>NW_020955240.1:1254730-1298320 GCF_003031625.1 Empidonax traillii | reverse complement strand
AGTAATTTGAAATAGGGAATTGTTTACCTTCTGTCTGGAAACTAGTGAAGTAATTTTCAAATTTTCTTAATAAAAGCTGATTGATGTATGACTCCCTCTCTGTTTTGCTCATAAATGTCCATTTTTTTTTGATGTCATTTGGCATCTGATGACCAAGGATTTGAAGGTATTCACAAAAAGTAGCTGTTTTTTCTTGTTCTTTAGACTTAAAATGTAATTTAGTGTTGGTGTTTCTGAGATTAAACTGGAATTTGAACCAGGTTACTTTTGTTTCACACTGTCTCTATGTATTTCTTTTGTGCCCCTGGAGTGTAAACTATTCAAGTCATTAAAGGAAATATAATACTGTTTGTTCTCATCTCTCTTGTCCTAGTATTCTAATTTGTAGTGGAATGACTGCTAGTATGCTTATTGTGCCAGATGACTTCAATTCTTCCCTAGTATTTCCCATCAATAGATTTCACACTGCCATTGGTACTGCAGCTCCTTGTAACTTATCCAGGGTCACTGTGGAAGGTGGGAGTAGAGTGTTGGAAAATGAGTTGTCTGCTTGACCTCACTGACATCTGACCACATCTGACATCATGTTTTCTGAGCTCTTTTCCACCCTCTTCTTGAGCCTCCAGTCATCCTGCTTTTGAGGAAATCAAAATGAGTTTCTTGCTCAGCTGTCAACAATGGTGATCAGGTCCTTTTGGGAGCTGGTAGTTCACCCTAAAAGGTGTGCAAATATGCATTTAATTTCAGTTGTTATTTCTCTGAAATACCCTCTTACACTCTGAGGATTTTTTTTATGTCCTGTATGACCATCATGCTTCTGTCTCCAGGATAATTCCTTTCATATGGTGAAAGATCCTGGTGTAAATATTTGAAATGCTGAAGGAAAAAGAACACACCTAATTTGTCATAATGAAAAACAGAGAAACAGTTTGGATTTTCTTATACAAATTGTTTCTGTTATCTCCCATTCTACTGCAAATAAAATTCCTGAAGAATTTTTTTTTAGTAATTCCTTGTATTCTTTAAAAGGAAAACTTCAAACCTCAGTGGATGATAGGATCATTGCATTCAGGTAATACTTAAGTTTTTTGCATCTTTAGGTATATACAAAAATGCAAATACCTGTCAAAGGTGTGGTGAAACTTGCAGTGACATCCAGTTTGCAGTTCACGTTCAGTTTTTTGAGCTTGTCAGATTATAACACTCTAGGAAGCTAATGTTTGTTTACTGTCATGGTTAAGACAATAATTGCTTTGAATTATGACAGTAATTTCTGGTTGCTGAATATATACTTTGAAAAATTTTGTGTAGTCAGGGACAGTTTCTCAGTTTATCAATTTTTCACCTTTTTTTTTTTTTTTTTTTTTAACTTTCACAGTTTTAGAATGTGGGCTTGCCAGGTCTGATTCCAATATTCCTTTCAGTATTTTTCTCTTGTTTAGTTTTACCACCAGATATATAATCAGTGTTTTAAATGTGCCCACAAATAAATATCTGAAACATTTGTTATTTCATTAAAGTAAATGCCCGGATAGGAGCCTAGGTTAAGATTAAAGACTTGTTTGCTTAATGTAAGAAAATATTGCAGTTGTGATTAGCATGGAAGCTTGCTAAATGTGATAGTGTGGAGCTGGATGGAGTTTCTCCTAAAACTATATTAATATGCATACGTTTATTTTTAAAAAGTTAATTCAGTAATGGCTGCATGTAGGTCCATAAAATGAACCCTTCTGCAAATATAGAATAATAATTAATTTATTGTGTTTTTTTAACTTTGAATTCTGTGTTGATTTGTGACGAACAGCTTATTACAGTAAGTCTCCTGATCTCTGCAGGCAAGTTAGATGCCTTGGCTGGTAGAAAGTGCCAGGGCTCTGGGGTTTCTATTAGGTTTTCAATGGTTGGTGTGGAGGCTATTTCTCTAAAGCCCAGCAAATGCAGCCAGGCTCTTCACTGTCTGCCTTGTAGGGGTGGCTCCTGGTTTCTGGCAAGGTCACAGTAACCAGGGTAATTAGCTTTCTCTTTAAACCTCCAAGGTTAGGGCAGGGATCTCGTGGACTGGTACATTCTGCACCAAGCTTTGTTCACACCTTCTTTAAACATACTGCTAAAAGTACCTGGGAGTTGCAGTTTGTTCCCTGGACAAGAATTTACTTGGAGTTGCAACTGCTTGTTTCTTATCCTTCCCGGAGGCTCTTCGGAGGAAGAGCAGGGGCATGTGGAGAAGAGGTCTTAAAGATGTGACGATTGTTGTCTGTATTTGCTTTAAGCCAGTATTACAGGAAGAGGGGGGAGAAGTTGTTCCCATCCCCCCTCCCCCCCTGCCAGCCTTGAGGACAAGAAGGCATGAAATGAAACTCCTTAAGCCATGCAGAGCTCTGGCAGAGAGCAATGCAGGTGGTCTTCAGCGTTGTCATTTTAGAAAATTGTGCCAAACCAATACAGAGAAGATTTAATGACTTATCTGTTTGGTTGCTCTCACTGTGAAGATTGACGTGAAGACTGACACTGAGTGCCTTTTTTTGTGGGAAGAAGGCACATAAAATAATAAATATTTTGGATTATTTGTCTTCTATATCTTCAAAATTGTAAGGTGCTCTCATGTAAGGATGTGTTCAGTATTGTAGACCAATATACTCTTATATGGTCAGTAAGCTGAGTGAAGTGATACTCATTGGCAGAGACTTGGGTGATTTGTGCCTGACCGTTGCATTTGGCTTATGCTGCAGGCCAGTATCCTCTGTTCAAAATGGTTGCTGTTGTCACTCATTTCTGCTATACTGCTGGTAGTGAAGGATTCAATTCTGAAAAAGAAAGCTTTTTTCCTTGTGTAGAGACTTCAAAGCTAGGTGGGTCCAAGTTGAGTCTCTTAGGAATGGAAAACATTGGAGAAAGGGTTAGAAAGTACCAGAATAGTAATATCAACAAATGTGAAGTGTTTTTTGTACTTTGGATTCCTCATCGTTTTAGGCAAAAAGAGTTTCTCAATCTGAGCTCTTCCTTTCTTCACAGAAGGATAGAAGTTGGGGTTTGCAGACTTGACTCTTTAACTCTCCTACAAATCCTGTTTCCTTTCCATAGTGGAAGCTGGACTTCCCTTTCTAAAGGGAAAAAAACCCATTGTTGATAGCGTTTGAGCTGAGAGCTGCCCTCTGACATGTCCATGAGAAAGGGCTTGATGATGTCTCATTCAAATGTTTACTATCTATACCAAATACATCAGGGTCAGTAACCTTCCTTGACTGTTGCTCTGTGGGATCCTCTGTGGAATAACAGCTTACTAATAATGTCGGAGATCTTTGTGAAAACTAGCTTTTCTCAGAAAGGTAGTGTCTTTAACCAAATCTTTCCCTTATTTCTGTAATTCATGATCAGAAACTAATGAAAGTGTTTACTGTTCATCTTTCTAAACTCATTTGAAGTACAGTTTTACTTGATCTTGAAATTATTTTCTTTATATTGAATATTTGAAGTATAGATTTGCTCTTTACGAAGTTAAGTGTACATGTGGTAAGAACTGTGCTACTGTGTTGTCAGGTTTATCTTTTAAACATGTGGTTAAGTTCCAGCATGTTAGGGTACGATGGTAAACCATCTTGTCCTGGGAAATACGCTGAAGTATTTAATTCCTCTTAGTATCTCAGCAGAAAATTAGTATGCTCTACTGTTTGCTTGTTCTGACCTGTTCTGAGCTGTATGTTTGTGGCAGTGTTTTACCGCTCTGCTATTAGTGAGGATGGCCAGCAAAGCCAAGTGGAGAAGGACAATTGGTGTGGCATTTTGAAATCAGCTGTATATGAATTGTATTCCTTTATTTTAAAAGTGACTGCAAATGAGAGTGCAGGTCCAGTGCCAGAGCAAGCCACTTGTAGACCCTGAGAATCAAGACTGCAGGGGAAAGCTCAGCCAGAACTTTTAGACTTTTGGCTTTCTTTCAGCCCACAGCATGTACTGCTGAGGAGCTAGCAAGAGGAACTAGTAGGAAATCTGCCAGCCTTTCTAACATGTAGACAGAGTTCCATGGGAGCTTCATCAAAATAGGTCTTTCACTTTTTCTCAGTTGATAAATAATTTCTTGAAAGTATTTCTTTCCAGGAAGCAGCTTAGCTGTATGCATTAATATTTCCACTGTATTTAAAGTACTTGCATGTGCATAAGTAGTTGAGACTTAAATAGCTGTAAATAGCTAGAACTTAACAAAAATATAGGTTTTAATCTTGCGAGTGAGCCTCTAGTAAAAACCTTATGCAATGGTGGAGCCTTACAGGCTTTGTTGATACTCTTTTTGAAGAAGTGTTCACGTCTTGTGTGTCTATCCTATTTGTGGTATTGGTGCCTTAGCTTGGAATAAAGCAAGGTTTATCACTAAATAGGCAAAACTAGTCTGGGTTTTGTTCAAAACATAAATCCTAATTCAGAGGAAAATCAGGACCTAAATTACCACTATGCCCGTGTTGGAGCTAATGTGAGCCTGTTGGGGTTCCGAGGTTTCTGTGCTCATCAGCTCTGTGAAGCAGCTGGCAGCAGGATCGAGCTAGCATAAAACCTGTTGTACTCACAGTTACTAGGTAAGTTCTGTGGATCTTGTGGCCCTCAGCTACATAAAACTTTTTATGTGTGTTGTAAAGTTAGTAAGCTGGACTGTGTCTGATGCTTCAGGCAGCAGGTACCTCTAGAATTTGTGGAAAAAGAAGGATGCAGGAAGCATAGTGTGTGCTACAAACTACCAGACCTCCTGACTCTAACAGAATGTCTGCATAGAAATGGGTGTTTCAATTTATGTTGTTTTAGCACACTGAAGTTGCTTCTGCAACTAGGCCCTGCTGACAGTGTTTTGGGGCACACGGATTTGTTAAATGTCTACATGTGGTGAGTTTCTGTCATTATTAAAACCCTGATTCAGAGGATATAATAGTGAAAGTGATCAAAAGTAAGAATATCATTCTTGTTTCTTTAATATATCTAGGACTTTTAATTATAAATAGCTATACTTAAGCATCTGTAAGATTTTAGAAAAATATTCAGTTTTCTTCATCCACCTTACTGGGAAATTATTCAGCTCTGTTTCATTAGGTTTTGTAAGGGGAAATACTACTGAATAAATTTACCTTCTCTGGTTACCATTGGTACAAAACATAAATTAAGTTTGTCTGATTGTAAAGGCAAAAGTGCTACACATCTCCTGATTTGCACAACTAGTAAGTAGGTAAATTAAATGGGAACAAAGCTAAAACCAGATGGAGGATTAATTTATGCAATTGCAACATTTTCAGACATATGAAATGTTATCTGTGTGAAGGAGCTCAACTGGTTATGCTAGTTAGTACCAGCTGTGTTCTGTCTCCCCTCCATGGGAGCTGATACCCTAATGACAGGCTTTTGTTTTCCATTAAGTATTGTCAGGTAATCTCTGGGCAAGAAGACGATTGCTTCCAGATTTCAGGATACTTCTTAGTACAGGAAGCATGATGACAAATAAATTTATGATTTGGTGAAGGTACAAAGCAAGCCTATATATTTTGCCCTGAAGACATTTTTTACACTACTGGTTCTTGCTGGAAACCACAAATAATTAGTGCATAAGCTTAAATGCAGTCAAAATTTTCACTGTAGTCAGTGTTGGTCAAGATTTTGACATTTTTCAGTAACAGTCTATGTTAATTTGTTTTAGAGAACCAACATCTCACTTTCTCTCCTGAAATGTGTGCTTCAATGCATTTCTGAGTCTTATTGTAACAAGGTCTGCATTTTGATACCTAAAAGGAAATAGGAAATGAGACAATATGGGTCTAGCACTGTTACTCCCTTTCCATGTTCAAATAAATGGCATGTTTTTATAACTGGGAGGAGATAAAGCTTGGCTCTCCCAAGGGAAGTGGTTACTGTAGCTGGTTCTTTCCATGGTGACTTTTGATAAGGATTTTGTTGCATTACTGTATACTGTATACTTATTTGCAGTTGGTAATAATAAGCTCTAATTACAGGATTTAGAATGATTAACCCTTTCTGTTTTACTGAATTGGTCCTTCAGTACTTGTGAGTGGGCAGCCAGCAAGTAAGAATTGAGAACTGTGCTATTCTGTATTCATACAGCATCTTGTTTCTAACTTTGTGTAGAGGCATGACTGGCTGGCTAATGCTTAACCCAGACATATTATGCAAGTAGATAGGAAGGCTGTCTTCTGAAAGTGTTGACCTTCCATGTTGACAGTGTTCAGAGCAACAGTTTGTGTCCTGTTGTCTGAGTGTTCTTGAATAATTTGTTGTTATAAATGTGACTGAAGCTGACTGTTCAAATGCCTTTGGGTTTTCTAGAGTAGGATTATGTGACAGTGTGTTCTTCACTGGTCCTGAGCTGAAATCAGCCTTCTTCCAACTATACTTTAAAGGCATGTCTTCCTTTTGGTATCTGCATGGACTTGGGGCTCTGTCACCCTTTGCCTGTCACAGGTTGCCTGACATTTTAATGTAGCAATTAATTCAATATTGACATCAGTTTTTAGTTTCTAATTCACAGCCAGGTCACTCCAGAGCCTAGTATAAGATTAACTTATTGAGAAAAGTATTTCCATAAACAGTCCGTTAGTAAGTCACAAGGTCATGATTTGTTTCCCATGCAGACTTTCCCCAACACTAGTTTCACCAGTGTGTCCCAGAAACTGGTTTTTATTTCTTGACTTTAAGGTTTGTGGTTTCATAGTGATTTGCACACCTCTTTAAAGAAGTGAGACTGCTTTCCCAGTTACTGTTCCATTTTCGAGAGGCTGCTACTATCATACAAGTTCTCATAGTAAGAAGTAAAATGAATCTGACGTCTTCAGTGATCAAAATGTTTGCTTAATCTTTGAGTATTTTATTAAAATTGAATAAGTTCTGTGTTTTAAAAAAAATGTTTTTTCATTCTCTTTTCTTAGACCTTGTAAAGGACATTCAGAATAGTATTCTTTTGGTTTTAAAACAAGCATATTGCAAATGTGTTTCAGTGATGTGGGTTAAACTTGTAAGACTTCTGATCATGCATTGATTTGACATAAGATTCCTTTTGTAATCTCTTAATATGTGGCAATGCCATTAAACTGGAGCACCTTCTAGAGTTGCAAGAGGTGTTGATTTTTTTCTCCACTTTTTTTGTTCTTCTAAAGTAAACTTACATTGAATAGCAAATTAAAGGAAATTAAATTGGATTATGAATTTGTAATACTCAAACAAATTCTGGGATAGAGTTCTTACTATGTCCTGTAAACAAGTTGTTTTAACTAAGGTTGAAAGTCCATTTAGAGGAGTTATAGCACAGTGGGGTAATCATAAATAGAACTATAAACTACTAAAGCTGCCGCGCTGCTCAGGCTGCGTAGTAATCACCTGTTTAGTTGGTTACTTCTTTAGTATTTTGTATGCTGAATCACTGCTGATGAGTTCCTTCGTAGCATCTCAGGGAATCCAAGTTCAGTTGGCGTGACTTCCTTTGGGTGAAAGATATTTCATCTGTAATAAGGGGGATAATTTACCCTTTCTGAAGTTGGTTCAGTGAAATCTTGGGCTCTTATTACCCATATTTTTATGATTTTTATTGCTGTCACTGCTTCAAGTTACAGTCCTAGTTTGTGGTTTGTGTTTCTTATCTTTAAATGCTCAAATAAACAATACTGTGTTTAGGTTACTACTGATTTTTAAATGGATTCTGATTTTAAATCCTCAAATATACTGTGAAAGTGTGGATAATTCAAAACCTAATGAGATTTCACTTACGATTTTTTTCTGCAAAAAACACCCGTGAAACTTGGTGGAAACTGGAGGAAAATTTATAAAGGCATATGTGACAATTTGATCTTTCCAAATAAAAATTAATGCTCTTGAGTATAGTTAGCTCTCCATTTTTCTTTCACTTAATTTTGAGTAAGACAGTTATGGCTGCTGGCAAATAAATGAAGTCAGTTTAAAATTTGTAGATTGGGCCAATAAATCTAGTACAAAGAGTGAGCAACAAAGAATTTTCATCAGAAGGAATTCAGGAGAAAAAACCCACAAAGATAAATGCTCTTCTGAGATGTGCAATTTAGATTTTGACATTACAAAAATACTTTAACATAATTGTATGTATGGAAAATTATAGAAATCAGTTCTATATGAGCTGTGCTTCATCAAATCAAAAAAGGATTACGCGAACTGGGCCTCACCTGTGCCTTAAATACATGCTGATACTTGAATATGCTCAGAAACCATACTGAAACTTCTAGCTAGCAAATTCTTCCTTTTTTTTTTTTTTTTTTTTTTTTTTTTTTTTTTTTTTTTTTTTTTTTTTTTTTTTTTTTTTTTTTTTTTTTTTTTTTTTAATCCAGTCGGATTCTCACTCATTTAAGTTGCATTTTTATTGTGAACTTCTTATTTCAAAGTAATTGTCACATCCCTTACTCAGTGGTTTGGTTTTGGTGATGTTTTTTGGTGATTGTTTCTTAATATTGGAGTTTTAAAACATTGTCATGTATTGCTGCTTTCTAGATTGTTGTGCTTCTGTCTGAATGTTCTTACAGAAAAGAAATCTCACTCTTGTTAGTCAATTTTCTTTTTAGTTCTGAATTTCTCTTGTTGGTATTTGATTTATGTGTTTTCTGGAGAATGTGTCCTCTTTACTGTGCTCTCTTTGACTAATATTGCTTATGCAGAAAGTGTTGGATTTTAAATACGGGTGAAATACAGAATTAATTACTTAATTGTGAAGCCTAAATTTGGTAACATCTTAGGTAGGCTTAGCAACTTTTTAAAAATAAGATTGCTTCTAACAGAAGAGTATATTTATCAGCCAGTTTGCTCAAAGTGATGTGGTTAATTCTAACTTGTTAACAATCGACTGCACAATGTTAAATGTTATTTGCATTATTAGTTTCAAGTTGGAAGTAATTAAGAATTTTCTGAGAATAATGCTGAAAATATCCTTTTGACAAATATGTGTCTTGCTTGAGGAGCTTCTTATTAAGTGTCTGTGATGAAAGACTAGATGGCTTTCATCTGCCAGTTTGAACCAATAAGTTTTGGTGGTTTCTTTTTTTAAAGGGCGTCATTTTAAAAGACCAGAGTTTGTTGTTCCATGAAGAAATTGTAAGATAGTTTTTGAACAGAAATAGAAGATTTAGTCAATGTTAGTTTAACCTTCCCTTAGAAGACTGAAATAAAATGAACTGAAAAAGCTCTAGAAACCAGATTAAGACACACTTGAAAGCACAGATTCACTTATTGCCTTTCTAATTTTAGGGCACTGTGGTGGTCAAAATTACTGGAGATTTCATGAGAAACAGGTAATAGATTGAAGTAAAAACTTGCTGAAGGCATATATGCGTTAGTTTCAGAAATTCCTGTTAAAACTACTGTGCAGAAAGAGTATCTCAATTGATGAACTAATGCTGTCAAGTGACTGAAGAACTCTTCTAAGTTAGTTCCAGAGTGAAATGACAACACTTGCAAACCATCAGGCTGTTGGACCTTTTGTAAGACAAGATGGTTTCTCAGTCAACCTCAAAACTTGTAGTCTCTATTGGTAGGGATTTGTGTCTACCAGTGAGATGTGGAGAGGAAAAGTTGGGTCTTGGCTTTAGTGAAACTCTGTAGCAGGATCAGCATTGTCATTTATGGCCTGTTCTTCTGGGTTTGCCTTTGTTGGTGTTTCAGGTATTTTCCATTTGTTGTTCTTCACTGGACTCAGCAGTAGGGAGAAAGTTAAGAAAAAAATGTTTCTGTAATTAGGTTCTGTACTAGATTTTGGGGTGGGGGGGGGCAGTGTGTGTGCTTCTTATCTGAAAGCTCAAACGCTCATGGAATGCTAATTTATATGAAGTTGTTCTTGTGGGTGCAAAATGATATAGATGATTTAAAAACATAAGATTTTTAAAATAAGTACATATTCTTTCTTTATTACGCATATGCTTCACTCTAATATGGTTGCTTAAAACCCCTTAAATTTATGAAATACTTTTTAATAGTGTTTATTCCCATGGAGGTCCTGAAAAGGTACGTTACATACTTAGATACCAGCATTAATACAGCATAGGTCTAGTATCTTTTGAGCTGATGACTGCTGTACATTTCACACTAGAAGCTGTGCTTTTAGTGATCAAATGAATTTGTGAAGAGGTATACTGTGGAATATCATTGTTTGCTCATAATTGTACTAACTGGTAAATATATGAAACGAGAAAAAGATTCAAAGGTAACTGTTCCTCACCCACACCATGGCCTCAGCCCCCCAGACACTAGTAGCACTTATGCATTGTGTTTTAAGTTAGACATAGACATTTTTGCTTATTGCTCTCATGCTGCTGCCCTTCATAATGGAGGAAAATTATGATTATGTCGATTGAGTAAAATAAAAACTCCGGATAATTAAGTTGCTTCACACACTGATTATAATTTTTTTTGGTAACACTTCAATTCATGGGCTAGATTTTATGGTCTGCTTTCTTCTTAGGAAGAACATTGCTTTTTAATGAACGGTGTTAAGTAAATATGAACAGCTTATTTGGTTCTGCAGTGAGGAGAGATTATGATAGTTTGTCTTACAGATCTAAGAGGGATCCATATCCTATGGATATGTTAGTAGTTTACTTTCTAATGCACTCTGAAACTGGAACTGGTAAGTTGTAAGATCCTAGCTAGATAGTAACATCTCCCAAATTAGGTGATGTTTTCTTTACCACTTTCAGCTAAAGGTATTATATATGAATAACACAAGATTTCTTTGGCTGTGAAGAGAATAACTTTATAAGATAAATATTTTCATTTTGTGAACTATAAAGACTCTCCCTAAAAAACAAAAGACAGATCTGAGTTTGTTTTCTCCCAGAAGAACCTTAAAATTACTATTATTTTAAAATAAAAGTCTTCTGAGACAAATTGCAGGTAGCAAGTCCCGTGTACTTTTTTTAGCTTTCCTAATGCAACTTAATCTTCAGTGGATGGTGAGTTTGCTGTGGACTTGATGTAAAGTCATGCAGTACTGCAGAGAATGGTCCCAGTGAGTGTGCTTTGCATTGCAAGGAAATGAAGTCCTGATCTCAAGCAAAATGCTTCCTAATTAGTTCTTAACAGCTCTGTTGTGGTAAATTGTTTATTATTTAAACAAGCCATCTGAGGAGAAGCTGAATTGCGACAGATTATATAGTAAAGTTCCGTTCTGTGCTGACTGTATCTATTAAGTTTCTTGAACTATGATGTAGTTTAAGTTAACTGGTATACTGTGATATTTGTAAGACTTAAGTGTAAAAGTTATGTAAGACTTAATGACACCCTTTTATAATTGTTGAAACAAACTACTGTATTTCTACTTTGTTCAACCATTTTGGTTTTTTGAGTGTAAGAATCTGTCATAAAGGAACTGCTTTGTAAAACATGCTCAGATATTATAAGAGCACATGAAAATATCTTCTGTTTTTAGATATCTCCCTCCCATGAACTGAGTTTCGTGGAGATTTTTTGTGTGCTACAACGGAAGGAAAGAGAAGGGCTTTTTCTTAGGCAGATAAGAGAAAGTGAAAGCATGTGGCTGACTTGTGCAAAATGATTTTTGTTCCCTGGCTCTGCAATAGGAGTCCTTATGAGTGTTTTTTAACTTCCATTAGTAATTTTCTTTGTCTTAATGCCATCTGTGTTATGACAAATACCACTTTACTGTATGTATTGAATTTTCTGTTTCAGGGAGAGCATGACAATGCATCTTTCTTGACTAATGTCTGGTCATGTTCTGCCTAGGCCTTGGGAAGAGATTGCTTTTTGTTATTGGTGCCCTCAGAAATCCGAGGTGGCATTTTTGGTTTTGTTTATCTTTAATTCTGCTGCCAGCTTCCCTTCTTAGCTGAGGTACCATTTTCAGTGTGCTAATGAAACACTAACATCGTCTGGGTACAGTAATCTGTTCCTGTCTGCCTTTTAGATGCTGAAAAAGTGACAGTCGTTTTGATAGTTTTGCAAAGCAGGAAATTACGGACTTCTTATGCTTTGTTGGAAACTTCAATGCCTAGGGCAGGAAGAGCTGCTGAGATCCTTAAGAACACATTTCAAGACACAAACACACAGTGTTTCTGTTATAGCTTTGTCAGGAAACTAATTTAACTGAACACTGCTTCTGTTTTCTCTTTTTGATAGTTTGTAGTAGTTGACAATCATCTTCTGATTTCTTTGAGTATAACTGAGAAGTAATTTTTTAGTAAGACATTGTGCAGACAGACCTGATTTTTAAGAATTCGTTGCTAGTATAGTTACCCTAGGGAAAGCCTTCATGAAGTGGAACTTCCTCTCCTCTTCTAGGTAGTATATACATGATAACACCGACTGACATGTTTGTTGAATGTCTGCTTGCACGGACAGCTTCCTTTAGAGTTTTGACATAAACCATAGTTGTACAGTTTCTCCTTCTTCCACCCCCAAAAGGTCAAGGAGGTCATTTGAGTTTTTCTGTCTGCCAGCTTGATTTGAGTAAAACTTACTCACTGAATAATTCATTGAATAATTTTTTTTATTGTAGTTTAAATTTAGTTGTACATAGTGGCATTTCTGGTGTAACATTTTCTGAATATTGAAACGGTGGGATTTCTTGTATCGTTCTTGTGTAATAATGCTGATAGTGTGGTTTGTAATCAAGGACATACAGTGTCTTCTACCTTGAGAAGTCAAAGACCTTTTCAAGATAAATTTAATCAAAGCAAAAATAAGGAAAGCAAAGGCTATACTTGTGGACCAAGTTTTTTATCAAGTCTCTTATTAATACCTCAGGAGGATACCCGAGTACCTCCTTGTTTTGACTTATTTACAGGAGCAGATTTGATGATTACAACTCTTTTATACTTGCTTTGGTATTTTAAAAGAAAGGGCAAGCTCAAGGGGTGTGGGGGTGTGTGTGTGTCTTTATGGGAACTCTTTAAAGTTACGATAATCCCCAGCCTAGAGTTTTTCTGATTTATAAAAATGAGAATTTTTTCCCTGACCTACCTTTGTACTCAAAGGTGGCAAATGTATTTAACTAAACAATGTGCAGTTACCTATGTATCTTAGAATTTTCTATACTGGAGTTAGTTTCAGCTGTCATGCTGCCTTTTTTTTTTTAGTATTGTAGTGTACTGAGTAAACATAATTTTAAAATTTTCCTTGAGGTTATTTCAGCTTCTTTTAAAACATCGCGGGTCATTACACATGACATGACTTCAGTTTCTAGGGCGGGGTCTATATACAAACCAGCAGATTAAAGCTTACAGCAGATCAAAAATCAATTGAGCATATTCATGAGGGGGCATCCTCCTCACTCCTCCCTGAAGCCACACATTTGCTGGTGAAGGATCTGGTGGAAGATGTTGATCAGAGATTGTTCTGTGGTTTTACCACAACATGCACAAATAGTTGCATTTTGACATAGGATATTGGGTGAGATGGACTTGTGTGGCTTGTTCTTACAAAGATGCTCCTATGGGGAGATCCTGTGGAGTGACGGACTGCAGCTGGGAGCCTTGTGAATGCACAGGGTCTACAGTTATTTGTAAGTTCTCTTCTTGTATTTATATTCAGGTCATACTACCATGTTTCCTTTATGTCCTGGAAATGTAGCATTTTCTTCCTACCATAAATAGGAAACAAAGGAAATTGTTATTTTGGGGGAGTAACCTGTTGAACAGAAAGCAGAAGAAAGGTAGTATTAATGGCTTTCAGTGTGATAAACTTTCCAATACATCTAATCTCATGGCTGCAGGACATAACCTCTACTGTCTTACTGAGTTGAAGAGGAACAAACCTCAGCTTTTGAGGGCTGTTGTTTCTACTTTGGCAGTTTCACTTTAATAATAAGACTTTCTTTATCCTTTGAAACCGTAGTCTTCAGTGTGGTAATCCCATTTCTGCATGTGGGATCTTCTCTATTGGAATAAATATTTATTACAGCGCGTGTGTACTGTGAAAGAAGCTTGTTTGTCAGAAATGCCATCCTGTCTGTTTTCCTGGGAAATTGTTGGAGGATCCCCTGAATTAGATTGGAGATCAGATCCAGTCTGATAGTTTTCCATTTTCTCCTCTCCAACTTCAAGTTTCAGTATGTGTGGCAGTGTTTTATGTTTTTGAGCTGAAGTCAGGTCCACAGCAGTAGGGATAAATAGAAGTGAATAATCAAGGTGGGGAGTGAAAACTCCTTAGTCTGGGGGATAGTACATAGAACTGTTTCAACAGGTTGCTTACCCAAGTTAGGATAGCTTCTGGCCCCTTCTTCATCTGTAGTAGCATAAATAGCTGTTTATTCAGAGCCTAAGTATTTAAATTACCTAATATGTTTTTAGGCTTATTACCGCTTTAGTTCTAATGTTCATACTTGATCTAAGAGTATTATGGCTGCAAATTCAGGATCCTACTTGCATACAAATATTTTAGGTACTCTTATTATTTTTTAAATTCTCTGTGGGTTTTTTAATGGTTAAAAGCATCTTCATCTCTAAATCTTAAGTGTTTGTGTCTAACATTTAGATCCATTACCAAACTGAAAAACTTAAAAGTACACACAGCACCTTGACTTGTCTTTAATGGATATGGAATGGCAGATAAGGGAGTGAGTAGAAATGAAATTTGGATGTGTTGCTTAAGCGGGTTTGCTTTCAGATGAATACTCTGAAAAACTATTAACTTCTTTTGCTTTTAGTTCCTCAGATTTTTGCAAGCTGCTTGATTAAAAAATAAAAAAGCTTGAAAATTATTACTTTTGCTGTGTTGTCCCCTGGAATAAACTCTCAGTACTCTCTCTGAACCTCTAGTTTTACATACATTCTATATGACTTCATTATGAATGTATTCCGTGGGACTCACCATAGCTGTTATTTAAAGATTGCATTGTAATGCTAAAATACCTTAATATCTCTGTCACATACTGCTTGTACATACACAACTTTGTTGCAGCCTGCTGCAAGCTCTTTGATGTTGCAAAAAAAAATTCAGTATTTCTGATTTCTGTTTTATTTTCTAGTTCTCTGGCCTATAGAATACACTTTGTGTCCAGTTTTCCCCTGTTATATGAGTACCTGATTTAGTTGGAATATTCAGAATAAAACTGCCAGCTTTACTTGGATTTTTTTTGAGATAAAATTCAATGCTCTTATTTAGTTGATTTTGTGTTAAAGTTTCCTTTAACGGGGATATATGCAGTACGTTTGCAACAGCATCCAAAAATCTTCTGTCTTGCTTTTAAAACTTAATGGAACTACTGAAATACTGTCCTGTACCTAGGGCTTTGTATAGCAGGCTTTCTGCTTCGTGTGGATTTTTAAAATGTTCAGTGTATTGGTGGCAACACATGTAATATGTAATACGAAATACATTCGTTTTATCATCTTTTCATAAATGAGACACTCATACCAGGGATTGATGTAGTTTACATGCTTTTCCTACATAGCTTTAATTTGCTCTGCAAGTTATTTTCTTAATTAAAAAAATTTCCAAGGACAGAGCTAATATATGTGAAACTGAAAATCAAAGCTCTGGTATTTGTTTACTTTACAAAAACAAAGGCATTCTGGGACAATCTGAATAAAGGATCTGCAATTCAGGACTGAAGTTTCTCTTGAGCTGTTTTAAATAAAATGCAAAAATTCTTCTGCTGTCTAAATCATACTAATTCGCAATAATGATTGTTCTTGTTAATCAGGTGGCGGTGGCAGTGACAACTGGGAAGCAGAGGAATAAACCCAAAATACTTGTAGTTTGACTTTTCCCTTATTTCAGGTTGCTTATTTCAAATGATTTGTAACACTTGGGCATGCAGTTTTTAAGGGAAGTATGCTGAGACATGTAGAAAAATCATACTTGGGATAAGGAAGTGCTTTCAGTTGAGTATGTTTTTGGCAGTTGGCTTTGCTATTATTATTATTATTATTTGAGATTTCTGAGTGGAAGTTTAATGATAATGTCAGATTTCCAGAAAATTGCTCCATTAAATTTCAGACTTAATTTGTAGAGGGCAAACATAACTGTGGACAAAAGGTGGATGTTTGAGGATTGCTTCGATGAACTTAAGACAAGTAGTCCACAAAAGCCCAGTGTATAGTATTGCAGAACAAACACAATGTTTGTCTTTTGGGCTATGTGGGAGAGCAGTTTAAAAATCTGAAAGCACACTTGTGTGTTACTGTGGGTTGTTTTTTTCTTTGAATCTATGGGCTTCACTGAGTGCTGCTGTCTCAGCTGAAGCAATGCTTGAGGGTAGGTACTGCACAAGTGGTTAATAACTGCTTCCTATCAATACCTTTCAGGGTCCTCTAGTGTGGATTGACGCACTAAAGGCATGCCAATTCTTAAACAGATTTTTCTTGATTCCTGGTTCATGGCTTGAAGTCTTTCTTGCAGTTCAGCTTTGACTTTATTCATTGAAAAGCTTGTATAGACCCTGACATTCTTATTGGCTACCTGAAAGATGGTCTGAGTAGCTGTAGGTTTTATGTGACTAAAAAAAAATTAGGATTAGTGGTTATAATGGTAAATCAGGACCTGTTTTCTTTAATGCTGACAGTCAATTTCTGATGAAGTAAGAAGTTTAAATGGACAGTTATAAAGAAGGAAATGACGTCATGCACTCGAGAAGTTCTAAATATTTATTACATTTCTGATGACTGTCATATTAAACATTTGAACCAAGTCCAAAATAAAGCCAAAATTTAAGTGCATCATTGTAGCTCTGCTTCTTAAGTTCCATTTCTAAGGTAATCTAATGATGTAAGAGAAAGATCTTTGCCTTGAAAACATGTCTCCTCTGCCTGAAATATGCATATACCTCTATGTTCCTGCACTCCAGATAATTATCTTACATGTACACTTACATGTATCCTTCTGAAAATACCTTTGGTATTAATAATTTTTTTTTCAAATTGTCTAACTAAACACTCCCCTCCTCATCTGTTAAGATTCCAGTACTTATTTCCTTTTTAACACTAAAAATTTTAAGGAAGGCAAAATAGGAGTTACTGAAGCTATGGCCATTTTTAGCCATATTTTTTGACTTGCAGAAGTTTTGAATGCCTTTTCCTGTAATTTTTTTGTCAGTGCTAGCTTGTTGTTATCTTACAAAAATAAGCATTTGTAATAGCAGCTGCCATTGTTAAAGTGGGTGTAGTTACTATGTGCCTGGCCTGTGGCTAGATTAGTTGACAGATACCACCAAAAAGTCTCCTTGGTGCTCAGGGAGACAGAGCTCTGCCAGTGCAGCGCAGAGCACACTCTGTACCTGGAGGAGCATTGTATGAGCATTAAGGAACTGAAGAGCCTGAGTCTGGATCTTCATGGTGAGAGCCAGTTCACCTTTGGCTTTCTGCTGCTAGAAAACATGCTGTTCAGTATGGATCTACCATAAGTGGGTGAAGGGTTGCTCTAGTGTTGTATTTCTTCACCCAGCAGTTACTCAGAATAGGCTTGCAATTAATTTTTTACCTTATTTCTGCACTCCAGGAAAGCTTTTTATGCCAGAGTCAGAAATACATGTGGAAATGCTTAGTGCACTTCATCTTTTGAGCAGAATTCAGTGTCTGCGTGAATCTTCATAGGACAGGTACACTTTGAATGAGTCTCTGACTGTCATTGAGTAAGACATATTTCTTTAGCAAATAGTGCCTGTTTAGTATAGCTTATTGTTCCTGTATCAGAACACATCATATTAATTATATTAATCCAGTATTATTGTTTTATTATTATCCATATTGATAAATATATGGAAAAGAGATATGAAAAAAAACCCTTAGAGCACAGACTTAAAAAAAATTACTACTAAATAACAAAACCAGATACATAAATTTAGAAAAAACCCCAAACAACTAAAAACAAAAACAACAAAACCCAAAACAGAAGGCCAAAAGCAAACAAACAACAAAATTAGATGACTAGGATACTAGGGTCCTGCTTCGTGACTCCGAAGTGCTACTTCAGTACAACCAGTAGATGACAATAATAGTTGTTTATAATTGTCAGCAGCGTGCACTAAGAAACAAGTATAACCCTGGGGAGAAATAATGGTTATCATGAAACCATATCAGTCAAACCATTCTTCAGAGGAGAGCAAACTTGTTAAACTTTTCTCTGCATCTCTGGTCTCCTTCTGTAAGGCGAGCAGTTGTGGGGGTTAATAGCTTTTTGAATTTAGCTTTAAATCATTTAAAGACTCAGTGGTTTTTAGTAGAGTCAGATTAGTTTTCCACTTGCCTTACATCTCACTTACTGACTAACCAGTCATTAAGACTTGAAATTAGCAGATTATGTTATGTGTCTTTGCTAGAAATAACATACTTATATGCCTTTAAGTTTTTTATTTCCTTTGTTTTGTTGCTTATTTTTATGATATTTGCTTAGAGAAGTTTAACATTTTCTTTCCAGCAGCGTTTTTGGAATGTTTGATATCTGCTGATAATTCTGCCATTTTGAACAGTGTCAGAATGTTCTGCATTCCCTTTCTTGTTTATAACTGCTTCAAATATTATTTATAGGTTGTAGCTTTTGAAATTCTAACTCATCCTGTCCAGGTTACTTGTTTGCATGCTGTCTTTTTTCCACCATTCCAGTTGGAGGGGGAGAATGCAGTATGCAAGTTTATCTGCTTATCCCTATTGTCTGAAGCTGACTTAAAGCTTTTTTTTTTTTTTTTTTTTTGTATGAAATACCTGATGTTATTCTGTGTTGAGGACAGGGGAGTTAAATTGTCTGAGAAACTCTTTATCCTGTGCATTATATTTGGAGATGTTTTACTCTGCTCTGAGAGTCATCCAATATATATCAAGCAATTTAATCTTTAAAAGTAGGACAGATACTTGAAAGAGTATGAATGTTCTCATATACCTGATAAGTGGACATATAAAAATAATCTCCAATAACAACTTTGGTTTAGGACTTGTATTTTGGGTTTTATCCTCTTTTTAATCCTATCTTTCTTTTAATGGCTTCAGACTTTTACATCACCAAAGACCGTATATGCTCTGATTCGATCCTTTCTTTGTCTTGGCCTATCACATTTCACCTCATAACTTCTGTTATGGGGTGGGACAGGCTTGAAGAATCTGAAGTGACAGATAATTTGGTGCCTAAGAGATTTAACTTCATACAAGAAGTGAAGAATTTGATTTTGTTTAAAGTTGACTTATGTGATATATAATAAGTGAAGACTTGGTCTTACACTTCGGCAGGAGCCAGAGAACTCTGATGGGCTAACCTGAGGGAAAGAATCCTGTTCTAAAACCTGTGCTTGAGATCCTATAACCTGTTGCAGAGGAGCTAATCATGTAGTTGACTGTCAGGGAGCACTCATACTCCAGTGTTTTTAATGACATTACTGCTGTTCTTGGAGAAAGGCCCAGTAATACGTTACACTGTGATGGGGGCAGAACTTGCATATTCTCTTCAGCTGCTGAAACTGGGCATACTGGGCTCTGCCCTTTATTGGGATACTGAACTTTGTCATACAGTAATAAATTATGAACCTTGGTATAAGCTGTATTATCACACTTCAGTTATTTTAGTCAAAACACATAAGATTATGAAAATAATTAAGCTGCATGATTGATACTGGCTTTGGGTCTCGTACCAACATAAGTTATCTACCTCCTGTAATTTCTAAAAATTCTGCTCAGTAATGGTGTAAGCTTTTAGCTTTCGAGAGATAAAATACCATATTCTCTGGAAAGCATTTAGTATGAAAGGTCTGAGATCAAGTAATGTAACTGCTATTTTTTACATGTTGAAAACACCACAGTATGCATATACCTTGATGCATCTGGATTGCTACTGGGAGACTAAATAATGACGGAAAGTATTAGAGAGCCACAGGAGCTTTTTGTAATACTTGTGTCATATGTCTGATAGCTTTCTTAGGAAACGTGCAGGAGAGAGCAGCCCATTTCATTAGCTTTGTAACAAGCATCTGTTGCAAACAGAGGCTGTTGTTTCTTGGCTTGTTTTATAGGAAGAGTCTCACAGGAAGGATGATCCTTCTTGACCAGGGCCTGTGAGGTTCTACTGAAGGGTATGGCTCATTTGCAGAGTTAGAGCTTTGGTTGTGAATATTGCCGTTAGCAGTGAAATATTCTCTTTGACAATTGCCCCTTTTGACATACCAGTCTTCAAGGTATGTCTTCTCTAGCAGAATAATAGAACTTAGTTTCACAGTTATATAACTTTCTGCTTAAGTCTCTATTTTAAGGAGCCAGATACATAGATTTCTAGGAGATAGCGTGTTCATGCTGTTGTTAAGTGGCAGTACCAGGTTAGGAAAGTTCCCTGATAAGTTTTTTACTTTAATAAAGTGTGCCATACCTGATCTTTTGCTTTATTAGGATTGGCACACCTGATCTTTTGCTTTATTAGGATGGACACAAATTGACAGATAGTAAATGCCAGCAGTAGTGAATCAGCAGGAGAAGGAATGGGAGACTGACAGACTATGCCTTGTCCATCCTGATCTGATTTTTTTTTTTTTTTTTTACTGATCTTGATATCATTAGAAGTACTTAATGGCAAAAGAGCACTACTGGCACTGTAAGTGGCAAGAAGTTATCTAAAACACTAATAGCTGACGTCCTCAATTCAGTGAATGGCTATCTCTTCTGTCCCCGCTCCCCACACTGAGCACTGCTCCTTGCATGCCTCCTAGAGGAGGACAACTAGACCAGTATTCTTGCTATCTGTTGAGGCCTGGGTTGCATTTAGCAGGGTTTCAATATTCTTATTTTTGCTTAAGATCCTCAAAATGAGATCTTTGCATCCCATCTAAGGTTGCTTCCAGTACTGTTACCATATATGGCATTTGCACTAAACAGAATATATGATTTCTCCCATATTCATTCTTTCAGTGCCTTTCCATTAAACCTGTTGTTAAATTGTTCTGACATAGCTGCTGTATGAATGTTCCCTTTGGTTGCCTATGCTTTGACCTCTGCTGATATGCAAGTTACCTTTGCTAGCTTGCTTTCAACAAATGTTGAAAAAAAAAAAAAAGAAAAGAAAAAGGAAGCTAGTAACTTTTCTCCTCACTCTGATTGGCTATTTGTGAATACAGCAGACAGACCTTCCCTTTCTTGGTGAATTGACTTCTATTTCAGAACTTGCCTTTTCCTGTTTTCCTTCTGCTAATGAAATCTGGTCCAACCTGGCTATTGGGTAGAGCTTTTTCTCCCCAAGTAAGATAGCTGAGAAGCCATCTAACTGTTGAGAAGCACGGGAAAAGGAATTGGAGCTACAGTTCAGCTTTCTTATACCACTACGTACCCTTTGAAAGAAAAATACTTGCAGAGAATTAGTATTTAAATCACTGAGCTATTAGAAGAAAAGATTACTTGTGTATTTCACGATCATTTCCTAAAGTGGCATGTCTGCTGCATACCTTATTTTTAAAATACTGAGTCACTGATCTATAGAAAAGAAGTTGTTAATGTATCTGACTATTTAATTACTGTTTGCATGTCTTCAAAATGAAGACACAAACAAAGGATGTTTTGCCTTCTCTGTTGCACAGGATGTTGCAGTAGATTGTTTCCATGCAGCACACTAATCTTATTGTATTTAGTTTTATAGTTCATGGAGCAAATAATCCAAAGTGAGTAAAGCAATCATTAATCTGCAGACCACTGATCTTATGCATTAAAAAGCATTAATACTGCATTATGCAGTATTCATCACACTTTTGATCTTGCTCTGTACTTTAGAAGTACAGTTTAGATCCATTTCTTTGGAATTTTTTGACAGGAGCAGATGTCTGTTTGCTTAAAACTACTAATACAAAGAATTCAGAAGATCCTTAGTGTTGCCTTAACAGGGCAAAATTTAAAAGTTAAACATCAGAAACAAAAAAACAAAGCCTTTTATCTTTTTTTGCCTGATTCATGAGAATCTGAAACATTTAAGAGCAACATCCTTGCTTCCTGATGAAGCAGAGGGGTGGGCTGTTGAGAAATGTCGGGCTCCATGACCCAAGCTGGCATGTTCTCTGAGGCTTGTTCTTCACCTGCTCACTTAAGTACTACCTTGACTGTTCATGGCAACCTTGACTGATGAATAGGTGCTGCTGCTGTATGAAGATCAGAATTCTCTGTATCCTGCAGGATCAAGTCCTTGGTGGAATATGCTCTGGATTTCATATTTTTATTTTATGCTGAGGTACAGTGATGTGGAGACTGGCAATTCAGCCCAGTGCCACGTAGGAAAGCTTCAGCTTGCCTGGAACAGATGGAGTTTGCTATAGATTAAATAAAAATAAAATTAAAAATACTAATAAAGAAACCCCTGCAGGTTCGAGTCACCAAGTGAGGGGGTTCCTGCAGTATGCAGGAGTTTTATACAGGTATGGGAAAAATATTTTTTCCACAGACCCAGCAGATAAGAATATTTAGTGAGTATTTTAGCCAAGCCTTGAGTTAAAATACAAATTGTTTGGATCGCTTCAGAAGTCATGTTCTATTAATATATATAGTACTTAAATTCTGCGTAAGATAACTGTGGTTTAGTAAGCAAAACCTTTCAGACTCGGTTGGTCTTTCCCACCTGCATAGAGAGAAAGCACAAAAGTTCTTTGTGCAGGCGAGAATAGGTTGGTTTAGCTGTCACATGAGAGGAAGATAGCTGCTTCTCCTTTTTAGAGAACAGGCAGAGATTGTGAAGCCTCCACTGTTGTATTACATTTTTAATGAATTCAAGTCCAAAGGCCTCTAAAAGACTTTTTAAATATCAGTTGGGAAGTTAATCATGGTTATATGAACAACTGAAATACTGTGTCATTCTTTGACACCACTGAGGTGGTGTTTTCTGTCTAGTATACAAAGTATTCATGCAACTGAGATGGTTCATGCCATTGAATAACTAATATAAAAACCACATTAACAATATTTTAACTTGCACCTATATTTTAAAACTGTGCTTTTAAAGCTGCTTATCAACGATTTTTTGTTTTCTTTAAACAGATTTTTTTGTCTGAGGAAAAAATTATAAAGTTGACTGTTTTTACACAGTGGTTTCTTCTGTATTTGAAACTTTCAGGCACATTCTTCATTTGGACTCTACCTGCTGCTATAATATCTTTGTTTTTCAAGAATTATCACTAGTGTTTGTCTCTGTTTCTAGAAAATAATAGTATGGAATTCATTGCTGGGACAAAAATGATTCTTATGTGACTTGCATTAGATTTGGAATTAAGCGTTAATGCTTAACCTCTGTAAAAAAGCATGCATTCTTAGGTAGATTGTGTTTGTATTTACAAATGTTCTTAAGTCTTTAATCACTAGGCACAGTTCTGTGTATCCAAAATCAGTTATTAACAGTAGGTTTAGATTTAAGTTGCTTGAAAGAAAATACATTTTGTTTATAATATCCGTTTGCGTATTATATTTCAGTACTGGACAGGAAGAATTATTTCCTGCCTCAGAATCCTTTGTTTCCTTTGTCTTTACCATGAGAGAGAAAAAAGAAAAAGTAACAGGAGTACTCTCCTTCTGACCAACAAAAACTTCATTTTTTTAAGTACAGATATCCGATAAATGATGCTGGTGATACACTGCTGCTGAAGATAGGAATTGTAATTTTAACATCACTGTATTACAATGAATGTTACAGGGAATATGTTGTAGGTCATCATACAGTACACAAATGCAGTTGTAACTACATAGCTAAATGTTTTAAAAGCTGAGACTTCATGCAAGACAGCAGCAGTTATAGCTAAATTATTAAATAGCTCTATCTTCCTCTGGAAGTTGTGATCTTACTTTTGTAATAAAATCTCATTCTGACAGTTGGCTTAACCAAGCTTGCTTATTTTTAAAGAGCACTAGCCTCACTAAGATGGGTGGGGATCATGTGCTGCTGCTTAAGAATGTGGTTTTCTTGGTGATTTATCAGATAGCTCAGCAGAATCAGGAAATCTTCCAGACTGTTCATATTTGTTTTCCAGTGTCTGACAATACTTTTTGCTTTTTTGTGATTGTCAGCAATCATATGCAGCTACTTCACTGTAGGTCAAAAAGGTACAAGCGCAGATGGATTTAATTTTCATTTTAAAGATAGAAACTTGCTATAAAATTTGCTATTATTATAAAACTTCAAGGGCTGTTGAGTCATCAGTCACTCAGAGAGCAGCTGTCAAGGCCACTAGCCTTAATTTCACGACTTCTGTGTCCAGTTTAAATATATTTTAGGCCACGTTGGATGGGGCTCTGACCAACCTGGAAAGGTGTCCCTTCCTTTGACAAGGGGTTTGGAATTAGATCATCTTTAAGATCCCTTCCAACCCAAGCCGTTCTGTGATTGTGTGTTAGTTTACAGGTTCTCTTTTCTGAGAGAGTTGATATTATAGGAAGAGGCACTACGTACGTAGTTTCAATCTTGTTCATTCTATAAAGATGGAAAATTTTCATCATTAATTTAGATTAATTTTGTAAATTGTGTTAAAATAGAGATTGCAAATGTTGAATTTACAAGGATTGTATGAACCATTGCAACACTTGTGAAACCACTGATGAAATGACATGACATAATTTTTGTATTGGTTTTATATTTGTCAAGATCTTCCTTTTTACTGGGTGTTCAATGTTACAAGCAGTACACACATTTTAAACAACTATCCCCCTAAACGGGTATACTTTAAATGGGAGAGTAATAAATTAGCTTAAAAGGCTCGTTGGTCTGTTGGAAATAATGTTTTAGCAGCTGCGTTGTAAGGAGAGGGAGAATAGGGTGGCACACAGTCTAAGAATACTGTAGCGTTAGACTTTAACTGAAATTAATTGTGTTTAACTGAAATTAATTGTGTTTATGACTTTTTTTTTTTTCTTTGCTGTAGTCGTGACATGGAGAATAAAGAAACCCTGCGGGGGTTGCAGAAGATGGATGACCGCCCAGAAGAGCGCATGATCAGGGAGAAACTCAAGGCAACGTGTATGCCAGCCTGGAAACATGAATGGCTAGAAAGGAGGAGCAGAAGAGGCCCGGTGGTAAGTGGCACTGATGGAAGGGTAACAGCTATTACAAATAAAAATCCCTTAAAATTCTGTCTATTAAAAACCTTTTCCTTAAAATTTTTCCTACTCTTAATTATGGTCCTCCTGCCCATTGGTTATGAGGTGTTTAATAAGAAACTGCGGCTGATTTTTTGAAATGTAGACGTTTGATGAGCTTTGTTTTTAGGCAAAGGTGTTACCGCTGTGCTGCTGCTGTGGATATTATCACGGACTACTGCGGCAATACTGCCCTCTAACGTCTACAACCAAAATAGTGCCTGTTCATTAGGTAGAAACTTGCTAAAACCAGGAAAAAAACAAAACTGAACTATTCCTTCAGCATATTCTCAACTCGGCTAAACTTCGGATGATTAAGTATTCTGTTAGCCTTCATTCAGCATAAATGGCTTGGAAGCAGTTTTAAGAAATGCCGATAGGTCAAACCTGAAAGTTTTTAACGTAGTTACAATTCTATTCAGCATAATGCTGGTTGATTAATAGCCACTACTTACCTATAAATGTAGATGCATTAGCTGATGTGACTCCCATGTACCAGCTGATGGTAGTACTAATTTAAAGCTAAAATCATTAGATGCTGTAAACAAGTGTTTGTGGCAGCTTTTCCAGAACAGAAATAAACAGGTTTTGTTGGTTGTCATGAGAAATAACATTGAAAATACTTACAAGTGCACCAAAAAAACAATACCTCAAAGGGTCAAATAGTACCAAACAATTTTTACTTGAAAAAATTTAAATACATCTGTGTTAATGCATGTCTTGAAATTGTTTTCTCTGCTCAACCCACTTCCCTTGATGTTTCTGGGTGTTTTAATACATTTGATGCTCCAGATCCTCAGTTACTATAATTTACATTTTAAATGTCTTCAAGCACTAGCAGCTGGTAAGTTTAACTTGTGTATAGAAACAATATTTCCATTCTGACTTTGCAGCAAAGAAGCATTACAGTAATTGGTAGGAGGGAAAAAAGGTTTTCACTGCTCTTTATACTTCTCTTTTATCCTGTTCACTTTAATAACTAGGCACTAATTCTAGATGTCTCTTCCTACCCATACCCTAAGCAGGGAAAGCCCCTTTCAGTTTTTGTCTCAGTCAAGGAGACCTCTGGAACTTCCTAGTTGAGTCTGCTCTGTTTATCTCAGGTGTTACTTGGAGCTTCCTTCTAGTTTTGAGTCAAGTCTGAGACATCAATAAATGTAGAACTAAAACTGAATCTGCTCAGTGTGACCGTTTTTAATTCAATTCATAGGACCTTGCTCAGGTGGTGAAAGCTGTGTTGAACTATTCCAATCCTCAATGTCAGAATTTAAGTGTTCATGCAACAAAGCACTGTACTGGAACTGTATGTACTCCCTTTACTTGAGCGCATGTGTTCATCAATGTCACGCAGCACTGGGCACAATGATTACCTCAGATACTAGATATGGTATAGCTACTTTACTTGTATATGGCAGACAGAAGATATTGGTGTGGTTTTTACATGGCACAGCGCACCTGGTTTTGCTGGCTTGCCTCTAGGTTTAAAGTTTTTACTTTGTACTAAGTGTTGTGCCTTAGAAATAGTAGCCCTAGTACTTCTCAGCTGGTTCTGTATGTAATGGATGGATCCAATATTACAGCTTTAAATAAGCTGACAGTGCCTGCAGAAAAAAATTTTTTTGTTTCTACTGTCCATATGGGAAAACTGCTGTTCTTTGAAGTCTCTTGAATGACAGTTACAGATGTACTTGGAGAATTGAATCAGTTGGTGCCACAACTAACATAAGCGGAACAAATGGACAGAAAGAAAGGTTCTTGCTTTTGTGTTGCATGTAGGTCAGTAAGACAACCCCTATTAGACATTAAGAGTAGGACCCAAGGAATATGCAAACTTTGGATATCTATCTAATAGCTTAGTTATAGCAAAAAAGTTTTGATTAATTTGTTTTGCTTTAGTGTAAAATTACCAATTCTTAATTCTAACACGTGGTTTAATTCCCACAAGGTGGTGAAACCTATCCCTGGGAAAACAGATGGATTAGAAATGAACAAACTCTGTCTAGAACCTCAATCTGAAGGACAAAGCACTGCTTCTTCACCTACACAGAAAGGAAGACGTAGTCCTTCTCCTAGCAGCTCCTCCTCATCATCTGCTAGGACGGTTAAATCTGAGTCACCAGGTGTTAGAAGAAAAAGGGTATCACCAGTGCCTGTAAGTTGAAAGCTGTAATGTAATTTTTAATTTGACTATATTCTGCAATCTCTTGCTTGTAGGGGCAGTTGGTCCTCCCTTTTGTAGAGTGAGATGCTGATACAAAGAGACTATAGCAAGATACTGCTTGAGTGACATACACAAAGCATATTTCCTCTGATGTTTCTCATGTGTGGAATTTTTATTCTCTACTCTTAGGGTGCATTTTGTTCTTCATTCAGTCCTGCTTTCATTTTTTATTTCTAGGAAATAACTGAAGAAATATAGTCATGAAACATGTATGTTTGCTTAGCTGAATAGGTGCTAGTGCTTTCTTTTTCTTCCTGTAGTCAGTTTTTTCCTGCACAGCAGTTCCCCAGGCAGGTGTATTCCACCGAGGATAGGATTACTGACAAGATTAAAATTCCTGCAGAAAAGTGTTACTGGTATGCTGTTCGTGATCCTCTATTTCTGATCTTTTTGTACAGATTAGGGAAGACTTAAACATATGCATTGCTAGAAGTCTAAAATAGCTATCACTGCATTTGAGAAGATCTGGAATAGAATGTTTTGAGCAATCGTAACTGGCTTAATTAAAGAAGATTCAGTATAATATTTTGAGGAATAATATCTAATGCATTACCTTGTAAAAATGCTCATCCAACAGTTAAACTTCAGTTGACTTGCCTACAAATTTACAGTGCAATTAAAGTAAGAATAAGATCCAGTTGTCCTGTTTTTCTCAACAAGTGTTTCCAATGTCAGTTAAAATACATACTGCCATTCCTGTGAACTAGAGACAAATACAAGTTACATCATGGTCCTTTCCTCTTGGCAAGAAAGGTTAAAAAAACCCAGCAACTCAAACTACCTTATTTAGTCCTTGATCTATTTTTACATGGATGTTTTTTTGTCTTATATTAACCTTTCACATTAAAAACATTAGAAATCCAGGTTATATTTTACTTAACTGGTGGACACTGAATCAATTACAACTTTTATCCTGATATGAAATTCAATAGATATAAATAAAAGCTGAAGATTTGACACTGGATGGAATCATTAATGCATCTCATAAAGTTAGAAGTGTCAATAACTTAAATGAAAGCAATTTTCATAAAAGGTTTGAGCCATTGAATTTTTGATCAATTAAAAAAAAACCAAACACATCCTCAGCTAAAAGTTTCTCTTATTATGCAAAAGAGAGAAAGCTGTATCTTTCTTTTCTTTGAAGTTTTCTTAAATTTTTGGTCATCGTTGAACATCATCCCTTTTCTAAGGTCTAGTCGTAGCACTTCTCATTAGTGAAATATATTAATGTTATAGCCTTATATAATAATTTACTGCATTGAATCATAAATCTCTGATTATCTTCAGATTGAATTACACTTGATAATTCAGTAGTAATACAGTAAGGCAACCAGTGAAAGCGTGAAAATAGAAGCAGTTTAAAAGACTCCTTTTCTGTCATGTCAGACAAGTTTCAGTTACGGAATTTCAGGTTTTTTTCTACTCTCAAGTTTTGGGCATGGATGAAAAGTAATCCTTTTAAAGTTATATAGTCTGAGCAGATTGTAGTAATTTCAGGTTTTGGGGACTCCTATTCCATGTTGTTTGACGGGGTTGAAATAAATAAATAACCCACACCTAATTAAACATACTTTTGTCCTATGAATGCTTATGACAGAACCAGTTATGTAGTTTCAGAGTGGACGGATAACACCACCGCGACGAGCCCCATCTCCAGATGGATTCTCTCCGTACAGCCCTGAGGAAACAAATCGTCGTGTCAACAAAGTCATGCGAGCCAGGCTGTACCTGCTGCAGCAGATAGGACCCAACTCCTTCTTAATTGGAGGAGACAGTCCTGATAATAAATACAGAGTGTTTATTGGGCCTCAGGTAGAGAACGTTTTATACGTTGTTTATAGCTTTTACCAGTTCGTAGTTAATCTTGGAAAACTGTTCAAAGCCAGATTGATCAAACAGTGATCACAGTTCTATAAAGTAATGTCTAAAAGTTGTAATTTGTGCTTGTGTAGTATAATGATCAGCTTCTGAAGACCCTAGTTTGGTTGGAAGTAATTACTGTTGTCCTGTCTATTTTTCATTCCTAGAAGTGGTTCTTAATTACATATCTAAAGTATTTTTGGTTAAAATTCAACCACTTACTTCCTCTAGTCATTGGATGACAAGCACATGATATAATTCCCGTAATAGTGTGATAATTTCATTAATACCCCTAAAGAAGTAATTTTTCATAGACTTTCTTGGTACTAATGTGATGCAGTATTTGGACACATCCAGGCTGGGAAAACAGAAGCATGTCATTTATATTTGATTGCTGTCATGTTGTGGATTTATGGTTATATGCATAAATTCCTTCTACTATGAAGCTTCAGTTGATTTAAAAAAAGGGAGGGGAGGGGTGTGGAATAAATTGAAAACCAGTGTTGTAATTATCTGATTTTTCATTTGTATTTTTTAATATTATTTTGGAGATTCTCCTTTTCTACAAGGCCACGTAAGAGGGTATTTATGGCTACATATAAAGTATTTTGCATAAGCTCCTTTTTTTTTTTGTCGGGGTGGATAGTGTATGTTATATGTTGCACTTAAATGTGGAAAAATGATCAAGTCAGTAGATCCTTAGCATATACTTTTCTTTACAGACTTGTAGCTGTGGCCGTGGGACATTTTGTATTCATCTGCTGTTTGTTATGCTGCGAGTGTTCCAGCTTGAGCCCTCAGACCCAATGCTCTGGAGAAAAACACTGAAAAACTTTGAGGTGATCAATTCTAATAGATCTAATGGCAAATCTAAAATACACTCCATAATGTCTTTAGGACATTATCTTAAAGATGCTGAAAACTGTTGGATTTCAAAACCATAAGAACGTATGCTTTTAATTATATCTTTAATTCAGTCTCAAGAGCTCTATAAGTGGGAAAAAATTATCTGCAAATATAAGACATAACTAAATGAGTAGTAGAGAGTTGTAGTTTATGAGTGATTCAAATCTTGGGATTTTCTAGTCAAATTTGTAGATCTGTCTCACTGACCTGTGAAAAGGTAAACAGAATGTGGGACTTTGGAAGTGATTGTGGGTATACTTAGAGTTGCTACTAATTTCTAATAAGAAAGCAAGTTTTTGTAATAAAGTGTTTCTTGTGATCTGTTTACTATTAAGACTTCTGAAATGCCTTCTGCTACTGCTAATGTATTATTGTGAAGGTGAATAGGGATTTGTTTTTTTAGCAGTAGTTGGGCTTTCGTAATATTGCTTTTAATTACAAGCTATTCACAGCATAAATACGACTGTTGCTATCTTTTTCTGATGTTAGGTTGAGAGTTTGTTCCAGAAATATCACAGTAGGCGTAGCTCGAGGATCAAAGCTCCATCTCGTAACACCATCCAGAAGTTTGTCTCACGCATGTCAAATTCTCATACATTGTCATCATCTAGTACTTCTACATCTAGTTCAGAAAACAGGTTAGTATTTTTTTTAAAGGAATTAAAAGCTTTGTTCTGTAGTTTTAGAATCACCTACATTCTTTTTGTTCAAAGCTGCTTTCATTTCAAGTCACATTAAGTCTCTGCATTTTTGCAAGTAATTAAATCAAGCATACATTAGTCACTGTGGTACCAAGTGGGCATATTTGTTTTGTAACTTCTGTTTGGAAAGTGTTAAAGTAGAGTTGTGAAAAGAATTTTTTTGACTCTGTGTGAATTTGGGAAACAAACTTTTCAAATGTCAGGGCATGACTGAAGCATATATTAACTTGGAAGTCTATTTGTGTGGATTTGTTCAAACGTAGCACCTTGTGCAAGTGTTGACAAAAGAATAAACATGATTTTTCTCTATCTCATGTCTTGTGTTGGAGAAAAATTTGTGCCTGTGACAATATCCTGAAAAAGTTTTGGGTAAATGAAGTCTGTGTAATCATATATAAAAAAATATATCTATAAAAACATAAGTAAGCATGTTTTTAGAAACACTTCATTTAAAATTGGTGATTAAATTGTTTTAAGAGCCATTAAACTGTTCATTTTATAGTTTATATAATACTAAATAATTTCTTATGAATTTTACATGGTTTTACTATTTGATTTTTTTTCTGTTACTACTTCTACTTGAGTGCTTTTTACGTGTTCTTTTCTGGGATTTTTGAAAAGATACTGGTTAATTATTTAAACAAGTAATTTGTGCTTGCATTAGTTAGTGAATGAACTGAACATTATCTAGAGAGGTTAAACCACAGGAGGCAACACAAACTGAGGCTTTCTTTTGTGTGAATTGAAATATAACTGAAGGAGTACCTTGATATGTTACTTTGTGATAAGCATATAGTTAGATGAATATATTCATACAGGTTTAAAATTCCAATATACAGACTGTGACCTTAATTTCACATCATATTTTACTTATTTTTCTAAATTGAATCACTGTAAATAAATACCATAAACAAAGCTGTTAAATACATCATCTACTATGGAACTACTTACCTGGCAAACCAAGCCATTTCCTTTAGAGTAAATACCCTGTGTAGCAGGGTTTTTTTCCTGTGAGATTGCAAATCTCACTGCATTAATTAGCACTTTATACAGGATGAAAGATTTTTCAGTTGTTTGTCAGTACAGCTGGTGGTTGGTTCCTTGCAATCCTGATTCAATGAGATAAGCTGCCATTTTGTGCAAGTCTAATTTTGTATGGTATAAGTATTGGGGAACACTGAGCATCACATTCATTTGAGATAAAAGTTTACTCAGTCCTGAATCACAATTACTGTGACTTGCACTTTATGTTTACTGCTAATTCTTAAAAAATCTGTTTCTCATTAATATGTATATGTGCTATTAATTAATTTTTCACTGTAAACTTTTTTTTTGTGGATTTTTTTCAAGGAAAAGATAGCTTAAACCATTTGAAAAGAAATGGAAGGGAATACATGTGTATAGAAATAATGTGTGTACAAGTTAGTTTTATTTTAAAAATATATTTTTGGTGAACAAATACAGGGTTCCTGCAAACCTTTAGATGCACACTAACTATAACTTATATATTTGCTATGAATAATAAGAGTTTTAAACAATATTGCAAAAGGTTAAAATTTGTGGTTTTTCCCTGCTTGTTAAGGGTTTTAGAATAATTTTAAGTTAAGTTTAGAATATTTTTTTATATGCCTTGTTATATCCATTAGATTAAGGTGAGGAAAAATAAAATAGAAACAACATGTAAAGGAAACATAGGTTTTCTTAAACATTTGCATGCGATTTGTAAGTATGTTAGTGTTCATGTGAATTTATTCCATCAGTTTCTGTTAGTGGCAGAAAATTCTTGAGTAGTTGTTGATTTTTTGACTTGCATATATTTACAGTATATTCCAGTATTTACAGTTTTTTGTATTGAACTAAAGAATATCTTGTGTCTCCATACTGTGAAAGGAGTGTGATGGAAAAGAAAGTGAACAGCTTTCAAAATACAAAAATTTCTTAGTTTTCCAAATGAGATGATAGATTAAAAAGTGGAGGTTGGTTTGTTTAAAGAAGCCTTAGGGGAAAAAAAATGTTACATGGCCAAAGCTAGGCCTTTCAGTCTCTAATTGGTATCTGACCTAGTTTGAAAAGATGTCATGTGTTTTGTGACTTTCCCTTTCATTTCAACAAAGTGTTGTCTGTACTCAGTGCTTCTAAAAATCTGGTTACTTACTTAGTCAGACCAAGGTTGAAGACAATGATTCATGAATAGCCTATAGTTATCCAGAAGTGACTGTTCCAAACTGGAAGTTAATCTTTTTCAGTGCTGAAGCCTGTTCTGAATTCTGATATGCCACTTTTACAATCACAAATACCTCTTTTTCTAGTATGAAGGATGAAGAAGAACAGATGTGCCCCATTTGTTTGTTAGGCATGCTGGATGAAGAGAGCCTAACTGTGTGTGAAGAAGGCTGCAGGAACAAATTGCACCACCACTGCATGTCAATATGTATGTTATCATATAGGTTTTTTAAAGTTCTGGTGACTCTAAATATGCAGAAATATTATAACTTAGTATGGTTTTGGGGTTTGGTTGGTTGGTTTTTATTAAAAAGCAGAAACCTACTCTTAAGTGGTAACTGTTAACTCTGTGAGAGTTTGTCATCATTCAGGTACTATTAATATGCCTTATTTTATCACTTATTTACAAATTAAGTTTGTAATTTGATGGTCTGAGATAGAAGTCAATTGCAGGGCTAGGAATTTGAGCCTCCTTTACCTGAGTGAAAACGGACTGTCCAATTAGAACAAGGTTAGGAACAAACTTTCAACCCTCTGAGTTGTCATTAGAGTGCATGAAAGTCATCTACTGTCAGCTAGGATTATATTGTGAATTATGAAGTATGTTTATGTAATACATTACACTATATAAATATTTACAGTTTGCTTTAACAAATAACACTTGAAAAAGTATTGCCTGTGTTGGAGGTACAAAAGGAACTGCATTTCAGTTCATTTCAGTATTCATAATATTAATTGTAGTACTAAAGTGAAGCATTCATGCAAATAAAAATATTTAAATGATCAGGCTGTTGCAAATGGCTCAGGTCAGAAGTGTTTATTCTGAAACTAATGTTCTTCAGTAAAACTTAAAAGTAGTAATGCTCTGGCTGTAAAACTGAACTATGTGTTATCGTGTTGCTGTGTTCCAGGGGCAGAAGAATGCAGAAGAAACAGAGAGCCACTCATCTGTCCTCTTTGTAGATCTAAATGGAGATCTCATGATTTCTATAGGTGAGAGTTCAGTCGGCGTATAACAAGAACTATCTGTTTCTGGATCCTTCATTGATGTTTCAAAGTATGCTGAGGTATCTACCTCAATAAATGTTTAATTTGTTAATCCATGTTATTTGTTGTTGATCTGTAGTCATGAATTGCCAAGTCCTGTGGATTCGTCTGTTCTCCGTGTGGTTCAGCAACAATCTCAGCAGCCATCTACAGCTGGATCGCAGAGAAGAATCCAAGACAGCAATTTTAACCTTACTCATTATGGGGTCCAGCAGATACCTTCTACGTATAAAGATTTAGCTGAGCCATGGATTCAGGTAATTTTACTTTGTAAAAGAAACTTCAAGTGTAAAAACTGATTTTGAACTGTTTTGCTAGATTTATCAGATCAAAGTTGAAAAATTTATTCTAAATATTATTGGTTTTGTGGTTGACTATTACTAGAAGGTTATATTTAATTTGCATCAGAAAAGAAGGTTTTACAGTCTTGTTTTAACTGAGGCTTCAGTTCTGAACCTAATCTCATGCCTCATGTTAAAAGTCCATGTAATAATATTTAGTATTCCTAACTAGTTTTGGTTGTGCAAGGTATCACATAAACATAGACCTGGCTTATGCAACACAACTCAGGTAAAAATAAATACCAAATGACCTAAATAATCTCTAGAGTCTAGAGGTGAGTTCAGCTGTGCAGGGGTCACACACTTAAAAGTGGGAGAACTTGTGTTTCGTACATTTCTGCTGTTATTTTGTCTGGTATAGCCAGACCTTGGTTTCAGGATTGTTGATATCAATGTCTGAAAACTAACTTCATACTGAAAAGTCTTTGAAACCATCCACACAGTCATCCTTCTGCTTTTCTTAACAGCTTTTAGATAGCTGGTGACTTACAATTTATGGTATTTCATTTCTATCACAGAATCTGTTTTTTAAGACACTGCACCTTCTGACACATTTTTCATGTCAGACTTGATGATTTTTCACTAGAAACATTTATTTCCTCTTTTTGATTGCTTTTCTTAGGTACTTAAGTTGCAGTATTATTCAGTTTGACTCCTGTAATGTTGCTTTTTTCCTTGGCAGGTATTTGGGATGGAGTTGGTTGGCTGCTTGTTTTCCCGAAACTGGAATATACGAGAAATGGCACTTAGACGTCTTTCCCATGATGTTAGTGGTGCTTTATTACTGGCTAATGGTGAAAGCACTGGAAATTCTGGAAGCAGCAATGGAAACAACACAAGTGCTGGAGCTCTGGGAGCAGCTAGTGGGTCATCTCAGACCAGTATCTCAGGAGATGTGGTGGTGGAATCCTGCTGCAGCGTGCTGTCCATGGTCTGTGCTGACCCTGTCTACAAAGTGTATGTTGCTGCTTTAGTAAGTAGTTGTTTACTCATATTTTAGTAATTTCAGTTACTTTAATTTGAAGGGGGAGGGAAAGGGAGAAGATTATGAAGTCAGGCATCCCAGTACTTGTTGTTGAGCACCACTGATGACTTAACTTTTAACAATCATTTGAAACTGGGGCAGTCAAAATACTCATAGTGAAAGAGCGTAACTTCATTGGCCAAATATAAGGAAGCACTTGCTACAGTGCTGAGTATTGACAGTATGTCTTTCTAGTCTGAAAGAAGACTTGACTAGTTCTAGCAGTGAATAGGTAGTTAGCTATTTATCCTTTGAATATATTTTGAACACAATTTATGTAGAACTTAGTTTGCAACTCTTTAAGGTTTACTTGCATCTCTTTAACAAATAAAAGTTATGTAGCTAACTTGATTTCATATGTATTGCTGTTTTCCTTTCTCTTAGAAAACTTTAAGAGCCATGCTGGTGTACACTCCCTGTCATACTTTGGCAGAGAGGACTAAATTACAGCGACTTCTCAAGCCAGTTGTAGAGACAATATTAGTTAAATGTGCAGATGCCAACAGGTATGGTGTCTTATGATCTTTATTTTCGATTGTTACTAAAATATCTTAAAGCTTTGTTTGTTGCTATTCAAGTGGAACTAGTTGGTGGTAAAATAAAGTGTGTGGATCATAATTACATCATTGTTTTGTTTCTCTAACTGGTACCAGCAAACTTCTGTCTTGAAAGATGTAGGTTTTGAAGGCAACTGATTGTACTTTTCCAACACATAAAATCTTAAATGATACTTTGCTTTCATAAGACCTTTTTTCCCGCCCTTAAAATAAAGGAAGATATTAGGTGCAGTCATGAACCATCCCCTCCATCACAGTTGATGTTGCTTTGGTCTAATTCTTATGACTCCTCTTTAAACTGTCATTATTTTTCGTGTTTCAGCACAAGTTTTGCATATCTGTGCCATGAAGTGTTAACATGAATATAACACTTCTGGTTTTCATTCAGAGTGTAATGTTAGGAGACAGCTATTCAGAGTAAATACCCTTGGCTTGAGTCTTCCTGTCCTAGGCTACCCTGATGGTTCTGCCAAACCAACCATTTCTTCTCCTATACTATAAATTAGATACAGAAGTCCACCAGCTTGAGTTTTGTTTCTATAGTTTTAGTTTCTAAGCAGCATTTCCTCTGAAACTGCAGCTAGAAATGCCCCAGTAATAGTATAGCAAGAGATTATATAAAGTTAAAGTAATAAATAAAATAGAAAGAACTGTTCTTATGTTGTTGTGTTTCTGGATTTGACCGCTTTTTGCAAGAGGATGAGGTACTATTTGTGTTTCTGTTTGTGTATTAGTGATAAATATTACATGTTTGGAAGTATCCTTGTAAAAAATGTCACAAGTATTGGTAGCTTAGAGAGGATTACAGAAATTTAATGGAATAAAGTGATGTGAAGTCATTTTACACGCAATCCCTAACTAGTGGTTTTTGAAATACAATGAGTAGAATCTTTTTCCTTGAAAGCATTTGCTGAAAGAGTTCTTTTTTGGTTTTAATTTTTCACAGTCGAACAAGTCAACTTTCAGTCTCAACGCTATTGGAAATGTGTAAAGGTCAAGCTGGCGAGCTGGCAGTTGGGAGAGAAATACTTAAATCTGGTAACAATAGCTCTTCATACAGAATTGAATTATAATTGCAAGCAAATACGCTGGGATTTACCAAGTATCAGCATGGCAATGAGCACAGTATTCCTCTCAACAATTTGGAAGGGTGGTAGTTTGAGCAAACAATGTGTTATTCTGGATGATACTGTTCTGATCTTTATTTAATCTTCACTTTATCAACTTTTTTATAGGGTCCATTGGTATTGGAGGTGTTGATTATGTCCTAAATTGTATTCTTGGAACCCAAACCGAATCCAGCAACTGGCAAGCACTACTGGGGCGACTCTGTCTAATAGACAGACTTCTGTTGGAATTTCCGGGTGAATTTTATCCCCACATTGTCTGTGGAGATGTTTTACAGGCTGATACTGTAGTAGACAGGTACTTGCTTATACTATGTGACTGTTACTCCTGTAGTTGAATTTGTTGTTGGTGATTTTGTAAAAGGAGTATTTGTTCTAATTTCTGTAGACAAGTAGCATATATTTATATGTGAAGTGTGCTTGATTTATGGAGTAAATGGTTGCCTTTTCTAAAACTTCTGATCTGTAAAGCAATTTGCAAGCACAAGTGCAGCAATAAATCTCCTTTCCACTTCAGAACTTTCAGCTAAATATATTCTCTTGAAACTGATTTCTTGACACTAGTTAACTAGAGCATGTCTGTGTATAAAAGACCTCTTCTCTTTTTTTAGGTATAAGAAACTTCTCTCCCTCTTAACTTTCGCCTTGCAGTCAATTGACAATTCCCACTCAATGGTTGGCAAACTGTCACGGAGAGTATTTTTGAGTGCAGCAAGAATGGTGGCAAGAGTGCCCCATGTTTTTTTGAAGCTGTTAGAAATGTTGAGTGTGACAAGCTCAAGTCACTATGTAAGGATGCGTCGACGTCTGATGGCAATAGCAGATGAAATGGAAATCGCAGAAGCCATTCAGCTGGGCATGGAAGAAATGCACTCTGGGGAATGTCAGCATGAAGACTTTTTGCAGCTGCCTGTACCAGATAACTCTCCAGAAGCTACAGAAAGTAATACTCCCAACAATACTGTCCAGTTATCAGGGAAAAGCATGAAAGGTTTAAGTGATAAAAAACTGAGCACCAGTCCAGAGGATGTTTCTGAGACACTGGCTGGCCTTGCTATGGGACTTCCCGTTTCATCAGTAACCACTGAGCAACCAAAACCAGCCATTCAAACAAAAGGAAAACCCCACAGTCAGTGTTTGAACTCTTCTCCCTCCTCCAGTCATTCCCAGTCACTATTTCCAACACTTCTGTCTCCTTCAAGCCCATCTGTACCAGCTGGCCCTGTAACAGATGTCCCTAAACTCAGACCTCAGGGATTTGTTCCCTGCAAAATCCCCTCACCTTCTCCTCAAACACAGCGGAAACTTTCTCTCCAGTTTCAGAGAAACTGTTCTGAAAATAAAGAATCTGAGAAACTTTCTCCGGTTTTTACCCAGGCCAGGCCATTGCCATCCACTCACGTACACAGGCCAAAGCCATCACGGCCCACCCCAAGTGATGTGAGCAAGCAAGGAGAAACACTAAAAAGCAGTATGACACTTGACCTGAATGACATTACACAGAGTGATGGCAATAGCAGTAGCAGTGCAGTTATACCAAGTGAAGAGACAGTGTTCACACCAGTGGATGAAAAGTGTCAGCTGGATGCTAACACAGAGCTCAATTCCAGCATTGAGGACCTGCTCGAAGCCTCCATGCCAACGAGTGATGGAACAGTTACATTCAAGTCTGAAGTTGCAGTTCTTTCTCCTGAGCGGGCAGAAAATGATGATACCTACAAAGATGATGTAAATCACAATCAAAAGTGCAAGGAAAAGATGGAAGCTGAAGAGGAAGAAGCTTTAGCTATTGCTATGGCAATGTCAGCATCTCAAGATGCCCTGCCAATAATTCCTCAACTACAGGTTGAAAATGGTGACGATATCATAATCATTCAGCAGGATGTAAGTATACCTAAGTCTCAGCTGGGGTTAACTGAAATTATAAAGCAATGTTGTTATATTTCAAAAGTGATATAAAACACTAATGTCCTCAGTACCCTTTCCTAGGTGAATGAGTATAAACCATCTACCAGTTGAGGGCACTAACAAATCCTCCCATGTTATTAACAAATTTAGAGAAGGTATTTGGAAGAGAAACACCATATCATGCACCAACATTTAAAGTAGCAAAGAAGTAAAATTGGGGAAACCAGGAAATGAGAACAAAGGTTTTAAGCAGGAGTAGAACTGTACAGAGTCGTAATGTTAATTTACTTTGAAGGCAGTTGTACAAAATGAAACTAGCTTCCGAAAGAAAAGGCAGAGTGGGAACAGATCTTGAAAGATCTGTGGGAACAGCCTACCTTGAGAGAAGATGAAAGATACTTTAGAAGTCAGAAAAAAAATACCTATTCATTTGCAAATAGACAAAAGCACAAGAAATTAGAATAGAGAAAGGCGTATCATATGTGTGATCTTCTGTATAAGGTAAAAACATATGAAACATAAACCAGAAGGAATAAATTAAATAGAAACCAACATTATATTGATTCTGTTTACTATAGGTGCAAGCTAAAACCTTAACTAGATGTGAGACGAGGAAGAGAGGAGTCATGTTTCTACTTGTGTCCTTAAATTTTGCCTTTCACCTTGAGGTAGTAACACAGAGGAGGATCTCTGTTTCTACATATAGTAAGAGTATATAAGTTACAGAATACACTGGTGCTCTGATCGCAGCTGAAACGTATAACGTGATACAAAGAAGTATAAGGGAGAGAAGATATCACATAAGCTGGGATATTTTTTAATGTTTTAGAGTGTCTGCATTTTGGATGCATGCTAGTAAGCTCAGAACTGATTTTTAATTTAATTTGCAGACACCAGAAACCCTACCTGGACATACCAAAGCAAAACACCATTACAGGGAAGATGCAGAATGGCTGAAAGGTCAGCAGATTGGTCTTGGAGCTTTCTCTTCCTGTTACCAAGCTCAAGATGTGGGAACAGGGACATTAATGGCTGTAAAACAGGTAAATACTTCAAATACTTCACTTCCTTGTGCTTGTTCTTCAGTGGGTTTTTTTTGAATAGTGAATATAAAAACCTCTATGGTCTCTCTCATGTTGCTTGCTGCTTCTGCTCCCTGTCATGTGTTCTCACATAATACATAATAAAAAACAGTCTTTATGTGCATGGTATTAGCCTAATATATTTAAGGTTTTAGATGCAAATCGTTTCTTAACAATGACATTTAACAATGGCACTTAACAATGCCCTAGGTCTGAATCAGTGGTAAAAACATAGAGGGAATTATAGTCCCAACATTTTCTTATCAATTTTAGAATGAACTTATACCTGTGGAATTGATTCAGTGTTTTGAAATTGCTCAGGGAAAGAATATCTGTCACCAGCTGTTCCTCTTTTGAAACTCTTTTGCTTGTGAAAAAGTAGGACTGTCCAAGTAGCCCTTGAAGCTCCTCTTCAAGAGATGATGATAATGGTGACGCCTGGGGGAAATTCTCTGCAGCATACCATTACTTCATACTTAATATGGATCAGAGCTCAGGTTGGCTCCAGTTCCATTATAGGATTTCTGATCTGTCGTGTTTCCCCTGAAATTGAATGTCTGGGATAAGAACTTTAGTTATGAAACATTTACCATTTAACTGGTAAAACTGTACAAATAACACTGTCAGAATCCTATTTCAGGCCTTATCTTTCTTTCTTTTCCTCAACATCTGGAAAACAGGGTTGTTTTTTTTCCCTAGTTTAAGCAAAGGGATGTTTCCCCACTCTGTACTAGAAGAGATTCTTGCTGTTTCCCTAATTTTCCGTGACTGTTTCACACGAAGATATGTTCTCAGCTGAAGGGTTTGAGATAATGAATAACTTGCAGATGGTGAAAACCATCCATTCTTTTTGGTGTACTGAAGGGGGATTACAGGAGGACTGGTAGATAAGTTAGGTAAGTCTGAATATCATATTTCAAAACAGGTGACATACGTCAGGAACACATCATCTGAGCAAGAAGAGGTAGTTGAAGCATTGAGAGAGGAAATAAGGATGATGAGTCACCTGAACCACCCTAACATTATTCGAATGTTGGGTGCTACATGTGAGAAGAGCAACTATAACCTCTTTATTGAATGGATGGCAGGTAAAATGAAAATACCATTTGAATCTTGAAATATTTCATATTGTATTTTGCATTACTTCAGTTTGTGGATTTGTATTTTCATTGCTATTGGTAACCAGAATAAAGGTCTACATTCAGGACAGTTGAAGTGGTCGTAGCAATATTCTTATTGGTGCATCTTCTCTCATTTGGAATTTTCCATACTTAATCTGTCATACAGTTAAAGCAGTTGGAAACCTTAAAGAAAGATTCTATTACTTTTTCTTCAGTTTCTCACTCTAAATGAGAAGTTACAAACTTTGGTTTATTTCCAGCTGAAGTGCCTGTCCCTCAAACAGTTTAATTTTCAGTGTAACTGTGTAGCTTTGAGTTGCTACTAAAAATAACTTTGCCAGAAAGTTTGGAATACCTGTCACTTGTTTTTGTCCCAAGCATTATCATAAAAATTGTGTCAGGTGACATGTAAAGGCATTTAAGAACTTAAAGTAGATTTCCAACAATAGCTAATAAGCAGCATGCTTTGGGAAAAACTTAATCATATCTCAAATATCTTAACTGGTAATTTAGTAAAAAATGTTTAAATCTTTCATAATTGTATAAAGCAGGGACAAGAAAATCTATGTCTTTTTTTAAAGAAGTAGTTTTATTAATTTTATGAATGGAATGTTACCATCCAGTTACCAAGACTAGATTTGGTGTTTCACACATCCTAATCTCTTGTAAAAAAAAGCATTGCACTTTAACTTGCATTCATTGGCAGAAACCACTTAGCAATACAAGAGTGGGAACAAGCAAGCCCAAGTATGTGTTATCACAAGAAGTAGTGCAGGAAATATTTTCCAAAAATTAGGAGTGTTTAACTTCTTAATTAATTTTTTTTTTCCACAGGGAGTGCTTACTGGAGGCTGTGCATGTCTGTTGCCCCAAGAAAAGCTAGTGTTCTGCTGCTCACACGTTAATGTGAAGTGTGGATAAAGTGTAGTTTTTTATCAGCAAAAGTGCTGTGTACACTAGGGATTTGTACATTCTTTTAAGGAAGTATAAAATTATTAGGAAGCATGAGGATTTGTCTTTAATATGTACAGTTCCATGTAGAAAGTAATTAAGGGACAAAGTATATTACTTTCTGCCAATGAAACTACTTAATTTTTACGGGTGGGGAGGGAGAAATATAGTCATAAATTAGGAATACTGATGTCAAGTTCCAATTTTAGGAGGCATTGTTGCATTCTGGTAATAGAAAGTCCAAGTGTTGATAGAATGTACTGTTTTATCTTCTAGGGGGTTCAGTTGCTCATTTGTTAAGTAAATATGGAGCCTTCAAAGAATCGGTAATTATTAATTACACAGAACAACTGTTACGTGGCCTTTCTTACCTCCATGAGAATCAGATAATCCATAGAGATGTTAAAGGTGAGAATTATTGAGAATGTCTTTTAACAAGGAATATTCATAAAGCAGCATCTGTTTTGGCCTGAGATCTATTGTTTCTCCCAGATACCATGTCAGGAGGGGTACTTCTGTTGGCATTGTCTGGCCATTCTTAAGAACCTTTAATTACTGAAATTAATTAAAATGTTACTGAAATTAATCAAAATGTTCAACAGCATGCTTAAGGACATTTGCTACCCCTGCTGACAGTTTGGAAAAATTGTTTTTCTTAATTGATTAAAATAAGATATGAAGTTGCCATATAGTTTTAAAGACTGCTACTTAAATTAATGTAAATGTTTACACTGAAATGATAATAAAAATCTGTGAACAAGCCAAGATAAAGAGGTGAGTTTTCTAATTATAAGAATATTATGATGAGTTTTCTTTCCTCATGCTAATTGAACATAAATACAGTTGTACCTTGAAAAAAATGCAGACTTTACTGGGAAGTACCAGTCTAAATCAACTTGTCCCTTTAATGTTACTACAGCTGTCCACGAAGTGGAGATATGTCTGTATAAGTAGCAATGTATCAATGGCAAATACTTGTTTTTACTAATTCTTCGTAAAATAATAAAGCTTTCAATTGCCCTGTAATTCTCTTCAAAGCAATTCAAAGTTGTTTGATAATGAAATAAGTTTAAATGTCTTGAGGAGCTGCAGGCAATGAAAATCTCCAGAGTTTCAGGTCACCATTTTCTTGCATTACTCCATCTCCAGGCATTGTTCCAGAATCTTGGTGTTTGCCCTAGTTTGAAAGTTTGATTACTTCTCTTAATCTCTCAAGTGGCCTCAAGCTGTGTGCTTGTCCTTGACGTTTAGACCTTGTCCTTGACGTTTAGACCTTGTCCTTGACGTTTAGACCTTGTCCTTGACGTTTAGACCTTGTCCTTGACGTTTAGACCTTGTCCTTGACGTTTAGACCTTGTCCTTGACGTTTAGACCTTGTCCTTGACGTTTAGACCTTGTCCTTGACGTTTAGACCTTGTCCTTGACGTTTAGACCTTGTCCTTGACGTTTAGACCTTGTCCTTGACGTTTAGACCTTGTCCTTGACGTTTAGACCTTGTC
>NW_020955240.1:1247403-1254710 GCF_003031625.1 Empidonax traillii | reverse complement strand
TGGAGGGCGGAAAAGTGTCGACTGTCTGTTCATCCTTTTGCATTTAATAGAAAGCCAACTAGCAGTATTTTTTATTGTGCTGTTGACAGGTGCCAATTTGCTAATTGACAGCACAGGTCATAGATTAAGAATTGCTGATTTTGGAGCTGCGGCCAGGTTGGCATCAAAAGGAACTGGTGCTGGGGAGTTTCAGGGACAGTTGTTGGGAACTATTGCATTTATGGCACCGGAGGTAAGAAACTAGTTTTGGAAGTTATTTCAAAAAGTTTGTTTGAACTCTTTAAGCTGATTCAGATGGCCAAATAACAGAAAATTGCTATATATGCTTCAAATGTGTTTTAAATGCCTTGTTTCTAAAGACTAGGGATAATTTCAATATAGCAGTCGTGACTGACTGCTGTGAAGGCTGTGTAAGCAGTTTTGCTACAAGATATACCCATCACAAGTGTTGTTACTAAAGCCCAAATGACCATTTGGTCGAAAGCTGTCGCAAAGTACTTTGTTTTGCCTCTTGATGAGGCATTTTATTTATTAAATCTCTACAGCAGTGTAAATCTTATGGCATTTACATCACTGATAACTTTCTCACCCTGAAATCTTAATCAGAGTACACTTGGTTGATGATTTTTTTGGGTTTTGCTTCTAAATTACTTAAAGAGTTAAGAGACTTTGAAGCATATAATCTGATCTTCTGTCTTACTGTTCAGGTTCTGAGAGGTCAGCAATATGGTAGGAGCTGTGATGTGTGGAGCGTTGGCTGTGTTGTTATAGAGATGGCTTGTGCTAAACCTCCTTGGAACGCAGAGAAACACTCCAATCATCTTGCTCTGATATTTAAGGTGAGGTGTTTTGTTACTGTAACAGACAACAAACTGTATCCAGCAACATGAATCGTAGAAAAGTATACTAGTATCAGCAGTTGTTGCAATAGCTCTTTTTTATATTGGAGCTGTTAGTACAAAACAGTGCTGGTACCAAGGTAACCCTACTTGCTTGTTTAAATACCAACACAATAACATGCTGAGTCATGGAATTGTAGAAAAGATTGTATTAGGGACCTTAAAGATCTTCTAGTTCTACCTTCTGCCACGTGCAGGGACACCTTCCACTAGACCAAGTTGCTCAAAAAGGTCAGTTCTAAGATATAAATACATAGTGTAATAGGCTGAAAAAAGAAAAATTAGGAAGAGAGTTGATCTTTACTCTAGGCAGAAAATTGGGATTTTAACTTCTTCTTACAACCCTGTAAAATACAGGACCAAAAGAAGTTTTTGTACCATCTAAGTGTGTATTCATATTTCACAGAGAAGAGAGTATTTTGGTAAAAAATATTTTGGTAAAAATACTCTCTGTTCCAAGTTCAATTTTTTTTCTGAAAGATATTTGCCATTATGCCATGCTATATATGATTATCGCCCCTTCCTTTTCTCGGTCATGCATCTTGGCATTCATGTTTCTTACTGAAATCAATTAGGTATATGTAATTCTAAAAGTCTAGTTGAATTTTACATATGAATGAAGAAAATACTGCTGCAAGGGAAGAAAGTGATCATCAGCATTTTCACTATCATGAGTGGAGGAAGTGTTTGTACTAAAGAGAACTAGCACAGCAGTATTCAGATATGTTCTATTTAAGTATAAATCACTTGTGATAAGAGATGTAATTGTCATGGTTCTGTCTGTGAATCTAGTGGTGCCACGTTAGTGTTCTCAGTCATCTTGCTTAATTTGACCTAGAGAAGATCAAAATTAATCTGACTGAGGGAGATCTGTATCTGTGTGAGAAGTACTCACACAGAAACCCATTTGGGGTGGTAGCAGAAATTCAGTGAAGACAGTGCAAGAGAGCATACCCTGCTTAACATATTGTAAAGTAACATCACTCAGCTTAATCTGTCTCCATGTTGGCTTATACCAGTTAACAGTGAAGGCAACTAATAGACTAAAGAATACCTGTATGTGTGGCATTAGAGCTTTCCTAGGCCTGCTCAGCACATGATCACTGCAGAACCTTACTGTAAGGAAAAAATTTAGAGAAAAGTATAAAGAGAGAATCAGACTGTGCAAAGCAATAGGCATAACAACACTTAAACTGAAAGTACTAATGTAGTCTTCAAACTGCAGTAGGAAATATGCTGAATGAGTGAGCAGGAAAAGAACTAAAGGAAATAAATATAAAGAATATAAAGGAAATATAACTCATCAGCTGAAGTGATGAGCTTGTCAAAGGTTTTTTGGGGTAGAAGAGGGAGCTTAATTGCTGACTTCTAAAAAGTTGTTTTCCCTTGTTCAGATTGCTAGTGCAACTACTGCTCCATCTATCCCTACACATCTGTCTCCAGGCTTGAAAGATGTGACTCTTCGGTGTTTAGAACTTCAACCTCAGGACAGACCCCCGTCAAGGGAGCTGCTGAAACACCCAGTCTTCCGTACTGCATGGTAGCTACTTATGTGTAAGGCTGAAATACTGAAGAAAATGCTACTGAATATACAATAACTGTCTTGCAGTGCAGTTAAGCGCAGCAGATTTTATTTTTCTCTGGCCTTAATGATAGATACATCAAGAACTTACAGGCCAGTGGGGGATCCTACCTAAGTATGTGATTGACAAATCAAGATCTTTACCTAATCTCAGTATGCAACATCTGACAATTTGTGCAGAGATTTGTAAACTGTGCCTTTGCAAATATCTGGCTCTGTGTGAATACAAAAGCATTTTTCCTTAAATCTGCAAGATTATTTAGCAGGTAAGTGATTTTTAATTTTATTTGGAGGACTTTTTCAGCAATATTAGCAGCTGAGAGGCTCAAGATCTATTTTAATATAGCTATCACTGTTCCATTTCACATCATGTAGATGTTCTGCAATTAGTAAGTTTTCAGTACTGGTTAAAAGGACATTCTGTATTTGTCCTTTTACATGATGTTCTCTGAGTAACAAATCCAAATATCGATGGAAACTTTAAAGAAAAAGCATTTTGCCTTCCTATAAAGTAAGAGCAGGCACTTGTGGTTCACTGTGCGTTTACTGGCCATGTAATTTCTCTTGAAATTAAAGTTTGTTTTCTTTGTATTTTTAACTTTCATGAAAAGGGGATATTTTAGTCTTTAGACAAAAAGATGCAAGCTGTGTCATGGAATATTTTCCTGACACAAGAGTTTTAAAACCAGATTTGCTGGAAATCTGGAATAAAATGCCGCCTTCAACAAGGATGTGTTGAAGGCTCTGATAGTATAGGTTATTTAATAAACAAGATTGTTCTGTATAAAGCAACTTAGTCTAAACCATGCTAGAAGTTGTTGAGCCTTTTTTATTTTCATATAGCAGTTTCTTCTGGCAAATCGTGTAGAGAAGTTTCATGTCAAAGGCCTCCCCAAACCCAGCTCCAATTAAAGTTTTTATGGGGGGCTTTGACATGCACTTCAGTGTGAGCAGGTGCCAAATGTGCAAATCTCATTCTTTATGTAAAGGAACTGAGGTTATATTCTCTACTGATAACAAGTTCTACCTGCTGTTTTCCTTCTGCCGTACATCATCTATTTACTGTAGCCATTAGTGATAATTTAATTTGAAAATGTTAAAAATATTACCATAAGAAAGGTATTTATTTTAACAAGAAACAAACTTGGACTTGAAGAGCAAGGTAAAGTAAAATGTGAAGTAAAGCTTCACCTGTAGTGCAAAATTTGCAGGTTTTTTTAGCAGCTGTGGAATTTTTTTTTAAGTTTTTAAAATTATTTTAAAGGCAGGTTTTTAGATTCTGATGCATGTAATTCTGAAGGAAAATGGCAGCTTTTTCTTTTGCTTTTTTAAAAATGGGGATCTTTTTTAATCTAATACTGATTGTGTTTAATCCATTTTGAAAAAAATACTGTTCATGTTATAACTCTTCAGAAGCCAGTTGGATTGTTGGACTCAAATAGGATTGGTTATTTTCAAAAACTCAGGACAAATTAAATAAGCTATAGTACCTTAAAAATGTATAGTACAAATTGGAAGTAAAACATCTTAAAGATAAGTTTACATGAATGATAGTGCTCATACTAATAAAAAAAACCAGTGTCATTAGTTGTGAATGTGTTTCTTTTGGAAATTTTACATTCCGTTGTTTGGACAATTGGCAGACTTTGAAGAGTTAAAAAGATAATTCTGAAATGTGAAGTTTGGTAGCTCTGTTTTGTACTTGACTTTTTTTTTTTTTTTTGACCACTTTAGAATTTTTCATTCTAATAAGATTATTTCCAAGTCTTATGTGCAAGCTTTAAAGGATGCACTCTTGCCAATTCATGTACTGGAAGATCAGTTGTCAGATTAATACTGTTTCTGGCAGAAATGTAAACTGTATAAACTGATGAACCTCAGCTAATCAGTATTACTTAGTAGATCACCATGCCTACCACATTTCAAACTCAAACTGCCTCTTAGGTGTCCAAATGCATTTGTTTGAGTTTGTGTTTCACTCAGCTTACTGGTAATTGTGGTGTTTTTAAAAATGCAGATGTGATGTAATATTCTTATTTTCTTTGGATCAAAGCTGGACTGAAAATTGTATTGTGTAATTATTTTTTTGTGTTCTTAATGTTATTTGGTACTTAAATTGTAAATAACGTCTACTGCTGTTTATTCCAGTTTCTACTACCTCAGGTGTCCTATAGTGTTTCTTCTACCAAAGTTCACTTTCACAATGAAATTATATTTGCTATGTGACTGATTCCTAAGACTTCCAGGGCTTAAGGGCTAACTTCTATTAGCACCTTACTGTGCAAGCAAATTTTACGGAAATCTCTGGGTTAAGAAATTTGGCTTCATTGTATCCTTTGTTATTTTAAATATATTGAGATATTTTAATTAAAAGTTTTTACCCCATTGAACCAATTTTATATAGTATAATTTGTACGTACTTTGGTGGTTTTGTCTTTATAGTAAATAAAAGTTTTTGAACAAATCTTGTCCTTTGCTTATTAAAATGTCAGTATGTTCAGTTTACCAATGTAAAATATTTCTAGTACACTTGACTGTTTATGCACAATTTCATAACCACACTTCGTATATCAAGACTGGTTTTCTAATATTAAATAAGACATGAATGACTTTTGACCTATATATATATATATATATATATATACACACACACATATATATCTATCTATCTTGGGTGTATCAATAAAGAATGGTTAGATAAGGGACAGCAACAAAGACTAATTATTTTTTTTTTTAAACTGATGATACAGATAGGAACTTCTCTTATGACAACACTTACTTACAAACCTCATTTTTTTTTTCTGCCTTTAAGTCAAGAAGTAAATGTCAAAACTCTGTGTTACTGCAAATGTAACAATTACCTAGTCGGGTAAGCTGATTTGATTAGATCAGTTCTGAAGCCATTGAAGTGTATCTTGGAAATTAATCTGCTATTTTATGTTTTTGGTTCAATGATTCTGTTGTTTGCAATTTAAACAGCACATCAAGCCCTTCCTTGTTCAGGCAATCTGACTATGTATTGCAAAGCTAGGGCTAGTTTCACCTGATTGTCTTTCTCCAGGTATTTTTTAAATAATAATCTTTTTTTAATGAAACACAATTTTCAACTATAGCCTTTTTTATGACTAGAAATTCTGCACTTTGAAGGATTACACTTTTTATAGTTTTCATTAGTTATGTGACTTTCTGCAGACAGGGATGAACATACCAATTCACCAGCAAAAACTGGCAGCAGAAGTCTTCAGATAAGTTCTAATATCTGATTTTTTAAAATCAGAAAAATGTACTAACTGAAATGTCAGGAAGGAAAAAATATGACAGGGATTAAGTAAAAGATAAATTAATTGTAATGTATCTGCCCTTACTTGATTTACCGTGGAAGTTCTGAATTAAGCAGTACTGTGTCATATTTGCAACGTTGCATCCTCTTTTTTAGGAACAAGGGACGGCAGAGATGTCCTGTCTGGCAGTTGGCAGTAAAGTCAAAGACACCTACTTAGAGAACCAAATGTCTTCATTTGCAAAGGTCATGTTCAGTTCTTCCACAGGCAAATAGTAAGCTCTATGCCTGTTTGGATTTCTCTGCTGGGAATAATATCACATTTCTACATGATGGTCATAGGTTGAAGTCTGATGTTTCATCTTTCCGAGTTCTCACTGAAGAGTAACGACTGCCTCCAGGATACATTGGAGTGTCATGAAGGTCACGTGTGTCTTTCATTGCATGAGTGGGCAACTTGCGTGCACGGCTGTTGTGACCTGACGCAGACCACCTTCCAAGGCACTCTATTTCCCTTATTAGCTTTTCACTCACTGTTTAGCTTTCCATGCCGACCTGAATCACAAATGTGACTGTCTTGCTTTTAAGAGCCGCAATATGCATGTACTGTGCTGAGCATGTATGTTGTTTTCTGGTTATGGCACACAGCTGCTAATATCTGGAGTTGAACCGAGACCTTTCTTCCCTGTTGTTACCGAGGAAGCCCAGGAGATGGCAGGGAAGCACTTTGAGGCAGCCACTGTGCCTTTTGTTGTTTCCCTCTGTTATTTCAGTTTGCAATACCTCATTGCTCCCCCCTGGTGGTCTAGAAGGTAAAGGCGCTGCGCTGTCACCTCAGAGACCCGGGTTCGATTCCCGGTCGGGGCCACTCCCCGGGCAGATGGAGCTCGCTAGCCCTGTAAGGCAATCCATCTACATCCTGAGGACCTCGCTGCCACCATCCAAGCTCACTTGGCCCCGGCAGATGAACCTCAGGATTAAAGGGTGGGCTCAGTTCCGCGCACACTGTGTCTCACCTAAAAAATCCAATGCGCAGGCTGGAAGGTGTAAAGACCTTCCCCAGTTCTTCGTTTGTGAAGACTGGCCATTTTTATTACCTCATTGCTCAGCTCCTGTTCTCGAAAAAGATGTGCCAGGTCAATAGTAGAATTAAAGTGATTATGGAGTAAAGCAAGATGCAGCTTATAAATATTTGCAAGGCTCTAAAACAGGAACTTAATTCAGCTTGTTTCATTGCTTTGATGGACCTTTCTCAAATTCCCAAACTCTTGTCAAAATTTCAGGTCCGGCAATAGGAGTATAACCCCTGAGCGTGTTTTGAGGTTTGATCATAGAATCATAGAATCATAGAATAGATTGGGTTGGAAAAGACCTCCAAGATCATCAAGTCCAACCCCTGATCCAACTCCAATTACTATATCATGGCACTAAGGGCCACATCCAATCTCTGCTTAAAAACCTCCAGGGATGGTGAATCCACCACCTCTCTGGGTAGGCTGTTCCAATGCTTGATTACCCTCTCTGTAAAGAATTTCTTCCTAACATC
>NW_020955240.1:1119814-1247315 GCF_003031625.1 Empidonax traillii | reverse complement strand
CCCTGGCAGAGCTTGAGCCCATGTCCTCTTGTCCTATTGTCGGTTGCCTGGGAGAAGAGACCAACCCCCACCTGGCTATAACCTCCCTTCAGGTAGTTGAAGAGAGTGATGAGGTCGCCTCTAAGCCTTCTCTTCTCCAGACTAAACAACCCCAGCTCCCTCAGCCTCTCCTCATAGGACTTCTCTCTTTACCCCCAAACCAACTCTCAAATACTTGCACCATGTTTTTTAAACTATTTTCCAAAGAAAGTAAAACACATGCATACATGTTCATTTTTTCCCAATTCATTGGCAGTGAACTGCAGCATCCAAAGATGTAAGTTTTATGAAAGTGGTTACCCAGGCAGAGGAGGGAGAACAGTGGCTAAAGAGGTGATAACAGTACCCTTATCTTGACACCTCTAATGATTTGTAAAGATCAATTACTGAGCAATTGTTTTGCTTACTAGATTTTTTTTTTTAATTATGTTACAGATAAATGATGGTAGAATGTGGCACCAAAAGGGTTTATGACCCCAGTTGTAAATGCTCGTGATTTGTAGTGTATCTCTTCAATCGGGCTAGGTAGATGTGCAGTAAATGCAGCAGGCTTTCGCACATTCATAACCAGGCTGCATCTCCTGGTCATCAGCCAAATATAGGCAAAAGTGTGGACAGAAATATAACAAGTTTCAGGTTTGTGCTATTGATCCACTCTTTCTATGACATAGATCACAAGTCTGGAGCACAAGTCCTGTGAGGAGCAGCTGAGGGAGTTAGGGTTATTTAGCCTGGAGAAGAGGAGGCTCAGAGGAGACCTCATCCCTTGCACAGCAATCCTGAAGGGAGGTTGTGGTCAGGTGAGGGTCGGAACTCTTCTCTCGGGTAAATAGTGACAGGACGAGAGGACATGTGCTTCAGGTTGGACATAAAGAATTTCTTCAGTAAAAGGGTAGTTAAGCATGGGAATGGTCTGCCCAGGGAAGGGGTGGAGTCACACTTCCTGAAAGTGTTCAAGAAACGCCTGGACGTGTCACTTAGTGCTGGGGTTTAGTTGACGTGGTGGTGTTCAGTCACAGGTTGGACTCGATGATCTTGGGGGTCTTTTCCAACCTAATTGATTCTATGATTATCTGAGACACTAACAGCCCTCAGCATCACAAGAGCCAGGCACGAGATTTTGGAAAGCTTCCCTCATAGCGCCGGGAATGCTCCTGGATGCAGAACTGTCAAGGAGGTGGGTTCAATCGCTGCTTCTCTATAATTTCTAAGCCATTTTTTTTAATCCGGTACGAGATCTTTTTGAATTGTTTAATATAACGCAGAAGGGGCACGTAACATTGTTCAGAGAGAGGTGGAAGTAAGGGCCCTTAGGGCCCCTCCAGCTCTCAGTTCCCCGTCCCGGTGTCCGCCGCTCTTCCCGTGCGGGTGTTCCCGGCCCCTCCCCCCGAGGGGCCTCGTCCTCACGGGCTGCGCGCGCCGCCCGCAGCCAATGGCAGCTCGGCACACAGCGCGTGCCCGCACCGCGCATTGGCCGGCGCGGGGCGGGGCGGGGCGGGCTGTGAGGGGCGGCGGGGGCGGCCCCGCCGTGCCCGTCATGGCGTGGAGGCCGCTCCGGGCGCTGCGCCGCCGCTGGGCAGCCTACAAGTACCGCTTCGTGCCCTGGCTCGCCCTCAACCTCCGCCGCCAGCGGAGGTGAGGCACGGGGGGAGCTCTCAGGCGCCAGGCCAGTCCCCGCTGCCCCTCCTCAGAAGGGGCTGGGGCCGCCGCTCGGGTTTGTCACTGGGAAGTGGTTCGGCCTTGGGGTGTCCCTTGGCTGGCATGGAACTGTTATCTAGATTTAAAATGGTATTTAACGTTGAAACTAGGTACATTGATTGTTGGGGTTTTGGTTTTGATTTTTGAAAGGTGTGTTTGCCCAATTTTAAACGTAAAAGCAGTGTTTGAATTTAAATGATCGGGACATTGTTATAAGTAACTAAACTAAAACAAGTAACAAAATCAAAATCTACTTATCAGCATAACGTTTGTCCTCACCGCGTTCATAGTGTGATGAACTATTTGTGGTTTGTTTGTTTGTTTGTTTTTTAAATAAATTTCAATAATTATGTTTTATTTTTGGTGCATTTGACACGGAGAGCTCAGGAGGGTTTAATCTACTGGACTTAACAGTAAATATACAGATGATGGTTCTGTAGTAGAGCAGGCACTGGTTTTAACTAAACAGTCCTTATATGGCACCTTTAGATGATTTTAGTGTTAAAACAGTTTTAATTGGAACAAGCATGAAAAAAGGGGTTATCCGAAACAAAACTTTACTGCTCCTGCAAAAGAGCTCTTTTCTCCTTACTTAGGGGGAAAAAAAAAAATTCATATCTCTTTTTAAAATACTTTATTTTCTTCACAGGACCCTCCGATATGTTCCTGAAAGTTCTCAAGACAAAATTATCTCTGATGAAGATGTCTATGAAACACTACTGAAAACATTTAAAGCTCTGTTCCTAAATGACTTCAGTAGACAAGCAGATATTTTGGCCTTACTTCCAGAAGTCAAATGTCAGTATCTGGAATTACTGACTTTGGAGCAGAAGTGGTCAAAAGTAACTTCATGTAACCATGGAAGTCAGCAGGTGTTTAGTCCTGAGGAAGTTCTGTTAAACACACTGGGATTCACTGTTAGTAGAGACCGGAGTTCCCTCGTGTCTGCTGGGACTGGAGTCTTTGTTACCAAAGGTTTTGTGCCAAAAGGGACGGTTGTGTCAATGTATCCTGGTAATGAAATGTTCTTATTTTTGGTTTAGATATGATTTCTAACCATTTAATTATGGAATGCCAAAGTTCCGTGCTTATTTTTATTTTATGGGCTTTATTTCTCTCATTCCTTAACAAAATCACAAGTTATGGTGCATAAGAATATTTCTGAACTGACTAGACTTGGTTTTTAAATAAGCAAAACAATATTGGGAGGGATAATTTTATTTATAAAAAAACTTTATTGCTTAAACTCTGATTTCCTAGCTGCTACAAAACTTGTTTCAGATTCTTTAAACACAAATGCATGGGAGAAATTTCAAGTAGCTGAACAGTACAATTTAATTCCTTGGGGTTTCCATTTTGATTCAAGATCTGAAAAATGAGGTTCTGAGATCTCCACGTGAGTCAGTAGACAAGAGTAAGAACTTCTTTAAAGCACAAAAGTACAAATTGGAGAATGAAAATAAAGTGTTCAGTTAGCAGAACAATTCTGTAAAGTATGTTTGGAAAAATCAGCACTCCTCTGTCCTCCTCCTCATTTCTTGGAACTGTATCTGCGTACATTTCTTAAAAAGGTTTGTAATCCTGTCGGTATGGCCCAGCTAGGACAGCTCTGCTGACATGCTTTTGGGTTTGTTTCTGTTTCATCTGTCAACAGAACACCTCCTGCATGTGGTCTCTGGCTCATCCCAGCACTGCAGGATGAGGAGCAGCCCGAGTCCTGGGTGTTTTGTTGTGCCAGGGCCGGAGTGTACGGCCATTACCGTTGTAATGGTGAATGGTGATTACTGGTGAACTGACCAGTTGTCAAGTGAGAGTCACAGATAGTGGTCCTGCTGCTTGGCAGCTCACTTTAAATTTCAGGCATGTACTAAATGTGAGCCTAGATTCATTCAGAGTCTCCTCTGGCAGCTCCTCTAGCATGAAAAGGGGATAAGCAGGTGAAATACCTTTGGTTTTCAAGGGAATCAAGGTAACTACAGAGTGGTGGGCTGGGTGTGGTACCCTGTGGACAGGGACCGTGTGTTTGTGAGCTTAGCCTTTGCCTGGCTCCTTGTGAGACTGCAGTGAAGGATTTTTACTGAGGGGTGCTGAAGGTGCAGTGGATGTGAGGGGGTTGCAGGACAGCAATTCCATGAGAAGCTGTCAGCCTGTCAGCTCTTGCTTTTCTGTGCTTAGAAGCTGGTTAAATCCTCTCTGCAGATTTTGGAAATGGTCTGCTGAAATAACTTCTTCTTGGTTTGTCATTTTCCATTTCCTGGGTACCGAGCAAAATCTCTGATGTAGGGTGGTGGAGGTTGGTGTTTCAGATTCTTTGCTGTTTGTGTGTGCTTTTCAGAGTCCTGACACAGTAGTAACAAAATAGCATAGTATCTTCAGCTGTGTTTTCCTGAGCAAATATCACTTGATGTTCTCCTCTCTGAAGCAGATCAGTTGGCTGTAAGGCTTTATCTACTTGTCCCAAAGATAATGGAGTCAGGCCTTCTCTCTTTTGATTTCCTACAATGGCTTCCCTCTTTGGCATACCTTAGCTCATTTAGTTGTGTGAGGTTTTTTGCATCCCAGAAAGTTGTTTGTAAAAGCTTAAAGGTTTACAAATGTCAATGTCACTAAGAAGGGACTTCTCTCCTACCCCTTCTCTCTTTTGAGTTTCTGTGTGGAGAGGACTGAATGATACCATAAACGCATTCTAACAGCTAATTTATTTTCTTCTGAAATAATATCTGTCTTGCAACAGGTACAGTATACAGAAAACATGAGCCCATCTTTTTCCAGTCCCTTGGCAATCCCTTTATTTTTAGGTGCATTGATGGCATCCTTATTGATGGGAATGATAAAGGACTATCAAGATCAGTATACAGGTAAGCAAAAGAAATGGGGGATTGTCACTCATGTGATTTAGAAGAGGGGTACTGATAGTTGCAGTTCCCTGTTGTCTTACCCTAATTTGAGTTTACATGATTGTCATCCACCTGTGTGTATCTCATAATGCAAACAACACAACGGTGAAGAGTTGCTGGTTGTGATCCTTTATTGTGTCTTCACCTGTAACACCAGAGATGTGTTTGGATGCACTGAGATGCACTTTCCTATAAAGAAATTAGTTTTTAATAAGTAGGATGTAGCATAAAAGGATTTAAATGTTTCTCAGCTGTTACTCAAACCTGCCTAATTTGGCCAATCAAGTCCAACTCCCTGCTCCTGGCAGGACTGTCTAAAATCAAACCATAGGACTAAGAGCATTCCTTGAACTCCAGCAGACTTGATGCTGTGACCACACCAGGGGAGCCCAGTGAGCAGCCATCCTCTTGGTGAAGAATCTTTGCCTATTGTCCAGTCTGAACTTTCCATTATACATAGCTAGCCTGGACTGCTTTACCTTACCATAAAATATAATTTGCAGCAATTTGTGTTTAAATATGACATGAAAAGAAAATAGTAACTAGCAAAACTATCAAATAATACCTAGTTTGAATATTGATACCTACTAATACCAGGTTTTAATTTTGGGAGTGAGTTTGGAGCTAATACTGTAATAAGCCTTTGCATCTTTAGAGGTTAGTGACATGAGTTGACACTTCTGTGACGGTAACATTTGATGTTGGTTTCTGGGAAAGTATGTGGTAGTTTTATGCGGGTTCTTCCACCAGAGTCTGAAAGACACATTAGAGGGAGGTTTAAATACTCCTTTCAAAAGTATCATTGAGGTGTTGGTTTGTCACCAGATTGGGCAGCTGTAACTTCATGCAGCAACTGTGGCCATTTCTACAGGAGGAAGTAAGAAAACCTTTTAGGTGAAGAAGGAGTGTTTCACACTGAGGCTGTTGGTCACTTCAGGTCTTGCAGGAGGAGAGATCAACTTGGCCCATTTCAGATGAGTGATGAGAGCTGGCTCACTGCTTCCCCGCAAAACCCACTGGCAGTGGGACAGTATGTCAACAACTGCTCACGTGGTAAGTTGCCAGGTAAATTTTTGAGGCTTGAGTTTGTCTTTATAGATATAAATTACTTTGGAGGTAACACAGAGAATAGGATACTGATCTTAGGGGACAGTAGTCCTGTTTAAAACAAGATAAGCACTTACGGGATAAAAACGTTTCCGAAACTTTTTGTCACAATTTGGTGTTGGAATCCTTCAGTTTAGCAACACATCAAATATCCTCGTTCTTTTCTCACTAACTCCCCCAGTTTCCCTCCTGGTAGAATGAAAGGCACACACCCCAAAATGGGAGATGGTAGGAAAGGATATCTGGCAAAAGTCCCCTGGGCTGAGACAGAACACAGAGTTTCAGATCAAGCTCCTCAGTCTGGTTCCAGCAGACTTCATGAGAAAACCAAACGCACAGTGATATGTACAGTAAGATTCTGTCACTGCTCATTTTGAACTATTTTTTTAGACTTTCTTACATTTATGCACAAAATCTATGAAACTGTTGGTATGATCTCACTGTTGGACCTGAAGAAGGGAACTATTTATTCTGTCTCACTGTTGGTGTTAAGTAACTCATGAGAATGGTTGTGATACACAGAAAGTTGAATTGATACCATACCTACCATATCTAGCTTCTGAGTGGCTTTCATAGCCTGCATTACACTAAGGATTCCCTAACTCCAAGTCGCATCCAGAAAAGTTACTGGAGTAGCAAACCAAGTACTAACTGGCACGGACTGTCCCGTGAAACTGTTTCTTCCAGGTCCAATGTCCATGAAATAAGATTTCCCTCTTTCTGCTGGACAGATTGGGATTTCCTCCCTGGGTGTATTTCTGACATATTTTGACACTAGGAAAAATGTTTTTCGATATTTTCTTTAACAGTAAACACAAGCACTGTATTAACAACATTAACAGTGCTGTAAGCTATCCCTGGTGCTAAGCAAGCTGTGTGTCCTCATATACAAGACAATAATTGAGTTAAGCTCCTGTAGTTCATTGTGTAGTTGGTTGTGTAAATTTCAAAGTAGGACTTCAGGTGAGTGCAGTAGGTCGCAGCAGAGGAGCGGTTTTCAGGCCTGATGAGGCATCTGGTATTTTTGTAGCAGTACATTTGATGTTTTTACGCATCTCTAAGCACTATCTAATATTTCCTTTGTATTATAGAGACTTTTTTTTTTTTTCTTATTTCTAGAAAAAGCAGCAAATGTGTGCTATCAAGAGTTTGATGTTCCAGGACATTTTCCACTAGAACTGAAACAGTACCTTCCAAACATCGTCTACAACCACAACATAGAGAGGTTGGCAGCAAATCAAAGAGCTCATGGATTTGTATGATACAAGCATACTGCATGTGTAAAATAGACAGACATGGTTGAAAAATAATATGTAATATGAAGATGAATTACACAAAAGTATGCAACTGTATGGGAGAGTTAGCTCTTTGAATAGACTAAGTTTAGTTCCAAGATTGTTTGTTCCTTTTTCCATATATTCTCAGATGAGATCAGCGTGAAGACACGGTTTTACAAGCAGTGATTGGGTTGCACTACAGTGCAGTTCTGAGTCCCATAAAGCACTGGTTATATTTTGCTTGTATTACAGTATTGGGATTTTTTGGTATGTATTTCAGATGTCGTTAGTGATCTTTAACCAATCAAAGCCCTTCTGAGATAGTTCAGGTTTAGGCTTCTTACTCTCCTGATTCTCCATTTCTTCTGCTTATGTGACAAGCTGAATTTGCAAAAAAGAAACCTAAAATTGTGTTGAGACAAGTGAAGTACTATGCAGTATAAAGGCACGTGACTTTTAGTTACAGTACACAATTACAACATCCTCATTATGATGTGGAAATTCACCTTTTTGGAAATTAAAACACTTGGAAACCTTTCTCAGATAATCCTCTTCATTTCAAGGATGTATGATGATTTTTAGAGTAGATCACGTGAACTTGTAGTGTAATTCTGGAGCTTTTTTAAAACTCTGAAATTGGAGAAAGTTATGGTGCATATTGGAATATTGGCTTTTCTGATTAAACTTAGACTTCACTGAGGCACTTGTAACCTGTAGATAATAAGTAAATGCTAATAAAATAACCAGTAGGACTGAATTCTGATGAAGCCTTGATGCTGTACTTGAAGTGTGAAAGCACAGTGAGGAGAGAGAGAGGCTATGGGACCTTTCCAGGAAAGGGGAATTTTGCTCTCTTCCTTGAAATCTGTGGAAGAAAATATGGTCTTTCAGTGATTATTTCTCCCAGTGTACAGCCACTAGACAAAAGATCACATCTGTTTCCAGCTGCTTGGTTTGATACTGGTTGATACTGATATATACAATGATGGCAACATAGGTAGTCTGGTTTCTAAGTCTTTTTCTGTCTTGTAAAAGAGTTCTTAGTACTTGTTTACGTTACTGTTTGGTATGTTTCAAAATGGCCTCACACTAAATTTTTAGTAGTGGGGACTGTTTAGATTGCTGCTGTTTTTCCCTTTCTGGTTGAACAGCATCAGAAGCACATGTTCTCCTTCCTAGCATAGATACTTCAGCTTTAGAGCATGGTCATTTACTGAAAGGAAGTTTGGAGGAGTGGGTTCCTAAATTATCTCTGTAAGAAAAACGCAAGCCCCTGATTTCAGCTTGGAGTTTATGGAGAATTCACGCATCACTGTAGATTGCAGCAGGTCTCTGATGCAGTTCAGTGCTGTCTTCCTGGGTATTGCTGGGCTCTGAGTAGCTTTAGCCAAGTATCACCTGTGGGCAGGCATGTCTACAGGAATGATTTCTGCTCCATGAACTTTGCTATAGCTTCTGCTGTATAAGTTTTGACTAATTCTTTTCAATTCTGATTAACTGTGTGAGTGAAAACATTATTTGCATACCCACATAGGCTGTGCTTTTTTGGTAATTGTGTTTTATTTTTATTTGCTGTCTGTATTTCAGTCTTGTTTTTCCATACTCCCTGCACTGCATTATGCATATTACTCCCAAAACTAATCTAGACAAAGCCATTGTTTCGGCTTCTTGAAATGAAGAATTAAAAAAAATTCGAAGGGAAATAAAATTGTTCACTTTCTCATGTTTTCTTATCCTTTTTTTACAGCCACCTGAGGTGTGTAGTTCTTGTCACTCTCAGAGACATCCAGCAAGGAGAAGAACTTTTCTCAAATTACTACACTATTGTCAGATGAATTGATTCAAGACTGAGGAAATCTGTGTCAATAAAATATCTACTGTGTCTGTACTTCAAGCTTCATCATGATTTAGACTCAAGGGAAGGGCTGTAGCCTCTACCATTTGGAGAGCTAGCTGAAGGCTCGAATTTCTCTGAAAACAGTCCACATTCAGTGCACAGGTGAAGGTTTAACCATTTACATCATTAGGTTCTCAGTTGTCTGCTGTTGTTCATATTACTGCTTATTGGTGTTCAGCTGTCCACCTGGTAGCTCATAAAACGTAAATTCTGCATATGTCATTAAATGTAGTCATTTGCACAGTTGTCTGTAACTGGGACTCAGAACATGGCTTGTAAAAATGAGTTCCGTCACAGTTCACAGTATCTGATTCTCATGTTCTTGGAGCTGACCCCTTTCGTATCAGCTTCCTTTTAAAAAGTATTCCAGTGCTGCAAGTTGTCCTGCTCTTTCACGAAGCCTGTTTTGGAACCATGCTGGTGGCCTCTCAGCCGTGCCTGCATGATACACTGTCAGACAGAGGCCACCTTAGCCATGGCCTTCAGCCCTGCCTGTCCTGGGCTGGGAGGAAAGGCAGTGTGTGTCTTGAAGCCTTGTCGAATCTTAATTTTGGTGATTCACTGAAAGTTTCCTGGCATGTGGCAACTTTCATAGATTTTAATCTCAAATAGAGAAAATATCATGTTGAAGCATAGCTGGAGGAAACAATTCCAAGCAAGTTTGCTGTGTATTTTTTTAATGAGTTGCTGGTATAAACTGAGCCAGGTATTCTTACATTAATTCTTTCTTCTGTCTGCACGCTGCAGTCAGAAAGATCATCCCAGTACCTTCTGCAAAAGTCCAAGCAAGTCTCCCAGTGACTTTGTGGTTGGCATAAGCTCCTGAGAAAGGAGCTGGGAAATGGTGTCCTCTAAGGACTCAGGAGTGGCTGGGGCAGCCAGGGTGCCCTTTCTTGGCTGCTGAAGCACCTGGTCTCCTTTTCAGTAGGCAAAGCCTTTGGTTTCTGTGTTACTCGGTCTGTTTCCAAGCCTGAACCTTGTCTTTCACATTCATTTGGAAGTCTTTTGCTGCCAGAGAAGGCTGTTTATTTCAGCAGGATTTAAATAGCAGAGCTCTGAGGTGGTGGCATTTGGCTCTGCATAGGTTGTGCAAGTTTTATGTTGATGCTTGGGATAACTTCCAGTGACAGTCCTTACATCTTCACTGTGTGGTAACAGCACAAGTCCCATGAGGAGAGGCTGAGGGAGCTGGGGTTGTTTAGCCTGGAGAAGAGGGGGCTCAGGGGAGACCTCATCACTCTCTACAACTGCCTGAAAAGAGGTTGTAGCCAGGTGAGGGTTGGTCTCTTCTCCCAGGCAACCAGCAGTAGGACAAGAGGACATGGTCTTAAGCTCTTCCAGGGGAGGTTTAGGTTGGATATTAGAAAGACATTTTTTATGGAAGGAGTAATCAGTCATTGGAATGGGCTGCCCAGGGAGGTGGTGGATTCTCTGTCCCTGGAGGTTTTTAAGATGAGACTGGATGTGGCACTGAGTGCCATATTCTAGTAACTGTGGTGGTAATGGATCAAGGTTTGGACTTGCCGATGTTGGAGGTCTTTTCTAACCCGGCTGATTCTATGATTCTCTCTGAGAGGAGGTTATTAGGCACCTCATGATCTATGGAGAAGTCTGGATGTTGGGGTATCTGCAGCATTCCTTAGGTTGGGGTTTATGCGTAAGTGCGTGTCATGGACGGAGTGATGCACTTCACCCATAACAGAGAGACAACAGTACACTATAACGAGTGAGTTAACAATCTCAGTGATAGGTGTGACCATGGTGCAACAAGATTTGATGGCAAAGTACACCTAGCTATTTACTGCATACAGGTCAGGTCAGGCAAAGCTGTCACAGAGGCCCTGCTGTCAGGTCATGAGATTCAAACAGGACCCTCTTGCTTTCTAAACTCCTCAGACAGGGGTTCAGGCATTGCTGGATCCAATCCTGATTCCAGACTTGGGTCAACAGTTTATCAATTCTCTGTATTTCTGAGCTAAGATGTCAAACTTTAGCACACTTACTGAGAGTGTGCTGCTGCAAGGAATTGCTCAACCTCGAGGCATAACATCAATAGGCACTCCAGCTCAGGGGGTAATCCTGATGTGCAGCCACTGCTGTGCTAGAGAACTCAACAGGCCCTGGGCTGCACACTGTTTATGGGGGAAGGTGACTGGCTTACAGTCATAGCTGTACCCTGGCAAAGACATCTGGCTCCTGTGTTTCATCGGACTCTAAACCACTGGTGGTTATGGTTTAAACTCAGGATGGGGGAGCAGCCTGCCACGGTGGGGAGGACTCGGCATGCCAGGAAAGGCAAATGCTGCTCATTGTTCTCCAGGCTGAGAGAGATGCTGTCATGGTAGGCCATAGATTGCTTCAGCTGTCTCATTATACACTTGTTAATACCTTTTAATTGCCCAACTTAAATGTATACTCCTGACAATTGTGAATCTACAATTTGCTTATTGAGAAAGATTTGCTTTCCTGCCCTTGCTGTCTCCTGGATGTGAATGTTGCTTATTAGTGCAGGAAGTGCAGTGTTGTCTGTCACTAATAGGGTGCCTGGGAATGGCGTCTCCCTGCTGAGATACAAAAACCTGGCAGCCTGCTTCAGGGACCGCTCATACACAGGGGAAATCAGCACCTGGCCTGCAACTGGCAGCAGCAGCACTGGATTTCTAAAGCGAAAGCGTGGCAGGAGGAGGAGTGGTACTTCTGAGCAAGAAGCAGCACAATGTGGTGACTGAGTGGGAGCAAGGAAAATGGAACAGTAGCAATAATGGTCATATGTACATCACAGTGGTACTGGATGCAGTCCCTAGGAGCTGCAGTTCCTAGATGATTTCTGTGGCGCTCTGGAAGGAAGACAGGAAAGGTGTGAGTTTGTGTAAATGCTGCTGCTGCTCATTCATCTCTCTTCCCTTGCACTCAAAGCCACCATTCCTTCCTGGCTCATTGAACCCTACCATGAGCTGATCTGATCTGCTAAGCACCACCACAAGCCCCACCCAGGCTTTCTTGCTTGCTTTGTTTTCTGCTACTGCAGTGAGTGAAACGGCTCCTAGAAGGGCCAGAGTGAGCAAGACATCAGGAGGCCCATAAGTGGTGGCAGCGTTGCTGATTTGACTCACTGGATTTTATGAAGCTATGCTTTCAGACACTTGTATTTTGCACATGAAGGTGATGCTGTACTTGCCCAACATCTCACTGCCTGCCAGGCTGCTCTGCTCCCTGGCTGGGTGCTCCTCACCTGGTGACGCAGAAAACCTAGTCAGTAACTGCAGCACAAGGCAGTGATGGTGCTCTGCCACGTTAAAGAACTGTGTCAGATCTTTGGCACAGCAGGCAGCTGTGTACCAGCAAAGGCACAGGAGCGGTTGGGGATAGGCAGCCGTGTCACAGGGGGCCTGCAACCTCTGCATGGCAAAGGCAGCAGGAAAGCACGTTCCTGCTGGGGCATCTTGGCTTCCTCCCGTACCAGAGGGCCAAGTCTTGCTGGGAGCTCTAAATGACTTTTCTTTACAGAGAGGGAAGAGAAATCCAAGAATTAATACAAAATGTTTTAGAGAAATCCAAGAATTAATACAAAATGTTTTATCAAACTGATTGCCAGGGTTTATGCCTGTAACCTTGCTGCCTTGCAAGTTGTGGACAAAACAAGTCAGTCAGCGAGGCAGAAGCAGCAGTGGCAACTGAGGTAAGTCTGGAGGTGAGGATTAGATTGAGTTAGAGAGTGGGGTTGATTGAGTTCTGAGCTCCAGCACTGAGCCCTGTCCGGACCCAGAAGCACTCAGCAGCCAATCGGGCACATTGCTGGGAGCAACACAGGAAATTTAAATGGCTCTAAGGAGCACAAGCAATGCGGGGCATGGCAGTGATGGCAGAGTATGACAGGGAGGACAGTGAGGGCAGTTTGCCCAGCTATTCACACAGGATGGGCTCCTGTTTGACCACCCAGGAGGAGCTAGTAGAGGTAGGTAAAGAGACTCAGTATGTGGCGGAAAAAAGCGTGAAAAGATCCTTCCAGCCCCAGTCTTATCAGTGTACTAGTTAAAGCTTTTTCAGTTATGCTGTTGACACATCGCAAAGCTCAATCCCTTAGAGCTGTGGGAGTCACTGAACCAGCTACGTCAGAGGCCTCCAGCCAGACCTGCTGACAGTATTCGCAGCTCTCCAGGTCACAGGCTGACAGGAGTGCCTCATGCCTCTTTGTGAGGCTGTGACAGAACAGTTCTTTTTCAGGTGTGCTGCAGTTGAGCTGTGTCGCCAGGGGAAGGAGCTACAGGAAGAAGTGAACAGGCTACCTGCTATTTGAGTGAACATGCAACAGACTGACCCGTTATTTTCAGGGACACTACAGTCTCAAGACTCTCAGGAAATTCAAATCTCCATTGTAGTGGAGAAGCAGATGGACTCAGAACCCTAAAAGGTAATTAGTCAAGGATCTGTTCAAGGTGAAGGCTGGAAGCAGGTCACTGCATATACGAAGGAGGAAGGTTCTTCCTCCTGAAAACTTAATAAGTAGGACTGGCACCTTCTACAATAGGTATGAGGCTCTAGAAGGCCACACAACCAATTAGGGGGATGAAGGTCCCTCTGGCATAGAGGAGCCTCCTAAAGCAACACCACCTGTATCCTGCATCACAACCTCCTCTGTCGAGAGAAAAAGAAGGGTAGTTGTAATAAGAGACTCCCTTCTAAAGGGAACAGAGAGCCTGATATGCAGACCACACCCAATCCACAGGGAAGTCTGCTATTTCCCAGGGACTCAAATAAGGAATGTCGCTGGAAAACTCTGATTATTGTCCCCTATTGTTTGTTCAAACTGGCAGTGACAAAATAACAAAGAGAAGTCAGAGGGCAATCAGAAGAGACTTCAGGGCCCTGGGGTGATTGGTAAAGGGATCAGGAGCACACATAGTGATTTCCTCCATTCTTCTGCTACCAAGGGATAATATTGACAAGAACAGGTGCATCCATCATGTCAGTGAGTGGCTCCGATGTTGGTATAATTGGAAACATTTTGGGTTTTTTTGACCATAGGATGATCTGCTTAACACCTGGTCTGCTCACACCTGCTGGGACACACCTTTCTCAGAGGAGGAAAGAGTTCTAGCACAGGATCTGTCAGGGCTGGTTGACACAGCTTTAGAGTTGCTTGGAAGGAGGAAAAGGACAAAACCAGTCTGGCCAGTGATGAGCGATGGGATAGTGTGCCAAAACTTGAGAAAACCAGCACTTAAGGGGATCCTTCAATCTCCTTCAAGAGGTGTTGGCCACAGTGTACCCCACCTGAAATGTTTCTACACCAATGCATGCTGCAAGAGGAACAAACAAGACGAGCTCAAAGCCTTGGCCCAGTCCCAGAGGTTTGACATCACTGGCACAAGTGAAACCTGGTGGGATGAATCTTGTGACTGGAGTGCCCTCTTGGATGGTTACACGGAGGGATAGACAGGGCAGAAGAGGTGGAGGGGTGTATGTAATGTAGTGGAAGGGTTAGAATGTATGGAGCTCACAGTTGGCCATGGCACAGTGGAGAGCCTCTGGGCAAGAATCAAGGGACAAACAAACAATGAGGATGTCACTATACAACAAAAAAAAGAAGGTGCAACTTGTAACTGAAGTGTTTTGGATGGCTATTTTGTTTTGCATATTGTGTTGACCATCATTACAAAGACACCTACCTTATATCTCTTCCTCAGAAGCAGGAAAGATCATTACATCACTTAATGAATTACAACTTTTGCTGTTCAGAACTGTATCAGCTTGCACTCCTGTCTAATTAAAAAAAATAATTTCTTTACCTGAGGCTATGTTGTGTCAGCCACTCTAAAAACAAGCTTTCTGGGCCTAGCAAAGCACAGCAACTTAGCATCTGGCCTTGGACAGAACTGGTATGTAAGATCTTACAAGGAATACAGTGCTTTTCAGGGTCCAGAATGAGTGCTTTTTTTCTTGAGGGAAAGGAAAATCAGGCCAAAAGCATTTCAAATACTTTAAATTCAGTGTTAAGGCCTAAGCCAAGTAAAATTTTTGTATTCACACCTGTAATCTAGCTTCATGTGGATTTAAGAATTTGGGTGAGTTTTCTTCCCCCAGAGAACAGCAATGTGTTCCCCACAGCTTACTGTGTAGTCTGAATACTGGGTGAACCTGCTGCAGTGTGATACTCTGAAGCCACAATAAAGCCTCATCTTAGATTTGCTACACTTAAGTCATAGTGTTTTAAAAATTTGAGACAAACCATTACTTTACTATTTTACCTGCATCACTGTGTGCCACATTTTTCACTCTTCTCCATGCAGTGCTAGGTAGAGTGGTAGGCTGAGATTTAGCAGTAACTAGAGTTTTTAAAGTATGTTCAGAGTAACTGCTAAATGTCTTTGGAAATGAAGCAGCAAATATGGTGCAGATTCACGAAAAGCTTTACAAGTAAAGAAAGGTTTCCAGACATTTATTTCTGGAACTGTACACCAGGTAATAAAGTACAACAAATACAAAATAATGCTCAAAAAAATCAGTGTTTATGTACAAATATTAGAACCAATGCAACAACAGCGACTTCCTCTTGAACATCTGATACTAAAACATGTTCCGATTGTCACTTGATTTGTTGTTATGCACAGGGTACTTACTCTGAACTGAGAATAACTGGAATCTCTGTTCTTTTAGGAAGACTATATCCATTCCTACTTTATATTACAATTGATAGTATCTTCCTCCTTCTTTCAGTGAAAAATAGGAATAAAAAAAATAGTAACCTTGTCATTATTATCTTACAAATTACTGTATTTCCTTTCCCTGTCTGTAGACAATGTGCTTGTAATGCTGGGCAAATAGTATCCCTGTTGGTCAGTTTATCCATTAGTTTACATTCAAACTTGAAATACTCACTAGAGACTTTGGTTAAATTAAGTAGTATCACTGTGTTCTACTTGAACTTAAGGTTTCCTATATTTTTGACTCTCAGTTTCAATTGCAAAATTCATTGACCTAATTGTATACAATTTCATATTCCTCAAACAGTATTGTACATACTTCAAGTAAATTCAGCCGTTTGACCATGACAAGAGGAAGACTAAACACTTAAGAACCTAGCATGAGAAGATGATGTGTGACCAACTGAAGGAAAGGTATTGCTATAATCACAGCACCAGTTACACTTCTAAATGAATCTGCTACCCTCTTCAGATTCCCTGTACATAAAAAGAACACATTTACCAACACTGCAATTGCCCATTATGGATTTTTTTGGTCTGTTTGTATGAAGAAAACATGTGGCAAAGGACAAAGAATTCATCACAGTTTGTTATAAGAATTGTGCTTCACCATCCAAGAACTAAGGCATTCTAATTTCTTCATATGGTTGCGATTCAGTTATCTCCATGCTGAGTTTCAGAACGCAATTCTTTTAATAAACAGTAACAACTTCTCCATTTAAAATGTTTAAACTGAGAGGGAAAAAAAAAAAAGTAAGTCCAGCTTTTAAAAGAAAAGTTCAATAAATAGCTATTTTACATGGATAAAGTCATAGTGGTACAAATTTATGAATGTCACATCAAGCATGCACAAAAATGTTACTATACACAGAAGTAGTCAGAAAATATTGAAAGAGATATCTAAAAAGATATGAAGAATTTACATATTTACGAAATCTTGCAAATTATTGCCTCATTTTAACAAGGAATTAAAAGTAAACGATACCAGCTAGCTAGCCAACAGGCTAAGTAAGATCAGCATTTATATTAGACTACCCGGAATTCACTTTTCTCTCATATCATTTTCTGAATTTTGGTCAAAGTCTTTATTAAATAACTAAAGTGTCCTTTCAACTTGCTGACAACCCAAACCTTAGACAAGTCTCTGCCTACATTAAGAGCCCAGCAATGCATAGATAAACTGAATATATTACTGCATCAGCTAATGAGAATGGGCATGTTCATTTAAGTGCAACTGGTATAAGCATTCAGTCATCTTTGTATAATGATTTTTATGCAGACCAGCCACTCACTGTAAACCCATAGATAAACTTGAATGTATAACAATGGAGGATTTATGGCCAGTATTTTACAAAATTACTTAAAATGGGTTGATTTATAAACAAAAGAAACAAGGTACAAAGCTCAGCACAAAATGAGCAGTAAGAAGCTGAGAACTTGGCTAACAATGTCCAGAGTACAACACAGGGCCAGGGCTACCCGTTATTTACTGTGTACTTAATTAAGTTACATATTTCAGATGTTTTAGTTAAGAACTGATCAAAAAATTATATCTACCATTTTGTCCACTGTGCGAAATTAATTTGTTTTTAATATGGTAAATGTCCTATTGCATAAACACTTCAAAGCAATCTTCATTGCAATGCTGTAAAGAAAATTCCATATGCTGCATCTAAGACTCCGGATGTCAATGCAGTTCACAGTACGCATAATAAATACCCTCCTCCCTTTCAAATATTAAAGTCACTAATTTCTAATTACTCAGCATAATCTTGAAGCAACTATTACAAATATCAAAACCGCAAACTTAATCACTTGAATAATGAAAACAAATTAGTGGCAATTAAATTTGTAATATAAAGCAGTGCAAAGAAAAAGTATGGAGGGAAAGGGGCAATCCTACCGAAGTAAGGTTCAGGCTCCCAATAAACACCCTGCAAGCTGTATGCTACATCAACATGTTACAAGCCAATACTATGCTTGGTTTGACTCTCCTACAGGAATTGGAGCAAACATTTGCTAGACAAACTTCCTGGATAGCTAAATTGCACTCAAGGTTCAAAATAAAAAAATTTACTGAAATAGTTGCTTTTATGGGAGACATTTTTACTCATCCTTTCTGATTTGACCAAGGAAGTGAAGTGCCATTTTGAAGCCAATGACTTGCCAAAACAAATAAATGCAATCCATGCTAAATAAAAACTTCCAAGCATGCACTTCAAGGTTCTACTATTCCTATGCAAACTAGACAGTCCCTCAAAACTGTAGCACTTTGAACTGCAGTGCTCCTAACAATTTAAAATGTCTTCCAAATGTAGCCTGTTTGCTGAGTGGTAAATCCTAAGCTGTGCAGACTGTAGCTTTATACAGCATCAGCTATGTTAAGAAAGTTAAGGTACGCGATTGCATTACTTACTCTTCAAAGTCGTGGACAAAACCCACCCAAATTCAATATAGCCTACAACTCATCTGTTTAAGCCAGTGAGTTTAAAGTACACAGACATCTACGGCAGCATGATTACTCTTGGTAAGGTAGCCATGGCCTATAATTTTGCAACAGAATCCAAATGTAGATCTTCACTTTACTCATGTTAAGCTTCTTGTGCTAGCTTCCACTAACATGAATTTGCTGTTTTGTAAACTGAAGTGCTCTAGTTTAGTATCACATGAGAAAAGGTTCCATTTAAAAAATATCCTTGGATGTTTGTGCAGTTTAAAGTAAATAAACCCATCCCTGCCTTTAGAAGGGGAAAAAAAAATGCTACATTGAGCAGGGATCAGGATTGGTACCTGTAAACATTGTTATTCCACTGCATTCATTACGGCAAAAGTAACTTAGACTAAAAAGCCACTCCAATCCGTTCAGAACTTGTGTGCTGGTTTTGGAACGGTGGCCTCTGTCTACAGGCTTTAAAATAAAACTGAAGCAGAGCTTAAAGCTGCACCACAGAGTTCTTTTAGTCCCAAACTCTGCCAAACATCCTATGACATTTCCACATTTATGGACTGAAAAAAGAAATTACTCTTGATAAATCAAGATATAGTTCTATACATACAAAGACATCACTGATGTCATAAAGTTCAAACTTCCAGTGAAAGACTAGGCAAACCTGATAGCTCCCATCAAGTTTACTACTACTGCATAAAGTACCCACTGTTTGTTCAGTTTTTCACAGTCATTCCGAGTGAAGGGCAGCATGTTGGTGGAGAGCGTGGGTATTGATAAAACCATTTGTCTCATTTGCAGATAGACTGCTGAAGTCAGCCACTGAAACAGCCATTTTGGCACTGGTAATGTGGTGTGTGTGGTTCTCAAAGTCCACACCAAGGTTATTTACAGAGACATCATTCATGAAAGACTCTGGGACAGCAATTCCCATTTTCAATCTCTTTGCAGGTCTTTCTGTCTCCTCACTGCATATGTTCATTTGGTTTAGCTCTGAATGATAAAAGCCAGTCTCAAATAAATTAAAGCAATCACTTTCACCATTGCTAGGCAAATTAAGCAATTCTTCTGTTCCAACAGGCACATGATTAACTGGTGCTCGTGGTAAGCTGTCCATGGGAGGGAAGGTGTCATCCAGGCAGGTCACATCTGAAGTGTGGCAGACTGTGGCTACACTGTTTGTCAGTGCTGGAAAACAGATGAACACAAATGCAAATGAAATAGTTGTTCGCACAATTTTAACAAAGAGATGTTTTTTTTTCTTGGTTTACCTGTCAACTCATTGGCAGTAATAGAGTTCAGAATGCTCAGCTGCTGATCAGGAATGGTTTCTGTTCGACTGTTAGATGTTAAGGCTGAAGAATGCACTGCTCCACCAAGGGATTCAGCTTCATCTACCAAACGATCCATGTAGTCCCTGAAAGAATATTGCATCCACCATGTATTATATAACCAGAAAACATGACCTACAAACGATGATGGATTTAATTTCAGTTGCCATGGCCACTGAAGCATTACAATGCAGTGACAGAAAGGGGGAGTGGGGGGAAGAAGTCTCCTACATTTATGATTTCCATCAGAAAACACATTCCAAGAACATTTTACTTACGTAACTCCTGGATGATGGTTATATCTCTTCTTTCCAAATCTTGTTTGCTGAGCAAAGTAATCATAACGTTCTGACTTTTTCCACATGTAATAGAAAGCCACACACTCAGCCACTGTTCTGGTTCTTACCTAGCGGGCAACAAGAAGAACTGACAAGATTAATGCAAAGACTTGGGTTTTGCCATCTCCCAATTCCAACTTCAGTAATTTAGTTTTTACTGTTCTGGAACAAACAAATTTCCTTAGGAGACTTCAAACAGATCTGCATGATAGAGAAATGTACGTTGTTATGCTTCTTGTCCAACTGATACTTTCAGTATACAAGGGACATCACCTTATGCCAGGTCCCAGAACTTTCCCTAAACTTTCTGGCCTTTTACCTACTAGTCAAAAGCAACCCCCCCCCACAAAAGTGGATTTCTTACACAAATTCTGGTCCATAGTGACAGACACACACACACACATAATTTATTTCACGTTGGAAAAAATTATTTTTAACCTCTGATGCATCAATGTTCATTTGTAAGGTCCCCTTAAAATCTGACTCACCCACATATTATTTAGGATGGGAGCCTGTTGTTAAACATCAACCACAACACTATAAAGTTTACTTGAAATACAGCAAGAACACCAGACTCAAGAAAAAAAAATTTCAACGCGGTATCAAAAGCATAAAGGAGATATACAGGAAATTTTGAAACATTCATAGTCAATTGTTGCTCTTTGATAACTAAAAAAAAAAAAAAAAATTAAAATAGTAATAATAATAACAATAATAACATAAATCCATCTTCTTCAGGCACAGAGGAGTCCGTCAGAAGCAATCCAGGTCAAGATTAGAACTTCTCTGCTGCTCAGAAAAGTGAGTACTGATGGATGACTACACTTTATAAAAACAAAAAGAGCTATGCCTGATTTTGTAAACTTGCACCTTCCTGGTTAATTTAATAAAGGTGCATTCTCCCCTCCTACTGCCATGGTACAGAAATACTGTACTTCTAGGAGAGGGACACATTTAAACTGAGTTGTAATGCACACGCATAAATAGAAGTAATGTCAACACATGGATTTCAGAGGTAATACATCGACTCATCTTGCAATGCCTAAGGTTTCCAGTGACATCTAAGGAAAAAACTAGTGCAAAAACGCCAAACTGGTTTTAATATTGTTCTTATTTCTCTCTTCTGTACAGTTTCTGGCAAACCTATTGCTTTTACATATTTTCAGCATCATATAGTTTACCAATTCTTCCATTTAACTGTAAAATACTAACCTTGTTTTTCTGTATGAGATGAAAGTCTTTTCCATATATCAGAAGTGCATGTTCAAAGCTTCTGCACTCTTCTTCTGTCCATGCTGTCATCTCTTCTAGACAATTACAAAAGTAGCATGAGAAACTTGATTTTGCTCACTAATCTTTCACAAAGAATAAAATTTTCGTTCCTAATGGATGAATATCCAAACACATTCTAAGAAAAAGTAGCTCAGTTATTTAGATCCATGTTATTTCCTCTACTGAACAGATATCCTACGTGAAATATAACATTCTTCTTTACAAAGAATCTTCTAGAAGAGTTTGATTTCTGAAATCTTTCATCCTTGAAGGCAAATGATATTCAAAATGATCACTGCCTTGAGGGCAAATGATATTCAAAAGATTTATTTTTTTTTTATTAAGTTTGTCGTCAAAACAATATTTGATAGCATCAGATAGGTAATGTTCTCAGTATTTCTTCTTACATAGCATACATGGAAAAAGGAGTGAAGAAAAAACCTGTTTTAACAGATGACCCTTCTTTGAGTGAGTGAGCAGTACTTTGGTTTAGGCATCACAGAGAAGAAGGCCTGACAGAGCTCAGACCTATGTGCAAAATTGGATTTTAGTTTTACAAACAACAACATAAAAATAACTCAAAAAAAGAGTAAGACTCTTCTTACTTTCCTATCTTGATTGTGACTTTGGGTATATATATAAATAAGGAGGGATTTTTCAGGCATCTTACATTTATAATAGTGACCCAAAAAGTTTCCATTCAACTAATATTTAAAACCAGTGGGGGACCCCCCCCCGCCCAATTCCAATACATTTCTGGAAGTAGACATTGAAACCAAGACCTTAGTGCTCCTAGATGAAGATAATAATTACTCCACTGCACTGCCATGCTCTTTCTTTCTCAGCCCCAATTATTTTTGACTCCTTACTAAGAGTCTTCAACCTTTGAAGAGAAGAAAATATCCCCCTGTAAAGTCTCACTGTTGAAAAACTATGCTGGGAGTGGTGGATTTTTAGTTCCCACACTGAGAATAATAGTGAGTTTCAGTGGGTAGAGCAGATCATAACACAGTGGTTACTCGAAGAGAAAGGCACTGACAATATTACAGAATCACAGAATCATTAAGGTTGAAAAAGTCTTCAGAGATCCGAGTACAAGCCTTGGCCAAACACTGGCATGTCAACTAAACTGGAGCACTAAGTGCCCTATATGCCCAGTCATTTCTTGAACACCTCCAAGGGTGACTCCACCACCTCCCTGGGCAGTCCATTCCAATGTTTAACCATCCTTTCAGGGAAGAAATTCTTCATAATATCCAATATAAGCCTCCCCTGGTGCAGCTTGAGGCCATTTCCTCTCATCCTGTCACTAGCTGCTTGAGAGAAGCAATCCCCATCTGGCTACAACCTCCTTTCAGGTAGTTGTAGAGAGTGATAAGGTTACCCCTGAGCCTCTTTTTCTCGAGGCTAAACAACCCCAGCTCCATAAGCTGCCCCTCACAGGACTTGTGCTTCAGACCCTTCCCCACTCCACTGCCCTTCTCTGGAGGTGCTCCAGCACCAAAATGTTCCTTTTGAAGTGAGGGGCCCAGAATTGAACTAAGGATTTGAGGTGTGGCTTCACCAGTGCCAAGTTTAAAGGACGAATTACTTCTCTGCTCCTGCTAGCCACACTACTGCTGATGCGGGCCAGGATGCCATTTGCCTTCTTGGCCACCTGAGCACACTGCTTGGATCACATTCACCTGCTGTCGACCTCCAGGTCCTTTTTCTGCTTTCCAGCTACTCTGCCCCAGCTTGCAGCACTGTTGGGGTTACTGTGACCCCAGTGCTGGATCCAGCACTTGGCCTTGTTGAACCTCATACTATTGGCTTTGGCCCACTGACCCAGCCTGTGCAGATGCCTCTGCAGAGCTTTCCTGTCCTCCAGCAGATACACTCACATCCAACTTGTTTATGCCTGCAAATTGACCCAGGGGCACACTGATGAAGATACTAAACAGAACCACGCACAGTACTAATCCCTGGGGAATACCGCTTGCATTTAACTCCATTCACCACCGCTATCTGGTCCCAGTCATCCAGGCACTTTTTACCCAGTGAAGAGTGCACCTGCCCAAGCCAGGGCAATGACGTGGGAGACAGTGTCAAAGGTATTTTTCAATCCTGAAACAGGAATCTAAATTGCCAAGGGGTACTGAATTCAGGATACAGTCCTGCACCTGATGCTTTGTTTAGGCCTATATAATCTCTTCTTCTACATGAGATGTTTGAAGCATTCTTCTAATAGTCTTTCTTGTGCCTTTCAGCTTTACCTTAGTGTCCTGCTTTTGGTTGAGATAATGTTCTTCCTAGTAGCTGTTACAGTGCTGTGTTTTGGACCCCATACAAGAATAAAGTTGGTAACACACTGATGTTTTAGTTGTTGACAAATAGTACTATCAAGAATTTTTCAGTTTCCCACGCTCTGCCAGCAAGTAGGTGCACAAGAGGCCTGGGTGATCATGGCCAGGAGAGCTGACCTGAACTGACCAAAGAAATATTCCATACAACAGACTAATGTGCCCAGTATATAAACTGAGGTGAGCTGGCTGGGAGGGGGCAATCGCTGCTGGGGACAGGCTGGACATCAGTCAGCAGGTGCTGAGCAATTGTACTGTGCATCACTCACTTTTCTGGGGTTTTATTCCTCTTCTCATTACAATTATTATTGCTATTATTGTCATCAGTGTCATTAGTATTCTCACTATATTTTTTTGATTCAGTTAATAAACTGTTCTTAGCTCAACTTGCAAGTTTTACTTTTTTTTTCCCTCTGATTTTTTTCTCCATCAGCTGAGGAAGCCAGGGGGGTGTGGGGGGGGGTTGGTGGTGGTGCAGAAGTAGTGAGCAGCTGTGTGGTACTTAGTAGCTGGGGTTAAAGCATGTCACTTAGACACTTGTCTTTCACAGCACTCCACTTGTAAACACTCAAGCTTCCTTTGGATCCAGTTCTGAATAGGGGCTATGTGCAAGAACACCAACTTACACCAGGGCTCATAATCCATTTCTACTTTATGCAACACATATGCAAAAATACAGGACAAAGAACTATTTCTGCTAAATGACTCTGATTTTCATTTAAGGGAGTAATAATCAATAGGGACAAAAAAGATGGAAGCTCATTTTCCAGCATAAACTCAAGCAATGCTATTGAACTATATGGTAGAACCAGTTTAGAGTTGGCATAGCACAATGTCAGCACAGTGAGGAAGGGAGTGGGGCTTCTTATGTACCCAGACACTTTCTCCTGATTTTGGTACAAATGTCATCGATCATGATCTCAACAAGATACTAGATTATGTGTGAGAATTGCCTTGTGAGAGCAGAATCACCACTCTCCCCACCACTCTCCTCAATCTGTGCCAGTTACAACAGCAGTGGAGGAAAGAAGGGAAAGTCAAAAGTAAATCCTCAACCTTTCTACGAATTGCAAACTTCTGTAGCAGAACTTCCAACTTGCCAACCATCAGATTATACCAAATTTGTGCTAAAGTTATCATGGATAGTGATGTGCTTGATGATCTAATTCTAACTCAAGGTTTTCCCACAAAACATTTTTTTTTCCAAACAAACATTTCTGAAAAACCAGGTACTCTCTCTTACCCTGGGACGCCTTTCCATTTGAGCAGTATCTCTCAATTGCTTCTTTAACATTATGGCTACTTTTAAGAAGTTCATACAGCGCCTACAAAATGGAAAAAGACCTTAGAAGTAGTCAAAGTTTTCCAATTTTCAATCCAGACCTTCAAAATTAGCCTTCCAGAGAGCCTATCTAATGTAAGAAAAAAGAGGACTTATTTATGAAAATGATGAGTATTTAAAAATAACAGCCAAAAGCAAAGCCATCTAAAAGGTGAGACACGGTTTAATTAAAAAAAAAGGTAAATCTTATATGCAATTATTAAAGAAGTTAAATTTGTCAACAGTATGACAATCAGAAACATTACAGGTCACAATACTGCCAACATTTAAATACTTGTGATTTTTAAGCATGTGCATAAAATTACAAGTAAGATCCTGACCAAATAACATCCCATTAAAGAATGAAGAAATTGAGTACTGGTGCCTTTACAATACAAGGCAGAGAAAGAGAACACACGTTAATTACAAAGCAGTGTGTCACAAATGGAACAGGATATAAAACGTACTTGTTCACTGTCCCGTGTATGCAGTCCTTCGGGAATTCTGCCAATCATTTTTTCATTTCCTGTTCTTAAGGAGGTTTCAAAAAGGTATTCTTTAACTTTACTTTCTGAGATAACATCAGGTTTCCAAAGTAAATGGTCTTCATTTTCATAAGCTGATAAAACAGAAATCCATTAGCACCAGGTGTGACATTTTTAAGGGTGTAACATTAAAAGCTATTTCACAAATACAAAGAACAGGAACACAGAATTAACCAAATCAAGCATGATCATGCCACTTTTAAATTGCAGCTCACTTTAGCTATTTACCCATTTTCAACTAAAATTTGCCAAAAATTACTCAGCAGAATGGTAATCTAGATCTCAATGTGGTAATTTGGTTTTCCATTCACTAACAACTGAATACTCTGAAATACTTGGTACGTTGTACATTTTACAAGTAATTAGGATGTACAGTCCTCCATCATAGGACACTGAAATTATGTATGCGCCTCCTAAGGCAGCTTATTTCCAGGATAATATGCTGGACAGGCACAAGAGCTGGCCTGAACCTTTGCCAGTATGTGCATATGTTTCAACACTAGATCAAACTATAAATCCTTTACCCTGATCAATAGGTGTGGTTACTGTTGCACATAATGTTTCACATACTCTCTTGGCAATAAAAATTTAGAGTTATTTGATTCAAACACAGAAGCATAATGGCTGCTAGAGCAGAAAAAATGGAGATTTTCAAAGCTCTCCTAAAACTGCAGGAAACATTAAGCCAAAGTGGGGAATAAAACTGCACCTCTGAAAGTTCTTTTATGGTTTGAGAACACGGAAAGCCATCAGACAGACATGTTACAAGTGTAAAGTTTATAGGAGAGCAGAACTACCTTCTAGCACAATTCTGGTAGCTGAGACTATATAGCACAAAATTAAGCCCCTGTTTGCCATCACTAGCTTCTCAGGGAATAGAGAAAAGGCTTTCATAGAATGCTCCACCCCTAAATCCAGGTTCAACCTTCCAGAGCACTGCTGACATTCAGCTTCAGCTTCCTTTATCAACCAAGGCAATGCAGCACTTCTTATTCGGGTCTATGACTGATAATCTCAGAAGGAGCTCCTCGAGCTGTCTGATCTGGGAGCTACCACTTTGCTCTTAGCTATACCATCAGACAAGACCCTCACTGATTCTCTCTAGCACCAGCTCATTAGAGAGAAAGTTGTCAGATTAACCTCTCCTTGGTCATGCTCTGCTTATTGGCACTTTCTTAGTTCTTGGCTGAGGAGACATCAAGACGTGTTAATCGCAAAAGAAATACCCACATAGATCTGGTTCTTACTCCTCCATTTTTCATCCCCCATTCAGCATCATGCTTGAATCTTTGAAAACTGGAGGCTTTCCTAGATCTTAAGCAACATCAGAGATGTTCACTTCTTAACACTGCCAGCTCCTTCCATACCAAACATTCTTACTCCGTATTGCAAAGGAGTATTCTTCAAAAAAGCAGGTAGTAATGTTGAAGAGACTTGATATAATTCACTTAAATAATATCCCCATTTAAAGCTACAGTAACAGAACACAAGTAACTTACAAAATATAAAAAAATTTACAGAGAAAACCTAGAATGCTCTTCGTTTCTTCTTATTATATCACCCTGCTTTTTAATTTCATAGCTGTTTTACCCATGAACAAATTTTTTTCGTTATCTGCCTTTTTAACTCCACAGCTATATGTGCCAGGTTTTTAAACATACAAAATAAAACTCTATTAAATAAAGTTCTTTTTCTACTCTAGCACAACTGCAGTTTTAAACCTAAATCTGCACTGGAATACCATCATACATAAAACATCATATTTTTTAAGAGATGGTGTATCAGGACCATCAAGGAAATATTGTTTTCTATGTCAGTTTTGTAACTCACATGGCAGTATTTGCCAAAACACAAGCAAATAAAAATACTGCTTGTAAGATCTTCAGCGTGAACTAAGTCACATATTCATAGCCTTGCAGTGGTTCTTTGATGAAAGTATTTCCTGCTTGACCCACAGCTTGTTGCCTCCTAATATTACCAAATACTTCAGAATTAACCCTCCAATTTTGTCTTGAGAATGTCCTCTCTGAGGTTAAGAGTAACAGTTCTGAGACTGATTAATTAATGGTTGCATTACTTTAGTTTTCTAGTGCCTTTTTTAAAGGTCCCTGAGCCTTCAGCTAAGTCACTGAATTTACCTTAAAAATCTAAATAACATTTTTCCATCAAGTGTTATGTACAAACATAAAATAACTAGCATGACAGTCAGAAGAACTTACCCTTTTCATCATCACTGCATCTGCCAAGGTAAGCTGGAATTTCAGCCTGGTACTGTGAACCAACCATTATTTCCTGAAAATGTAGTAACAATGAAAAGTTATTAACAATATTCTGCACATGGAAGCATTAAGTGTCATTAACTTGGCATTTGACAGAGAGTTCTAGAATTAGGATACTTCTGATACATGCTATAAATCTTAATAGATTTTTCTTAACAGATTTTTCTTAACAGTAAAGGTTTTTTTACTTTTAAAAAATATAATTATTACCTTTCTCAAATCTTCAGATGAATTACCATGGTCTGCCTCTACATCTTCACCATCTGATTCCTTATCTCCATCACATGTGGTGTTTGCTTCAGGCAGAAAGAGGGGAATTTTTTTTAGCTAGGAAGAATTTTCGGTTCAAACACAAAAGTACAAGATATACTTTACTTCTGAAAGGAGCACCTGCTTTTATGCAGGGAGACACTTGCTGTGAGTCTGTTCATCCACATTTCTATAAAAATCAAACTAGCATGAAGTCAGAATGCATTGGTACTTGTATACTGCAGAACTGAAACATTTATCATCACTGCAACTGAGACAATCTACTATATTTCCAACAGTCAAAAGGAAATGAGATAATTTTTCTTCATCAATTTTCTCAATAAAAGCTTATACCTTAGAGAAAAAACAGAAAACTTCCAGGGCTATGACACAGCCTCAGGTTAATGAGGAAGAGTAAAGCTGAAGGCATGTCTTTATCACCTACTAAAACCTTCATCAGAAGTTTTAATGGGCACTCAAAACATTCCTTTAAACATGACTGCCTTAGCATGGTGTGAAGATACAGGAGAGAACACACCAAGCAGAATAAGTAAAAGACAACAAAACACTGCTTATTCTTCTTTAATCTTTTTCCTTCCCTTAGGAAGAAATACAGCAGAGCTTTCCAAGCAATTCAAATACAGTACTCCATTAGAATAACTCATAGTTTAGAACCTGGAACGTTGTGGCACTAGGTTTGAAGTAATTCTATTTTTACAACTGTATAACCCCCAACAGAATGGAATCTACAGTTCTGATATGATTATAGCTATTTTGTATCCTCCAACTTCAGAGAAAACATAAATTGAAAAACTAATAAATTTTAGCTTCACCACAAATAAAAAGAATCACAAACATCAGAGAAAATATCCAAGACTGCATGGACTGAGGCTCTCCTTCTGTAGCCATTACTACAATCATCAGTCTATCTCTTTTTGGTTTTACAAGTAGCAAGAAAGAAGCTAACCTGAATGCATGAAATAATATGCCTGGACAACGAGAGGCAATTATTCTATCCAATTAATGTAAATTTTATGAGATAGCCTATGTTATGTATTAGACATGATTATCTTAAAACTTAATGTTATCTTAGTATCTGAGAAATAGAAAGGAATCAGAAAAAAGATGGAACTGCCAACAGTAAAGAGAACTGACATCTCCCTCCCTGAAATGGTGGATATTTGTTTTTAAAATGTCCAGCCTAATGTTCTAACAAAGTAACATTTTGATAAAAAACCATGACAGCTGAGAACAAAGACAACAGTTTCTTAATCCTCAGTAAGATGAGGGGGTAAATACTTTTTTTCCAAAAACCTGCAACACTTTAAATGTCATATTAATTAACAGTTCACAAACGCTGGCAAGTTTTGGAGTTTGCTTAACTGAAAAAGGGGCCTTACAATGTTTTTTTGTATCTCTCTTTCAATACCAATGTCTTACTTTTATCACAGAGCAGCATGCGAAGGGCTACAGTTGCTGGTGACTGAGGCAGTACACTCCCTTTATCCCTTCCTTCTCTAGAGCAATGAAATCCCCCATGGAATAGCTTGAGACACTTGCCAAATGAAAACTGTGATAAAAATTCTCCACATTGTTCTAACTCAAGGACACCAGTGAACAAATGAGATGCAACAGGTAATGACGAGTATCTCATCCGCGCTGGATAATTGAACCGCTGGTTCCCAGATGTTTCCCATCATAGCTCCCTGGATAGTGAAATTTTGGGGGTCATGGTTTTACAGGCCCCATCCCATATAAAACTACTTTGGTTCACCCCATAAAGTCCTATGGAAAAGTGTTCAATGTGTGAAGGGAAACAATTACAAAGACACTGTGTCCTAGTTCACATCCACAGGCAGCACGAAGGAGTCACTGGCTTAAAAGCAGCAGCAAAAATCTTAGTAGAGAAACACTAATTTAAAAGGAATGGGTTACATATTCATACAATTCACTAGCATACTGAAAATCATGAAGGGTGTTCCTCAATACTGTATTAACTATTGATTATGAAGATATTTTATTCATAGAGAAACTAATTTTAATTGTGCTTTGAGCAGGGAACCAAATAGAAGTCCTCTAGGTAATCAGCCTAAGTACCAACCAAAGGCAAAGTGCATGTACAATATCTTGCATAGCACTATTTCTCAACTCTTGGTACAGTGAGCACTACTTTGCAATTTTGATATTATAGGGCACAAAGCTATATATAATGCTAAGACTCTTTGAGTACTATTATAAATTTAGGTTTCCTACATCTTAATGGCCGAGGAAAGAAGTCAGTAGCCTCATGTGAAGTAACTGATGGTGTCAAGTCATCAGCAGAGGACTGTGTTTCTTCATCATCACCCGACAAGAGATCTTTAGCGATTTCCTCCTGTATCATTAAAATAAAAAAATAAAACCTCAGACTAACTATTAAGTATAGACCGGTGAGCATTTAGATTCAGAAAACTGTTAAGTCTCTTTAATGGAGTTACTTTACCATAAGAAAATGTAGCAGACCGTACTCCCTTAATTAAAAGCTAGTTTGCTCCTCCTAAATCTAAGAACAAATATAGTGGTTCATTTCAGAGTGAAACGTAGAAAACAAAGGGGGAATTAACCCCTATTATGGCAAACATGTAAGAATTTACTTCTGCAAGCATCAGTCTCAGATGTTCCTCCAACTGCTTCCAGTAAAAAGCACCAGTGTAAACTGCCTCACATATTTAACATTCTGTCATTCTTTGCATCACAGATACACTGAAGCTTTAAAAGCCCCCTAAACTCTGGGGAAAAACAGACAGAGTTTTTTTAGACTTTTGCTGAGAGGACAGTTACAGATAATAGACAACTTTCCAAAACACAAAAGAGTTGATGTTTTTGCACGTCAAAGAAAAGATATTATGAAATAAACATCACACTTCCTTCATGAGCAGACATGTTTGAACCCCTCTGATAGAGATTTGGAAGGGAAAAAACTGTATTGGACAACAAGCCAACTACATTTTTGTAGCCTCAACACAATCGTGAATCCTAATGAGAATCAGATGTGCAGCGCCATCATTATACCCTTCTTTCTGTGGAGTTTACCATTACATCATACTCACAGGAAAAAAAAAACACAAGATACATACTTACTACTTCTGTACTTTATAAGCTTAACTACAAGCTGCATATGCTTTGTGGCCAAAAATCTCAGAATTTAAAGTTAACTCGGAAACCACAAAAGCTGCAATTTTAGGTTTTTACTTCAGCAATGCAACATATATAGTCACCGCACATATAACAATTTCTCTCTCATTCCCCAAAGCTGAGACCTTCCCAAATGATATGCATTTGAAAACAAAATTCCAGAGCATTCATGATTGCATTTTCAAGTTATACACACAACCATTTTGGTACTTGATGTGTGCTGGAATTCAGAATTATTTCTGGACATTGCATATATTATTGAAAAATCTCACTTAACAAAAAAAAAAAAAACAAACAAAACAACAAGCCACCTACTTCAAAGTTCTTTTGCATGTTTTTTAGAAAAACTGTTTACATGCTCATTTCTGTTTTGTATTAATATAGTGCCACTAAAGGTGCTAGCTATTTGAAACTGTCATAATTATTATTAGAACTAGGTCCTCAATATCTTTGAAAAGGTAGGAATTCAGAGTAATAACATATACTGAAATTAACAGAGATACACATTTTGTGCATAAAGAGATAGTGAAATATAATTTAAGGTTGCCCAGATTACTGCTTTTAAATAACAATTCAGGGGAAAATGGTTCTGACTTACTTTATCTAGAGTCATATCTGGAAGTTCATCTGCAAGTTCACTTGGAGAGCTATTCGCACTGGAACCTGCCATAACTGGGATCGTGGGTTCATAGCCATAGAATGCCAGCAAATCTTCCAATGGCATGCTTCCTTCCTAATATAAGATTTACAACATTTCAACATATTGCCAAGTACTTGTAAACAGTTCATGCCTGAGAGGATAGGACGTTTTGAAGAACAAAAGTAAAAAACAAACAAAATTCAAATGAAAGCAGGAATGATTAAAGGTTTAAAATATTTTAAGGCATGGGACTGAAAATCATGATTCTGTGATGGAAATAATTCATAAACATGTCTCTTGGCATACAGTGAAGTCCTGTCAGGGTACTGGGGAAAACTGTTAACTGGATGAAGGTAAAGAGTAAGTATTAAAAATGTGCTCATTATCTGATTCATACTGTAAGGTATGTTTTGTCAATACTTCAAGAGAGAAATGCAGAAATCTCAAAGACTTAATTCCTATATAGCTACAGCTGCACATGTGAAAACCCCTAAAAAAGTAAACCAATATAACAACTTTTAAGCCCTCCTTTTCATCTCTTGCACAATGTATTTTATATTAACCACTCAGAAGGTAACAGGAGAAAGACAGCTGACAAGGCAAAAATCAAGAGAAAGGCTTGATTTATAACAGCTTTTATCAAGTGGCTTTAGTAAGTATCATCATAATTGCATCCTAATACAATTAATAAAACAATAAACAGTGAAGATTTTCTTTAGTCACCTGATTCAAGCCACCAAAGTATTAAAAATATTTTCCACTACTTATACCTCTAAAAATTTGTTGAATTCATACACTGATTAAATTACTTTCTTTACTCAGCTAAGGTCTTACTTCTGCACAGACATTTCACAATGGTTAAAGCTAAACTCATGTCCAAGTCTTTCCAAGATCAGGAACTAAAATAATAAAGTGTTTCAGATGAGTGGCCCTCAGTCCTTCTTTAATTATAGAAGCAGTAAGAGAATTTTGTGGAGTAACAACTCCATTTTAACCACTAGACCCAGCAAGCTGCTTTACACTATAACTGCAAGTTCATCATCAGCAAAAATGTAATTAAGGTAGTTAAGGAAGAAAAAAAATTAGGAATATAAACACTGTCAATTCCACATTCAGAAAATGTGTTTCTACATGGAGTATATAAACACAGCCTTGCATTTGATGCTTAAACATTACACTTTCCTGGAAGTCTTTTGACCAAAACCCGCAGTTAAGCTGAGTGGTGTAAGTGGGTCACCAAACAGTAACTCAAGCAGCATCAATCTGTGGGTGTTCAGTGTTCAGCAGGCATTTAGAATAGGTGATGTGCTGTCACAGATGAACAAGAAGTGTAAATATGAAAAACATCTAATTAAAAAGTGTAAAATGGAACAGGAAAGACCAAGGAGCATGATGATTTTGTACACCCACTGAATGCCAAACTGATGAAACTAAGACACAGAAGAATCATTTATACAGTAAACTAACATGACCCATCATGCCTAAAACAGGACTGTTTGTTTAGAAAAGCAAAACCTGACCAACAGAATGAAATACAGCTAGATGTCACTTTAATAGTATGCAAAATGTACAGTTTCAACTTAAAAGTTAAGTGATCTTAGATGACAGGCCTCTAAAAACTTCAACAGTGATTTCTCTACCAAAGAAAATGGACTACTAAATGAAAAGAATGCAAACCTTTGAGAAGCTAAGTTCAGCCTTTTTTATGATGATGCACTACTACATCCTAGCTGAATCTGATTTTCTTTTAAACAAGTTGCAAATGCATTTTTGCAGAATACTGCACTACACACACTGAAGGACAGGTTGAATGTGCTTTTCACTAGGAAAGTTACAGTATGTATGGACACCCATGAGAGAGCAAGTCACTCTTTACCTTTTCCAAATCTTCGATTTCAGAGCTGAAATTTTTGCTTTCTTCCATCATTTCCTCTTCTTCAAGAGTTCTCTCATCATCATAATCATGTACCAGCATTTCTGCAGAGGGGTCAAAGTCATGATCCTCAGATGATAAAGAGCCAACTGTGAAAAAATTTCACATTAATTTGCATGAATTCTTTTATAAAAAGGGTCAGAACTCTCAGTGGAGTAACAAATCCCTAACTACTTGACAAAATCAGCTGTTTCAGCTGACCTTCCCTTTTCATATTTTCAAGTAATAAACATAGATTTCTCTATTGATATGTATAGAGTATTTGGAAGAAGTACCTAAGGACAAACTTCCAGAAAGTACAATCCCAAATTAATATTTTACTGAATTAAAGGTTGTTCAAAATACCCTTGAAATGATCACTAAGGCACAAAGCACACACAAGATTTTAGATGCTGCAAGGCTGTGATCTACAGCACCTGATTCTATTTATGTGATTTACATGGTAGCAACCATAGTTTTTCACTAGTAAACAGGTAACTTAGGTTCTGAATCCACTTCTACTAACAACAAAATAAAGTGAGACTCACTTCCAATCAATTTAGCCTCACAGATACAACGTTTAATACAACTAATTTAATTCATAGCACTTGATCTAGAGAAATACATATAGCAGAGTTTCAAGAAATATGGAGGAAAAAACAAAATGCTTCTAATGAATCACGTTAATTAACAAGCCATTGTGACACGTCTGTGGTGCAACAGACAGTTTTTCATGACTAAATAGGGTTGTTTTGGTCTGTAATATTCACTTTCTTATGCCTTTCTGGATGGACAAAATAAACAGATTAGGATATTTCTCTTTTACTTCTGGTTTCCCCTTACATACTAGTTCTCTGTTGCAATCCTTGGCTTACAAGCAGCAAAGAAAAGATTTATCAAGAATTATTTCTATGAAACAACTTCTTCAAAAGTTTCAAAGGAAACAGCTACAAATGTTCAATCCCCTTCAAAATCCTCTTTGCACTGCTTCCAGCCTTGAAAGAGACAACTGTATGTACTAACACTTCTGAACCCTAAAGCATCTAATTTTTCAGCAATTATGTTAAATGTTCATTCCTTATACGCAGGTAACTAAACTTCATTTAGCTTGCTTAAGACGAGACTGTGAAAATTTGTAATATCATGCTGTAGAGAAACATTCAGGCCACAAATGCTTTTGTATTCATATTCATATTCATATTCATATTCATATTCATATTCATATTCATATTCATATTCATATTCATTTATGGTCTCCCAGATCTTTCAGTTTCAGCTGACAATGTCCTACAGTTGTAGTAATGACATTATGTGTTTAATTCCCCCACTGTTGACCATCCTGCTCCAGTTTTAAGGAATCACAGAAGTGTCAGCTGTCTTTATTAAACCTGTATTTATACGTGTGGGCTCAAGATTATTGCTTCTAATTGCTGTTCTAACTCATTTGGCATTTAACACAAGGGGAAGTTCTATTTCACTGGCTGACTTTACGTTAAAAAGTCCCATTTCTTCAGTGGTTCTGAGTGTTCAATATCCCACTAGGAATATTTAAAACCATACTGAAAAACACAAGCTCAAGAACTTCATAGGAGTAGTTAAAAAGGATGACAAGCAGCCAGTGCAGAAGGCAGTTGCACAGAAGCAAATACGTTCCCCAAGTATTTGAGAACAGCCCTGCTGATGTTAATTATGTTTGCTCGTGTAAAGTATTCCAAAGAACCTTAAAAGCAGTTACAGCCCTAAAAATTACTTATTGTTATGATTTTAAACATTTTCTGTTATTACCAAGAATTCAAACATTTAGACAAGCCTCTAATTAACAGCAACAAGAGAAGGTGGTCTCTCCAGGCTACACGGATTTACTGAGATGCAGACTTAAAAGTGCCACAAAACTGTTTTCGTTTTGCGTTCCGAGCAGCCAATTTCTAACTGCAACTGGAGTTAAGAGAAGGACTCCGCAGCCCACATCTCCACTTAAGAACCTGGAAGGTGGTTAATAGCGTGTACACGAAGCCTCAGGAAAACTACGAGAGGATTAATTTGGGAAGGAGCAGCAAGGAGAGAGCGGCGCGCGGGCGACAGGCCGGGTGCCAGGGCAGGAGGTGGGCGAGGACGAACCTGGGCTCGAACTCCCAAATGAAGCCTGCAGGGAAGAAGAAAGAGCGAGGTGAGAGCAGACTCCCTTCGGCTCGGCAGCAGGCAGCGCTCTCCATCTCACGAAGCCCTGAGAGCTGCCCCCTTTCCCCGGCACCCCGTTTTCCCCTGCTGCTCGCCGGCCTCGGCCCCCGCGTCCCATCCCTGCCGGCCCCTCCATCCTGCTCACCCTCTCCCACCCCTCTTTCCCTCGCTCCCGCCCGCGACTCTCCGTCCCTCCTCCTCCCCTGGCAGGAGGGCCCCCGGAGGCGCGCCAGGCCCGGCCGGCGCTCCCGCTCCCTCCGGCTCCGGTCGGGCGGGACGTGACAGAGATCGGACCGGCCGCCGCCTCCTCTCTGTTCCCAGCCCGGGGCTCGCTCCTCCTCCCTCCCTCCGAGCGCTTCTCCACCGCCCGCTCCGCGGCGGCGACACCGCCGGCCCGTCCCGCGGGCCGCGCACCGGCACCGCGCCCGTCCCTCGGCCTGGCCACGCAGGCCGCGCCGCCCCGGCCCCGCCGCCCCGGCCGGCCCTGCCGGGGGCTCCCCCTGGGGATGCGGGGGCGGCGCGGGGCGCCGCGGGCGCGGAGCCCCGCGCGGCAGCGGGGGAGCCCCGCGCCCGGCCCGCTCTGTCCGCTCACCTCCGCCATATTGGGACGATGGGGCCGAGCGGCAGCGCCGCGCCGAGTGCCCGGATGGCGCCGTGAGCCAATGGCGGCCGCGGGCCCCGGACCGTCCGTGCGGCGCAGGGGACCGGGCCGGGCCGGGCCGGGCCGAGCAGGGCGGCGGAGGCGGGGCAGCAGCGCCGGCACCCGCCGGGACCCTCCTCTGGCGGCGCCGCCCCGGCCGGCGACGGCGCTCGGCCCGCCCCGGCCCCGCCCGGAGAGGGCGCCCGCCGCTCTCCGTCCGCCCCGCGGCTGGGAGGACGCGGTGGCTCGGACGGCCCGGGGCGGGAGCGGCACCTCGGTACCGAGTCCCTGTCCGGTGCCGGTGTGCGGAGCGCTGGCGGCTGCACTGACTCCCACGCCCGAAGTGTCAGGAACAGGAAACAGAACTCCAAAGCTTTCAGCCGTTCTGCTGCACGTCGCCTGCTTTGGCTTAAACGCGGAACGTGAAGTTTACTTTGCAGTGCTTTGGGGTTTTTTGAATTTTTTTTTTTTTTTTTAAATCTAAAAGTTTAACGTCTATTACATGTAAGTAATATCTACTCCATTTCACAGAGTTGTTAGGGTTGGAAGAGACCCCTGGAGATCATCCAGTCCAACCCCACTGCCAAGGCAGGGTCATCTGGAGCAGATGACACATGAACACGCCCAGGTAGGTTTTGAATGTTTCCAGAGAGGGAGACTTCAGGACCTCTCTGGGCAGCCTGTGCCAGTGCTCTGCCATCCTCAATGTAGAGAAGTTCTTCGTCATGTTGAGGTGAAATGTTCTGTGTTTAAGTTTATGGTCCTTGCTCCTTGTCCTGTTGGTGGGAACCACTGAAAAGAATGGTACCATCCCTTTGGCACCTGGCTTCAATATATTTATATGCATTAATGAGATCTCCTCTGTCTTCTCTTCTCTAGACCAAACAGGCCCTGCTTCCTCAGCCTCTCCTCATAAGAGAGATGCTCCAGACCCCTCATAATCCTTGTGGCCCTCAGGTGGACCCTCTCCAATAGCTCCTTGTCTTGTGTGGAGGAGCCCAGCACTGGAGACAGCACTCCAGATGTGGCATCACTAGGGCCAGCTAGAGAGGGAGGATCACTTGCCTTGAACTGCTGGCCACACTCTTCCTGATTTCTTAGTGGTACTTTTTGTTTTGGTACACATAAAGTGGGACTGGGCTGTTTTCCGCTTGATATCTTCATCTCGGGCTATAAAGACTTATGCTTTTAATTTTGGAGTCATGTTTCTGCTTCTGGCCAAAATGTCGATGGCCATACTTACTATATTGAATAATGCTCTGCTGGAGGGGTGGTGTGAGTCAGAGCAACACTCATGCCCCAGGCTGTGTCCCACATAGGGCATTGCAGAGGCTCAAGACTGTACCACTAAGTGAACGGCTCCTTTGGATGCGTTCTGAGTTGCGTTTGCAGACAGTGTAGAGATCGCAAGCTAGTTTAGGTACTTGAGGAGTGGAGCTCTGTATTGCTTAATCTATTCTGCTGGGACGTGTTGCTCTGAGAAACAGTAAAGTAAACTGTCTCATGTGCTGCACTGCTGAGTCTAGTATAATTCCAGTACATAAACTGTTTGTATGCCTTCAAACTACATAGCAGTCTACAATGTAGTCACACTTCTCTTGATGTACCTGGAGTAAGATGATGACAACATAAAAATTGCAAGACTTCGTGGAAACATTCATTTTAGGAAAGTTGTAACGGTCATAGCAGCTTCATCAGTACCTCAGCCTCTGATACCTGATCAGCCTTTGCCTTTATTCAAAGTTACCTGGTAAAAATGATCAGTGAGAGACAGACAGGCTATGTCAGAACACACTGCACATAAATATTAAGAAGGAAGATTCAATCCTTTCCACTCAAAAATTAAGAAAGCAGATTTGATCCTTTCCACCTTTGACTGGTCTGGAATGCCATTATAGCCCACTAATGCTCCTTAGCCTTTCTCAGTATTGTTCCCTCCAGATACAACAACCCCAGTTCTCTGTTCTCTTGAAGCCTCAGCCTGGGTAAGACAAATTGCTTCTCATGAACTCAGAATGTGTAACACATACATAGGCCTGTTTATCTTATCAACAAAATAGCACAGAAAATGCAGCAGAAACTCCCCCAATTCAGGGAAGTACACATTTGCTACTGTATACATTTTCATAATAGGAATTCTTCCCAGTTTGTGTGCAAGTAGCTATTTCCTAACTTCTGATGTAGTTTACTTCCAAGTCATTAGCCTGTTCAACATGATTAAACTTTTCAACTGTGTGTAATTTTACAGAAAAATCTCTTGTTAATTTGCCACTTAAAGTATTTTATCAGATATAGAACTGAGTTTTCTTATTATAATTCAGTCCTCTGATAAAATAGTATGAGCTCATAGCTCTGTCAGAGCAGGTCATGACGTGTTCCAGAGCTCCCATATAAGATTACCAAGTATTGCCTCTGTATGTCTTACTGCTGGGCAAGGAGGAGTGTAGAAGTTTTTAATGAAAGGGTAGGTGGGTAATGGAATTATAAACAGTGAAAAGCATAACAAGAAAAAATTTCTCCGAAGTATAGAATTGCATGTTGCTAATTTTCATTTTATAACAGTGGCATACATGTCACACTGGGTGAAGGGAGAAGACCATTGTGCTTTTTGATGTCTCAAAATATTTTAAATGCATACACCGTTTCCATTATAATTTGAAAAATATTTAAGAAACTTATTAAAGAAATGCTGTTAGCCATTCTGGTAAAGTTAGTATAGCATAATAAGATTTTATTGTTTTGGGAGGACTGAGGAGGAAACCCTGTACTTGTGTTTTGAGGGTATTTTGCCTATTTCTTGTGAGCCAAATTATAATTACAGAACGACAGAACCATTTGGGTTGGAAAAAAAATGAGATCATTGAGTCAAACCATTGACTGACCATCACCTTGTCAACCAGACCATGGCACTAAATGCTATGTCCTGTCATTTCTTGAACCCTTCCCACCCAACTTGGTGCTGCCTGTGAATTTACTGAGGGTATACCGGATCCCCTCATCCAGATCACCAGTAAAGTTTAACTAAATAGGACTTGGCCCTGGGGCAAACCACTAGTGACCAGCTGCCAACTGGATGTGGTACCATGCACCACTCCCTGGGCCCGGCCATCCAGACAGTTCTTAACCCAGTTCTTAGCCATGAAGGCTGCACCTGTCCAAGCCGTGGGCTGCCCACTTTTCCAGAAGAATGATGCAGGAGATGATGTTAAAGACTTTACTGAAGTGCAGGTAGACATCCACAGCCCTTCCCTCATCCATTAAGTGGGTCACCTGATCATAAAAGGAGATCAGGTTGCTCAGGGAGGACCTGCCTTTCCTAAACCCTGCTGGCTGAGTCTGATCCCTTGGTTTTCCTGTGTGTGCTGCATGTTCCCACTCAAGGTGATGTGTTCCATAACCTTGCTGGGCACAGAGGTCAGGCTGAGAGGCCTGTAGTTCCCCAGATCCTCCTCCTGGTCCTTCCTGTGGATTAGCATCACTTTTGCCAAAATCCATTTGTCTGGGACCTTCGTATTTAGCAAGGACTGATGATAAATGATGGAGAGTGGCTTAGCGAGCGAGCTCTTCCACCAACTCCCTCAGTACCTTAAATTTGTGACTGAAGCTTACAATAAGTATCATCATTGTCTATCAAAAAGTTCACAAAGATACACATATTTTTAAAAAACAGTACTATGCACATGGGTGGTGGACAAAACTTGCAGCAAATCCTTACAAAACTGTTCTTCATGACTTCACTTGGATGTGAAAAGTTTCTAAATTAGTCATTAAAAATGGGGGAAATAAAAATTGGCACAAGTTCATGCCAGTACAGGTTTTTTGAAAGGGAGAAAAGGGATATATCAAATAGATTTGGCTAGGAAACAAAACTATTAAAATGCGATCTGCTTTTATTTAGATATGTACAAGATCGTAACATCATGCTAGTCATCTGGTTTCCTGGTCTCTGCTTTTAGTTCACAAGTTAGCCAGGCTAACTTTTGGGGAAAACACAGGAATTTTACTTTATAGAATAAAAGGATAGGGTAAAGGCAAGCATCTTAGGAAAACTGGTCACTTGGTATTGAACATTCAGTTCATAATTCCTCCAACTTGTTCCTTTTCATCTAAATAGTTTCTCGTGATTAACGGTTATTATTTTGAGTTCTTTATAAAATTTAGAACAGTCAATATTCACCTGCTGTTGCTTCACTTTCTGGGGTGGAACAGGGGAGAAGTACAGTACATTTAGGACTCAGGTATGTATCCATGACTTTATCCTTCAACAAAATAAATATAATTTAGGCAACATTCATCTGGGATATATTTGAAAAACAGCTGCACCCTTATAACCTCAATTATTACCTTTCATTACATGAAAGGAATATTACTTAATGGAGATAACCGATTAAAATAGCTCCAAATAGCCCTTAGTTTAATACTGCATAATGTTTCTGAAGTGCATTATTGGAGAACAGTGCTCTTACTGTTAAAGGGAAAAAAGCTACTAATCAGGCTATTTTCAGTCACTATATATGTGGAAAAACTTGAAACGGAGAAGGTGTTCTTTTAAAAGCTTGATTCTAAATGATGTTTTAATCTCCAATCAGTATAAACAAAAGCATGGCCTCTGAGTTCTTATCCTGGCTTTTCACTTGTGTCACCAAGATACTGATTCTTTGAGGTAGAAACAGCCATTATCTTGAATGCGATATAATGATTAATTTCAATAATGTAGGTCAAATATGTACTTAGGTAACATTCAAAATTAATACTGTGGTATTACTTCAAAATATGAACTATTAACTACAGCTTTATTGAAGCCTTTCCCTAGAATTTTGCTACCATCAAAGTCAGTGGTAATTGTAATATGAAAGTTCTTCGGAAGTAATGAGTCAACTTATGTTTTAATTTTCAGACCTGCTCAGTACTTGCTTATCGTGTTTAATGCATGGAACACAGAGATGTCCAGAATTTTTGAAAAATCAAATAACTAGAAGCTATACATCATGCAGTGGAAAAAATAATGGCCGATTATTTAATACAGTCAAATTCCATGATCTTATTTCTGTAGACAGACCAACTGAAATCCTGAATCAATTGGAAAAGTAATCATATCTTCCTTTTCTAGAGGGATAATACATAAAAATAGACAAGCCCAGACACTTTCTGTTAGTGTTCATCATGTTACTGCAAATGATAATGACCAGAAGTTGTCATGCACTTTTGTATAATGCTTCCATTCTTTTAATTTGGCTGCTTAAAATGTTTCATATTGTGAACATGCAGCTGAAAGATATTTAAAACTTTCCACTAAGGACTGTTCATTAAAACTGTGCTTGTACTGAGTAATTCTCACTATGTTTTCAATCTGATTGTAGAAATACTCCTTTGTTGAGAAGAACATACATTAGAGTTGAGTTTTATTACTAACATTAGATGGCCATTTGCTTTCTTTTTTTAAAATATTGGACTCACTGCATCAGAAGCTTTCTGGATCAATTCTGTATTAATCAGATTTAAACCTGTTATATGAAAATTTTGATTTTGGCTTTCTGCATGATCCTTTGGTTCAGATAGGTAATGGCCACACTGGGTTTTAGTACAAGGTCAAGTGTTTGTACTTCTTCATGCAGTGACACAAAAATGTGTAATAGTCAGAAATTAAGTATGTTTCCATCTTTTTCTTTATTATTTGCTTATTTAACAATCTGAGTGTGTACAATAGTCACAAAAGTATCTTGTATTCTGCTACCAGAAGAAATGAGAGTCAGCACATTTTAAGTGTCTGACAAAATGCATTTTAAACTTTTGGTCTCTGTGCTTATTTAAAAGTAAATTGGTGGGAGAAATGAACCCAACTCAAGAGAGATTACAAGTCAGAGTTAAAATTTACTAAAAAGATTACAATAAATACAATGATACAGAGAAAATGGATTTTACCTCCAAAGACAGATGTATAACCCAACACCCTGGGACAAGAACAGAACGGTATTTATTAGCCCCTGTGCTGAGTACCACGTGGCCCCCTGGGTGCAAAATAAAACGAAAAGAAACCTGTTGGCCTGGCTGATGGTTGCAGTTCTGTCAAAGTAATGATCACAGTCTTGTCGAAAGTGGCAGTCGTAGTTCTGTTGGAGTTCTGGTCCTCCTCTGGATCCGATAAGCAGTACCAAAGTCTCAAACCTGAAGTTTATATGTGCTTAGGTTCAAGTGGGAATGCCCAGTAACCTCCCTCAGGAAGGGGAGTTTCACAGTGGGTGGTTTAACTTTGTGAGTCATGGGATATTTTTGGGATCTTTGATGGTCTAGGTTGTTGCAGCTGCCTATTATGCCAGTCCAGTATGGTCCATTAGCAGAGATGACCCTTCAGGCTGGGTGTGAAGGTGCTAATGCCTCCCTGGAGGGAAGTTATCACAGCTGAGTCATTGTGTGAAGACAAAGAAACGCCACTTGCAGGGTTCTTTAACACCCAGCTTGTAGCCTGAGGTGTCAGGTGTGCCCTGGGCAGCTGCTGCAAATAATCCATTATTAACAGAGAAAGTGTAGAATACACAGTTTTGGTTATACCACATAGTGATAAACTAATCCTGGCCCCTGTAATTAGGACAGTCTCACAGATCATCCCATTAGGCAAGGAAGGAGAGGTGGTGGGGTGTTCTGTACATTAGGGAATGTTTCAGTTGTATAGAGATCAAGGATAGTGATACGCTTGATTGCCTATGGGTAAGAATCAGAAGGAAGGCCAACAAGGCCGATGTCCTGGTGGGATTCTGTTATATACCATCCAACTACAATGAAAAGGCAGACAAAGCATTCTACAAGCAGCTGGCAGATGTTTCACAATCACTGGCCCTTGTTCTTGTGAGAGACTTTACTTGGCATATGTCTGTAGTAGAGAGGAGGCAGCCTAGGAGGTTCCTAAAGTGTGTGGAATGTAACATCCTGACGGAGCAGGTGTGTGAAGCAGCGAGGGAAGATACCCCACTGTACGTGCTGTTTGTGAACAGAAAAGAACTGGTGGGTGATGTGGTGGTTGGAGATCATCTTGGGCATACTGACCATGAACTGATAGTTTTCAATTCTTGGTGAAAAAAGAAAGGGAATCAACAAAACCTCTGCCGTGGACTATCAGAGGACAGACTTTGGCCCCTTCAGGGCACTGTTCAGATAGTCCTTTGGGAATGAATCCTTAATAAGAAAGGAGTCCAGGAAAGCGGGACATACTTTAAGAAGGAAATATTAAAGGTGCAGTAGCAAGCTGTCTCCATGTGCTGAAAGACAGCCAGAAGGGAAGAAGACCAGCCTGTCTGAATAGGGAGCTTGTGCTGGAACTCAGGGTAAAAAAGAGAGTTTTTGACCTTTGGAAGAAGTGCTCAGGAAGAGTACAAGGGTGTTGTTAGGTCACGTAGAGAGAAAATTAGAAAGGCAAAAGCTCTGCTAGAACTCAATTTAGCCACTGCTGTGAAAGATATAAAGGAGTTTTTACAAATAAATTAACAACAAAAGGAGAGCCAAGGAAAATCTTCATACTTTACTGGATGCAGAGGGGAACATTGTAACTAGCAAAGCCCTTTACACTGTCTCCTACATCACTTTTCTAGAGAAGCTGGCAGCACATGGCTTAGACAGGTACACTCTTCACTGAGCAAAAACTGTCAGGATGGCTGGGCCCAGAGTGTGGTGGTGAATGGAGTTACATCCAGTTGGCAGATGGTCATGAGTGGTGTTCCGCAGAGAATCAGTATTGGGCCAGTCCTGTTAAATGTCTTTATGATTTGGATGAGGGAATTGAGTGCACCCTCGGTCAGTTCACAGACAACGCTAAGTTTGCCAGGAGTGTCAGTCTACAGGAAAACTCTGCAGAGGAATCTGAACAGGCTGGATCAATGGGCCAAGGCCAATGGTACGAGGTTCAACAAGGCCAAGCGCCAAGTCCAGACCTTGGGTTACAACAACCTCAGGCAGGCTACAGGCCTGGGGAAGAGTGGTTGGAAAGCTGCCCAGTGGAAAAGGACTTGGGAGTGTTCGTTGACAGCAGCTGAACATGAGCCAGCAGTGTGCCCAGGTGTCCAAGAAGACCAGTGGCATCCTGGCTTGGATCAGCCGTAGTGTGGCCAGAAGAAACAGGACAGTGATTGTCCCCCTGTACTAAGCACTGATGAGGCTGCACCTCAAGTTCTGTGTCCAGTTCTGGGCCCCTTACTTGAAGAAAGGCATTGAGGTGGTGGAGTGAGTCCAGAGAAGGGCAGTGGAACTGGTGAAGGGTCTGGAGCACAGGTCCTGTGAGAAGCAGCTGAGGGAGCTGGGGTTGTTTAGCTTGGAGAAAAGGAGGCTCAGGTGAGACCTTATCACTCTCTACAACTGCCTGAAAGGAGGCTGTAGCCAGGGAGGGTCAGTCTCCTCTCCCAGCCAGCTAATGACAGGAAAAGAGGACATAGTCTTAAGCTGCACCAGGGGAGGTTCACGTTGGACATTAGAATGAGTTTCTTCACTGAAAGGCTGCTTAAACATTGGAATGGACTGCCCAGGGAAGTGATGGGAGTCACACTCCCTGGAAGTGTTCAAGAAATAACTGGACGAGGCACTTACTACTATGGTTTAAATTGGACTTGATGATCTTGGAGGTCTTTTCCAATGTAAATGATTATATGATCCAAGTTTGTGCAGTATGTATTTTTAAAAAAAGTTCATCATACATTTTTCATATTTTAGAACTCAGAGTGATTTCTAAGACTTGTATTTAAATATGGATGGGTAGTATTTGGAGGGAGTTAAAATGTTATTGTTTTTATTTTTAAAACCTCGACATTTTCTCTGTGTTTTGCTTTCACTGTATTTATTCACTGCTTTCATATACTGATGTAGACAGTCCGTGAATATGGAATAAACTCTTTATAGTTATCTCACAGTGTGTGGTCTGATGTAAACAGAAGCTTAAATTACATATAGTATTTAGAACACTAAATTTGGATGAAAGTGCAAAATACGTTCTTTTCATCAAACTACCCATTTATTCAAAACCAGTAATTCTTAGCTTGTTCCTAAATCTCAACTCTTATGTAAATTCCACATGAATTTGTTGAAAGAACTTTAAAAAAATATGTGTTAGCATTTAAGACAAAAATCTTGGCTTACATTTTCCAAGTTTGCCTAACAAATGACTTGCCTAACTGTTCATACAAATATTTCAAATCCCCACCATTAATTTCTGACATGAATGTCATCTTAACCTATAGGACGTTTCCAAAACTTACATCTTTTGCTTAGCCTACTTCGTAAGCTGTTTCTGTTACATATTGTCTCAGATTAACGAGACAGATATGTTTGCTAAGGAGGGCCAGTTATGAGGAAGACGAAACTCCTCCCTCTAAGCAATTGTAAATCCAAAATTAAGGGGGTCAGTCAAGGAAATCGGAAAAAGAAAAAATAACAGCCCTTTATTAAAGAATATATGTATTTTTGGTTACACAATTAAAGAACAAGAAAAAACAAAAAAACAAGGAACAATCCCACACCCAAGTTCTCACCAAAACCAGTTCAGTCCTTTTTGCCTTTCTGCGCAATTCCAGCCACGGCCGGCAGGGACCGCTGTTGGATCTCCGGAGGAGCAGAGGCTGTAGTTGCTCCCCAGCGGTCGGCAGGGGGCGCTGCTGACGAGCCCCACACGGCCAATGGCAGATCTCACCTGCGCCGGGTGGCTCAAGACCTCAAGGTGGGCCCCCACCCCTCGGCCCAGAAAAGCAGTAGGAGGTGCTGGCAGTCTCCGTGACAGCAGAGGTGGGATGCAGCCATGCAGGGACTCTCACTGCAGAAGCAAAATGGAGCTCCCTCGGTTCTTGCAATATGAACAGAAACCTACTAGGAAGACTGATATGGATTGTAATAAGTGATAAAGAGCAAAAGGTATAATTTGATCATTAAATTAAGTTTAATAAAATAAGCTGCAATAAGCCTAGCAAGAGCTTTGCTGGAGTTATGAATTAGTCACAAAAAAGGAAACCACAGTGTTGTAATTGTTAGATGATTAACTACATGATTGTTATGAGTTTGTATGTTATGTCTTGTTATTTTACAAGTGTTTGTTCTAAGCACACTTATAGGGAAGGAAAATAGAATGAAACAGCAAAAACCAAAGGAAAGGACTTACCCCCCCCCATCTGGAAGCTTCTAGATGGCAGACTCTGAGGGCTATGGTCTAACTAAATCATTGGCTGAGCCCAGGAGGCGAGATGGAGCCCGCGACACAAGGACCAATATCGGGGGAGCCCACAAAATGGAACCCAATAAAGAAATCAAAAGAGACTTAAGGGACGGAGATTAAGGGGGGGGTATAAAAAGTGGGGTGTTGTCTCACCGCGTTGCAGACCATTTGTGGAACAAGAGTTTCCTCTGGTCGCCCAGCGCGCTGTTTTGTTTACTTGCCTTCAATAAATTTCTATTACATTTTTAAAATTATCTATGGTCTTTTGACTATAACAGATAAACTGATAAACTCCTTGTACGAAACACTGTTTCTCTTTTGGTACTCATGGTATATCTATCTAATGTGTAAATAATATATATACACAACACAAATACTGTATATGGTAAATACACATATATATATATATATAATGTATTGCAAAGACATGAGATGCTCAACAGCTGTGCAGCTTGAAGGCTTTAGCCATAACTCACTCAAATGAACTGACAGGTGATTTTAGATCATTAATATAGTTTTAAGTGTGTGTTGTCAAAATGGCCTGGAGACGGTTTATTGAGTTTATACATTTTGTTGTCATGTTCTTTAGGTTCACCTCTTGTTTTCCTAGACACTGGAATATTTCCCAAATTTTTTATATTTTAGGATTGTGTATGTTCCTTTGGGACTTGATCCCTTTGGTCAGAGCTTTCTTAATATTACATGTCTTTGAGTCATGCAGAACAGGGAATCCTGCTGCCAGTTTAAAGATGAAAGCATCATGGGTTTTTCTACTTTATTTTCTCAGTTGTTGATCTTTGGTAAATTTTCTGGTAGTTGTGGCTTTCTAGTAATTTTATCAATTTATGGAAATGGGTTATTTTGGCCACATATATATACACCTGTAAAATACATTAAAAAATAAAATCCTGCAGTTTGTCAGGACTTTGAAACGATTTTTGTCAAAAAGTGCATAATCTCAGTTACTACAATAATTTAAATTTTATAAAGGAAACTGCCATTGAAAGAAAATCCAGAATTTACTTTCTCACCTAATTAATTGAAAGTCCCCCCACTTTTACATGCGTTAGAAACGGGATTTCAAAATTGCAAAACGTTAATCAGACGTTTGGATACCAGAAGCAGTAAGAATCCATCCCGTCGCGTTTCCTCCGAAAAGGGCACGCGCGGAATGACTGCGCGGATCTCCGGGATATTCCACTCGTGCGCTTCTCAGATGAAGCTGTTTCTGTCGGTTCACCTCCCGATGTTGTTGGATTAAATGGCGGTTGTGGGTGCCCTTACTGGCCTCGGGCCGCACCGGCGCCGCGACATACTGCAGCGTCCGTGCCGCGGGTGCTGCCCGGTGAATTACGGTGAAATTCGCCGCTACCCGGTGAATTACGGCGGCACGGGGGACTCCCCAACGGGGGGGTGGGGGGGGGAATGGGGCGGGGCGCGGCGCCGCCCGCGCTGGGGATTCCCGGCCCGCGCGGAACTTTCGGGATGGTTCCCGTGACGTAACGGGGGCGGTCCCGGAAGTCCTGCCCGTCCCGCCCCCGGGCGCGCGCCGGGAGGTGGCGAAGGGTGCGGGTGTCGCGCGGCGAGTCTCGCGAGGCTGGCGCGAGGGCGCGCGCGGGGCACTGCGGCGCGGAGCGGCGCCATCTTGAGCGAGCGCGGGGAGCGCGCGGCGCGTGCGTGCGCGCGCCCGTACCCGTGCGCGCGGAGCGGGGCAGCGACGACCGCCGGGGGCGCCCCGGGATACGCCTGGGATAATCCCCGGATACCACCAGGACGTCCCCGCGATACGGGCACAGCGGCCGCGGAGCATCCGAGCCGCCCTGCTTTGCTCTGTTCCCTCCCCAGCCGCGCCGCCGGGCCCGCCCTGGGCGAGGGCGGGGGAGCCGCTCCCGGCGGGGAGCGGAGCGGCCCCGTGAGGGCGCCAGGGCCGCAGCGAGGAGCCGTGTCCCGGGAGCGGGGCTCTGTGCCCGCGCCCCCCGGGCCGAGACAGGCGGCCCCGGTCTCGCCGGGGCTCCGGGTGCTCTCCCGGGAGGTGTCCCGGGCCCAGGTCAGCGTTTTCCGCCTGATGCCTTCTGCACAGCTGTTCACCTTTCCCAATAAAACGAGAAATTACCCTTTCTTTCCCTCTGGATTATTTTTTATCTTCCCCCCTCCAACCCCACCTTCCCTTCCTCGTCATCCCTTCCTTGCCAGTTTTCTTGGGATGGGAAGCAGGAGAAGGGTTTCTGTGATAGGCTGCGTTCTCCGTCAGACATCCCTGCCGCCCTCTCCGGGATGTGAGTGGAGGTGTAACCGAGGCTTCCGCTCTCGGGTTCGGCTCTTTGACTGCATCCGTGTTTGCTTTTTAAGATCCAGGTTTCTGTTTGGTTTTAAGATTCAGGTTTCTGAGGTATTTTTGCTTTGTGTTTGTCTAGCGCTAGTCCAGATTTCATAAAGGAACGCCTCTTCTGGTTCTTTTTACCGTAGGCGCCTTGAACGACAGAGTGAGTCCTGGATGTTTTACAGCCCTTTTCTTCAGCTGATAGAGAAGAAAAAAAGGTTCACGCTGACCTGCAGCAGTTGCTTCCTGGGAAAGGGGAGAAATACCGGACACTGTTCCGGGATTATTTCTTACGTGCTGCGTCCTGAAAAGGCTGCTCATACAATCAGTAGGCATCTGAGAAGAGAATTGAAGAAGTCGTGAGATTTTTTTCATCAGTCAGGGCCGAGCACATCACCCTGGGATTCTTTTGTCCTCGTGGCATGGAAACATTACTAAATTTATCAAGTTCTGAATACTTCAGCTGCCACAATAAAGTGCTTTCTTGTTTTTAGGTACTCTTCCTTCTAGGCAGCATTCTGTCTGAGTCATAGGCGTAACCAGTTTTGTGAACTGGCTCCAGGTTAAACGTGGCCTGAGTCACTGTGTAGACATTGCTGAAAAGTTTCATGGCAGATATTTCCCCCCACTTACCTTATTTTTTAGATTTTCTGACATAACCTTCTTCCATTTTGCAGTGAGACCCATTTTCTAAATGAAGAATCTAATAGACATATATAATTTTTTTCTTTTATATTTTATGTAATATTTTTGCTGACAAATGTTGTTGCCAATAAGCAGTATGGAGGTATCCAGATAGCTGTTGTTTACAAACGCCTCTGTTACCTGAAGCTGGAAATGTTCTACAATTTGTATGTGAAGTCTGGATTTTTGGCTTCCCAGTTTGCTGTGTAAAAGGTGTATTTATTTTACCTGGAGCTGATGCCTCTTATATTTACATGGAATAGACAAGAGAAGAAGCTGTCAGAGACAAGAAAAGCTTTTTAAAGCAGACTCTTGGCAAACTTCGTAAATAGCCTTGTGGGATCTGTAAACAAGAAGGATGGGTAGCTGATTTCTGTGAGGTCAAATATATGTCAGAGTGCTACGAATGTAGTATCAACAGGAACTCGGGATATTATCTCAAGGAGAACAAACTGGAAAAATACAAATCTCGCAGTACTAACACCTGGTGTGGTCCTCTTGGATTAGGTAAGTTTTGTGGTGTTCATAAATCCATTTACAGTTGAATAAACCTTTTATCAATAGAACAGTTAAAACGGTAATGTTTACTGCCTAGACGTTGTTGTTTGGGGTTTGTTTCTGGGAGCCTTGAAATAAACTTGTTTGATTTTACTTGCTGGTTTTTATAATTAATGGAATACTTCTTTATGAACTTGAAGAATACGTGTGCAAGGAGAAGCGCATAGGTAGGATTTTTATGGGAGATAAAAAAGTAGATACATGTAGACTAAATCCATACGGAACTTAACCTTCATGATGATATTGTAATCTCAGCAATAAGCTGTTACGTACATCTGAACAAGTCTGCTGGATGGCTTGCATATCTCAGTCTTCGCATTTGTATTAGATGTTTTTGCAGCATCAAGGTAGTAGTACTGTAAGTGTTTTCTTTACTTTTTTTTTTTTCCTCTCCACTGTCTTTGTGACTTGTGAAAGCCAGGTATTTTTTACCTAAAAGTATTTTACTCTCTATGCAGACTAGCTTTTTACTGTGTTGATATTTTATATTTGGATTTAGTGTATTTTCTTATTTTGTGATAGGAATGAATGGGTATGGCTGGTCTGCAAGAACAGCATTACAAAAACACTCCATCTTCTTCGAAGAATTCAAAATCTAGTGATGAAGTGGCTGATCTTATATGTTATTTTTAAACGTATTCCAGTTACCTTCCTCCTATGGTGATTAAGTATATCTGTGGATAAAATGTCAATGTTGAAATTAATATGTTTATAATAATTTTTTTGTAGGTTTGCATTCACCTGAGCTACCACTGCCTCAAAGAAAATAAGGATGAACAGAGCAACTTAATTCAAAAGTCAGTGTAATTTTACTGAAGTTCTTTCTCCTCTACCCCCTTTTGATGATTCATAAAGCTTTAAATAATTAAAGTGTTACTGGGTAGGCCTTAAAATGACAGTCTGCTAAACGTGACATGTTTATCTTAGTTGTCACCTTTTAAAATATTTTTAAAAGCTTCTGCAATGCTGAAGTATTGGTAGTAGTGAGCTAATGAAAAAAAAAGAAAGGTTTTCACTAAGGGCACTGCAAAGATGTTGGGAATATTGCTTGTGTTAAAACCTTGTACAAAAAGTGAAGTTAAGCATGTGAAACTGTATGTAAAGATTACTACAGTGTTTTTTTTTCCTTCTGTAGGTTATTTTGACCACAAACTAAGGACTTGCGTTTACATTAGTTTTATAAATTCTTGGGCTCACTAAAGTTGTATTCTATATGTTGTGAGTATGTAAAAGTTGAACTAGCTTTGGGTAGTGTTGTCATTTTAACTTCTTTTTCAGTTTTGTTGTTTTGAAAACATGGAAACTGTGGAGCATGAATAGGAGGCTGTTTTGTGATCTCTGACTACGACTTGTGATTTTTCTGTGTTGAGTCTTGGCGTGGCTGGGAATTGACTAGTAAGGTAAGCCACATGTGAAGGAGTGAAACCAATAGAAAAGAGGGATCTTCCTCATTCCTGTGCTTGGATCAATGTGTTTTGTTTGAAAGCGTTTGGTAAATGGAGAGTTCAGGTGTAAGTGGCCATTTCATTTGATTGTTGTCTGTTTTAGGCTTGTGATATTAGCCTAGATGTTCACTTCTTAACTCATAGGAAAAGTCATGTGTCTCTTTTCTTCAAGCTACTTTCAGTGCTGTGAGGTACTTTTATCACTCTTCAAGAGGCTCTCACTGGAATCCAGGAGCTTCTTCCCTGACTTACTATTTTGGGTGACACCTTTATCTAGATTCTTTCCCTTCTGGAAGTTTTGAAGAGTTTGCTTTTTAGCTTCATGTAATTAACTCTGGTTTTCCACCTTTCTGTGTGTTGCTAGGGTAATTCTTTTATTCTTTTCACCATGTTTACACTTGAGAGGTTGTGACCCACGCTTGAGAGGAAGGAAGCACCCAAGATTTGTAAATGCTCATCGGTAAAAGGAACAACGAAAAGTCCCACAAAAAAAAATCACAAGATTTTGTTAGTAAATTATACATTTGGCATTGATATTGGTACGTTAGTCCTTTCCTACTATAAAAGCACATGGCAGTGGGGTTTGGATAAAGGGTGAAAGAGAAAGGAAGAGATGAACTAAAGAGAGGGCAAGAGAGAGGAAGAAAAAGACATCATTACCTCTGCATGGCCCCTTCTCCAGTCACATCCCGTTCTTTCGGGAGTGTTAGTACCAAACTCTGTGATTACCAAAAATCCTTGATTGGTTCCACAGCCATCCAGCTGTTGGTGTTTGAGACACATTACCCCCTTCTGGGATCCTATGGGAGCGTATTTTATTTGTGTGCATAAGTGTTCTATGTGGATTCAGGCACGTTTTACAGTTGTGCCCTGTATCCTAAACAAAATTCATACGTGGGTATGAAGCCTATTGAGGAGAAAATGCCAAGCCTGGTGGTCAACTTTAATTTCTTCCTCAGGATTTTATTTTTTAAGTGCTGACAGTCTGTTAAGTGGTTTGCAGACAACTTTGAAGATAAGGTTCTTGCCTCCAAGAACTTATACTTTAAGCCTTGATGTAAACATAGTTTTTGTAGTGAAATAACTGTCAGCAGATTTTGTCTTTTACTGAAGTGTTTATTCTGGTAGAATTGTAAAATGAGTATATGTGTTTTGGCTAATTCTTTAGAATGGTACAGGTTGCTCTGCTCTGTGAAAAAAACATTGGTGGGAACTTTTGAGAATAAGCACCCTTTAATCTTGTAGCAAAGCTAAAGTGGAATTAGATCTCTAAAATGCTAAAGGCATATTGTACAGATATTTAGCTTTGTAGAAGTTAATGTACTCTATGTGCCTTTTTTGCCCTCTCCATTCTAATGTGGTTATTCTGTTTAAAATGGATGGATAAAACCGTAAAACAGTGACAGTTCATCAATAACTTCTGAGGAAGTTCCTTTTACTTATATTTCTAGTAGTAGGACTAAATTCTGTCCTGCTAGGAGGAGGACAGGACAGGAGAACTATTTGCAGACCTTAAAATAAATAAACGTGATTGAGACTTGGCATGCTTTTTGTTTTGGTTTTTGTTACTGTGTGTGAGCAGTAAGTACTGCATGGCAACTGATGATGATGCCCTATGTGGCACTCAGTGCCAAATCTAGTCTTATCTTAAAAACTTCCAGGGACAGAGAATCCACTACCTCTCTGAGCAGTCCATTCCAATGTCTGATTACTCTCTCTGTAAAGAATTTTTTCCTAATATCCAACCTAAACCTCCCCTGGCAGAGCTTAAGACCATGCCCTCTTGTCTTACTGACAGCTGCCTGGCAGAAAAGACCAACCCCCACCTGGCTACAACCTCCTCTCAGGTAGTTGTAGAGAGTGATGAGGTCACCCCTGAGCCTCCTCTTCTCCAGACTGAACAACCCCAGCTCCCTCAGCCTCTCCTCATAGGACTTGTGTTTGGATCCTTTCACCAGCCTGGTTGCTCTTCTCTGGACCTGCTCCAGCACCTCAGTGTCCTTCCGGAACTGAGGGGCCCAGAAATGCCTCTAGTTTCAAAAACTCATGAAGCTTCTGTAAGGTTTGAATACTATTTTCTGTTTTATGAATATGCAAATTCTGGATAGCAAAATAACTTGAAATTAGCTTATTTTGCTTTGTTAGAACTACATGAATTGCAGAGTAGTAATGAAGATATCTAATAAAATGTGTCTTTAAAAGGGGAATGAAAATTGAGACTTACAGGATTTGAACAAAAATTTTGTTTAGAGCATACACTTGGCAACTTCAAATTAATGCTATCTTGACTAGAGATAACAGAGAAGGAGAATCTGTTATCATAGGAAGTGATAACAGTGGTGCAAACCACTTGAGAAGTGGGGTTTTTTGACAGAAGGTGTGTTTCATGGCAGAAGAAAAAGCTTTTGATGAAGTGGGTTATTTTGAAGGCTGCTTAGTTTGAGAAAAGTGCTGAATGTTTCTGTATATGGAGAGAGCGTAGTCTGATGGCTGAGACTTGTGCACATAGTTTATTTGCCTAATTCAGACCAACACTTAGTGTTTTTTGTGGCTCATGCTAAATAGCTGAAGTAAACATTCGAAGCTGGCCCACGATGGGAGGACTGAAGGAAAAGTTTATTCTGTAGCTTGGTTATTCTAGAATTGCTCTGTTTTAGTGAAAAGTTTACTGTGATGATGCTTCTTCTGAAAAAAAAAATTACTGTGGCAAATGCCTTTATCTTTTTGTTGTGATGAAATGCAGTACAGTTGGTATTTGGCATGTCTTTGATAGTAAACATTCAGTTTTAATCCTAGAAAACTGTGTGCCTCTTTTCCCTTCTTGTTAGATGGTCAGTCTTTTCTAAGTGTCACACAGACTAATGTGTTGGACCTTCTGAAATTCAGACATATGCTCCGTTTGCCTTCTGATGAAATAAGAATTTGATACACTTGCAGAGGTCATTACCAAGGAAGCAAAGCAGCAATAGCTACAAACTTGAGATGCTGAATGTAACCTTTTTCCTCCTCTCATAACACTATAGTATACTTCAATGTGCTGATGGTTTACAATCTTCTTTTGCCACACTTATAAAAATTATGCTAAAAATTATGATGACAAGATGAGGGTGGATTGTCAAATGAGTGTGTAGTTAAGGTTTCCACGTGTAGTTTATGGTGTGCTGTACTTTAATAATAATCTGTGAGGCATTAGGTAAAAGATCATAGGAATGTGCCACTTACATATGCATGCACGGTAATTTTAGACTTCCCTGAAAGATATGAATGTGGATATATCTGTGTTCTTCTATTCTGTTCATGGTTTCCTCTGTGCAATTCAATAGACTGAACTTCTAAACTGGTCTTCAGGGAGCATCAGGATATTTAAATTTGTATCTGCCTTCTAACTTTGTGAATTTGTGGCTTGAAGCTTTTTTTTCTTCCCTGTTACTAAATTTGCTATTCCATTCACAAGCTTCAAGTATGCCTAGCTATTTGAGTTTATATTGCCTTTTATTTTAATGGTCTTCTGACAATCTCTGAAATACCCAAGTGCCATGGAAACTGTTTCCTGTAAAATGATATAGACTGTCCACAGAGCATGACACTATAGAAGCTGAAAATACAGAACTGTTTTTCCTTGTCTTTTGATGATGGATTCAGCTGTCAGGGTTTTTTCCCCCAATGTTGAACATTATTTTAAAATCTATTTTCCCTACAATATTGTGGTCAGCTCTATTTAAACAGGATGTAGTTAGTAATAAGGCCAAAGGCACACAAACTTCTAGTAAATCTAATTTTTAAAGTGTGTAGGGTTTTTTTGGCCGTTTTAACTATTATACTGCTTAGTCTTTTCCTTATTATAGTGATGTTGCTATTTTATCAGTTTCTTCATGCTAGGGTATAATGAAAAAAAAGTTGTTTTTATAGTAAAGTGTTACCAAATAATGTCTCATCAACAGTAATGAAACCTCTCTCAAATACTGAAGACGTCTTTTTAAGCTAGGGACATATTTTTATTTTATACACTTGAAGAGACCTCCCTGAAGTTGGACTGTTCAGTACCAGTGGGACTGTCTTTGCCCTCTGAATACTGGTTAGACAAGTTAATATGCCCTTAAAATTGGGTAGGGATAGTCTCTGATCTCACATCCTTGTCGTCTTAATTCTGCTGTGCTTTTTTTCTACACCCTCAGCGTAGAAAGGATCAGGTTAGTGATCATTTAAATGAGGTAACTTCTAAGTCCATGGAGCTTAACAGGATGCTTCCATGAATGCAGAGGGATCTGGCTGATGTCATTGCAAGGTCATTCCTTATTATCTTTGAGAGGTCTCATGGTCATTGGAAGGTGTTCTTGAGTATGACAAGAGAGCAAATGTTAACCCTGTCATGAGGAAGGGAAAGAAGGAGAAACTAGGGAACTGCAGGCCAGTCAGCCTCACTTCTGTTCATGGGAAGATTGTACGACAGCTGATCCTGGAAACTTGTTTCCAAACAGGTGAAGGACAGGAGGGTGAGTGGGAGCAGTCACAATGGCTTTATGACAGGGAATCACATTTAAACAAGCTAATACATGAGGTAACTGGCTTGGTAGATGAACAGAGAGCAATGGATGGTGTTTGTCTTGACTTCAGTAAGGATTTCGACATTGTCTTCCATGATACCATCATAGAGAAGCTGACAAGTATGGGTAGAGAAGTGAGGTGTATCCAAAACTGGCGGAATGGTCAGGCCCAGCACTTCAGGGCTGTGATCAGGGCACACAGATCATTTGGAAGCATCTCTTTCTGGGGATCCCAGGGTTCAGTGCTGGAGCCTCTACTACGGAACATCTTCACTGAAGTCCTGCACAGTGGGGTGGGGTTTGCCCCCAGCAAGTTTGCAACTGATAAAAAGTGAGAACGGGATGTTACCCACACACACACATACTTGATGTTTGTGCTGCCATGCAGAGAAATCTGGACAGGCTGGAGAACTGAACGGAGGATCCTCATGAAGAAAAGGGAAAATGCAAAATCCTGTATCTGGTGAGTAGTAGCTGCATATGCCGGCTGCAGAGAATGGCCTGGGGTCCTATTGGAAAGCAAGCCAACCATGAGTCAGCAAACCATCCTCATGTTGAAACCAACATCTCCTAACACCACACTGGGAAGAGTGTTGCCAGGAGGTGGAGGGGAGTTCAGTTTGCTCCTGTACAGCCCTGCTGAGGCCTCATGAAGAGGACTGTGTCACAGTACAGGCTGCGTAATACTGTTACAGACTCCCTGATAAAAAAAAAGTGGGACTTTGTGGAGTGAGTTCAGCAAAGGACCACAAAGGTGATAGAGGGACAGCAGTATCTTTCCTATAGGCAGAGGCTGATTTTTTAACTTTTTTGGAAGTACGAGATGATCATTAGTCTTTCAGAATTATCTCTGGATGCTATATTTTAATTTTTCAGAAGGTACTTTCCACATATAAAATCAGTAAGCTATTAAACTTGTGTTTCTCATGTAGAATTGTGTGAAGGTGAAAATAATGATGGAAACTTTATTTTTGTTAATGCTACAGACTGTTAGGACAAGAGTAAGAGAGGTTGCCCTCAGAGGGATATTACAAGGTGATGCTTAAAGTTCATAGCCCTGTTTGTCATAAATTAAAGAGCTGCATTGTTGAGAGTTTCTTTCTGTAGTCTGTGAAGGGTGTGGACTCAGGGGAGGGGGGGAGAAAAAAAGCTAGGGTTACATGTTTACAATTGATTCTTTGGCATTGTGAAATTGTTACCGTGTTTATAGTGAAGTATATTACAAAAGTCCTGTTAAATGTATTTCTTCTGTTTAGAGCTACTTAAACTGACTAATGAAAATCTAAAAAAATCACAGCAGTTGAATGTCAATGCAGATTATTTTATATTCCATGGTCCTTTCAGGATTCTGTGTTTTAATAACTAGGTCTATTTTTTTTTCTTTTTTGACCTGTTTATAGAAAAAAATGGAACTGAAATTACAAATGCTTTGCTTGTATCTGCTTGCTCTGCTCTCTGCCCTTTCAATATTCCAGAAGATGATTTCTTTTGCCTCCCTATCTGTGGGCTCGCATGTCCACTGACAGACTGTGCAGAGATTGCCTCGAGCTCAGTTTTCATGGGAGTCACTTTTTCAACTCCTGAAGAGTATTGTGCTCTTCCAGAGATGCTGTGTGGCTATTTTTAGTCTTGTGTAAATAGAGAGAGAGAAGATTTTTAATGCTGGAAAGATCTGATGAATATGATTAAAGCTAAAAGAAATTCTAGTGAAAGGATCATCTTTATGGGCGAGCAGGAGTGATCAGGTGAATTACATTTTGTACAACCAGTTTATTCCAGACCTCAGTAGCTTTTATTTTTAAGATATGTTTAAGGCCAGATTAAAGACTTTTCTAAAGGAGTTTGCTATTGTTCCGCTATTAGCAGGAGCAGCACAGAAAACATGATATAAATTTCTACTATATGAAAATAGGCTGCTTAGTTTGTAATTGCTGCAGAACTTGAGCTGGAGACTTTCTTATTTTATTATTTTTAATGTTATTTATTTTTATTTTGTTATATTTTTTTTGTTTGTTTTAATATTAATTTTAATTTTATTTCTTTTAGAGCTTTGTCTGGGCTAATTTTATCTGTCTCTGGCATGGGAGAAAAAAAAAAGTCTAGGTCTTTCTTCAGGCGTTATCCTTTTGCTTCCTAACTTCTGATAGCACAGCTGCTTCCTGGTGTAGTGCTGAAACTGAGTTAATAAATGCACCCTTCTCTGTCTGTAGTGACTCTGCAGTTGTCCTGTCGGTACTGAGTCTGGTATGTGACTGCAGTGTATTCCATTTTTGATGTGCTACGCAGAGATACAAGCTGGAGTGACAGATGGTTGCTGGAGTTCTGCTTTGTGCTTAGCCTGTAGCACTCTCAGGCTTCACTAGTGGTTGGAAAATACTGCCCCATACAGCCAGTCTGCCTATTTGGTGAAATTGATCCACAGTGAAGGAGGGTGAAATCTGGAAGTTATTGTGGTGGCAGCAGTCCCTAATTTAGCATTATGGAGTGAGAATGAGCAAACTTTTTTTCCCTTTTCCCCCCTTTCTTCCTCTTGATAAACATAGGGGAAGGAAAAAAGAGGGGGTTAAAAAAATTAATTTTTACTGCAAGAAATTCCACGAACTTTATTAGAATGTGAGAAATTGTGTTTGTTAAAACTGAGGTGTATTTCATAACACTGTTTTGGATAGTATGTTCATCAGGATCTTCTTGATATTTCATTTCTCTGTTTAGTGTAAAAACTACATGGAGGTTTTAATTTACAAGCAAGCTTTACAAATGAAACTTAAATGTTGATAACTTTGGCTGTTCCACTTTTTGTCCCAGTAGTAGTAAGTTAAAGGTTGCAGATAAGGTGTAATTTGTAATATTAAGATGTAGTGGTTTATGTTTTTATACCATATTGAATTCTGTCTGTGTTACTGCAAGAAAAAGCAGTTCACTTATCCTTTGGTTGTAATCGTGTTCTTCATGTTTAAAAAGTTTGTTTTTTAAGTGGTATATTGATTTCAAGTAGTAAGGGAGAGAGGGGAAATAATTGCTGAGGAGATAGTATTCTTACATGGCTGCCACTGAAGATGGGAAAAAAGTGGATTAACTATTAGAAGTGTTACCCTTGTGTACATGCATCATCCAACACATTAAACTCTTTACTTGCAATTATTAGTGTCTGACTTACAAGCGTGACAGAAATTGACAGGTTCAAATATTTGTCTTAAGTTTTTAAGTTGTTTCAAAATCTTGTTCTTTTGATCTTCAGAGTTCAGCCTCAATCTGCTAAGTTTGATATCTTCTTCTGATTCTGATGGTGTTTTGGATTCAGATATCTCCTTTCTTGATGAAATCGACTCCTTAAGATATCCATAACCACGCTTAAATACATCTCATGTCCTCATTTTGTGAGGCAAAGCAAGCCAGGTAATTTCCTTAGACTTTTCTTGTCCCCGATCGTCGCCAAAATAGTTCATTAATTGCACAAATAAATTTCTTTTTTCAAAAGAAATTTTGAATTTCTGTCCTGATACTCAAAGTGTTATTTCACCTGTATCTCTTTCTATGGTGAATGAAAAATGTAGTAGTGAAGGGAAAATTGATTATATTGTTTAATATTTGATTTGGTAAGCATGAGCTAAACTAATGATAGTTGCTTTAGTTTCATTTTTGTTGTTTTGCAGGGTTTGGGGGTTGACTCTGGGTATTGTTTCTTAGCCTTTTCACAGAAGTCTTGACTCCTAATCCATGCAGTGGTTTTGTAATACCCTTGTCTTATCATGTTATTTTCTTTTCTAAAAGAGAGGCAATATATTTTCTGAAATGCTCTTCAGATACCACAGATTTGATTAGAAAGTAGTGTTTTGTACTGCTTTACACCTGATGAGAAATAGTTTCACCTTATCAACTCAACCATAAAAAACCCTTTCCCAAAATATTTTGTATGTTGGTCAAGTGTATTTGGTTCGGTGTTCTTTCCTCAGCTGCAGATGTGGCTCCAACTAGATGACTAAGTAATATTTATGACAAATCTCTTCGTTGTACATCACCTGGAACCAGCTGTTCATTATTCCATGATGTCGTGGTTTTGCTCTGGGTCAGTTTGTTTTCACACCCCCCACACAATTATTATTAGTTGAGAGAAGGTTTATGCAGGCAAAAGAGACCTGATTTTGGGGAAAATAGTATGAGTATTTATTTTTAGCAGAATCAAAATAAAAGCTACTAAAGAACTACATCTACAATAATTCTATTTAAGTAAAGGTACTATGTATTTACAGAAATACTCCTCCCCCCTTTATATATCAGTCCAAGGAGGAGAAGTAGTTCTTTTCTCCATTCTCGGAGTTCCAGCTCTCTCTCCAATAACTCTGCAGTACTCTCGTCGCAGCTGGAATTTTTTCATCTCTTTCTCTCGCTCTGTGTCGGCCTCCAGGGCTGGGCCTACCCCCCTCCTGGGCTAAGACCGAAGGCTGGGGGTTACCCAGGTCCCGAAGGGTCTTCCTTCCATAGGCTTGCAAGGGGACACTTGCTTACTATGGATCTTCTTCCACAGGGTTACAGGGGATAATGGCTTATGAGTCCACCCCTGTCTCCCTATGGAGGTCCCTCCCCATGGGAGAACAGTCCTTGATAGACTTCTCCGGCATGAGTCTAGTATGGATCCCACACATGGATCCCAACACCCTTACCCAAGCCGTTTCTGCTCCAACGTAAGGCTTTCTCAGGGTCACAAAATCTTCAACAGCAGTATGGATCCCACACACAGATCCCAATATCCCACCTGAGCTGTCATCGCTCCAGCGTGGGTTTCCTTCAGGGTCATAAAGTCTTCAGCACTAGCAGCATGGATCTCTCACTGAGATCCTAAGCTTATCCGAGCATAAGCATCATCCCCTTCAAGGGTCACAAAGTCTTCAACAGGACTCTGCCTCACCTCAGGTCTCTCATGAAGTCTCGGCTTCTTCATACATTAACTTACTTCAGTGTAGATTCTTCCACAAGCAGCAACGGGAGTCTTCTCACCCCAACAAACTTCCACAGGTAGCAGGGATTACTTTTCAGTCTTCTCCCTGCTGAAGGGAGAGAGCAAAAAGGGGGGGAAGAAGCAAGCCCCCCCCTTCGCACTTTACTTTTCTTGCTGCTTCAGCTGCCAGCTTTGATCTTGAAGGCTCCGTTATCTCTCAGCTGGAATTCTTCCACAGCGGTTTCTTGTCCAAGTAGTCAGTCTTTCTAAAGTTATTTTTCTTCATTCTCTTACAAGAGAGAAAGGTCGGCTTCAGTGCTACACCTGCCCCGCCCCTGGCCCAAGCCGGGGGAGGAGGGGGCCTTGGCCCTCCTTAGGGCCTTGTTGCTGCTTCTACATGGCTGCTGCTCCTAATTACAACTGCACAACAAATCTTCTCTTCCGTTTTCTTAAAAATGTAATTAGCAAAGGCGTCACTGAACTTTTTGATTGGCTTTTTGTCCAGAAATCACCTGGACAAAACCATCCTCAGCCCTAGGGATGGGCTGGTGGGCAAAACCACGACACATGACAGTCACAACCTTATTGATCATACTTCACAAAACTGCAGAATTAAATTTTATTCAATTGAATATTATATTAATTATTTCATATTGCCTAAAACGGAATGCTTTACAGACTTCTCTCAGATCTACCCTTCCAAGATGTAAAACTTAAGAACCATATTTTTTCCTGTAAACTATTATCCATAACAAAGGAACACATGAATTCTATCTAACTTCATGGGCTAGGAAGACTTTTATTACTGAAGTCAGTACACAGTATTTGAATTGGGTATTGCTGAGGGTGTTGCTGACATGAGACAATATTTTGGCTAGTCTGATTAAAGACATGAGTGTTAATAGTATGAGGATAGCAGTATTTCAGTATCTTTTTCTTACCTTACTAGAACTGTGCAGCTCTGCTGCAGTAGCAAACAAGCTGAGCCCAGTTTGGTTAAAGAATGGCAGATTGTGCTGATGGAGATTGGTGGCTTAAATGGTCCATGATAAATTTTGCGCCTACCCTTTTGTTACCGAGAGAGTTTCTGAAAGCACTGGAATTGTGTTCAAATCTGTGGTATTTGTCTCAGTAAGTTTAGTTCTGATAGCTCTGTTAATGCTGGGAGTACATCAGCTGCTTTGTGTTACTGAACAGGGATTGTCTGTTGTGTGGTGTGCACTTAAGAAAACTTTCTAGAAGACATATGAGTTCTTCGTGTCAGTGTAATAAAGAATTGTCGTACTCTACTAACTTGCGTTCTGTTCATATACTTTAAATATTGGTGTTTTCGTTTAATTTGAAAGTAGCCCTGGACTTCTGCAGGGCAGATTTTGGCCTACTCAGAAAAGTGGTTCAGAGGGTACCTTGGGAAACAGCCCTTAGAAACAAAGGGGTCCAGGAGGGATGGACATACTTCAAGAAGCAAATCTTGAACACACAGGAGCAGTCTGTCCCAGTCTGCCAAAAGGCACGCCAGCAGGGAAGATGTCTAGCGTGGCTGAACAGGGAGATTTCGAAGGAAATTAGGGGGGAAAAAGAACTTACTGACTATGGAAAAAAGAGCTGGCTACTAATGACGAGTTTAGGAATATAGTTAGGTCATGTACAAAGAAAATTAGAGAGACAAAGGCACAATTTGAACTCAATTTGAACACTTCTGTTAGGGATAACAAGAAATGCTTCTATAAATCAATAGCAAAAGGAGTGGTGAGGAAAACCTCCATTCTTTGTTAGACATGGAGTGGAACATAGTCACCAGAGATGAGGAAAAGCCTGAGGTATTTAACATCTTCTTTGTCTCAGTAAGATAGATTGTTGTCAGGACAGCTGGCCTCTGGAGCTGATAGACAGAGGCAGGAAGCTGAATAGTCCCCTGTAATCCAAGAGGTCAGCGACCTGCTGAGCCACTTGGATGCTCACAAGTCTATGGGATCAGATGGGATCCATCCTAGGGTGATGAGGGAGCTGGCAGAAGAGCTTGCCAAGCTGCGCTCCATCATTTGCCAACAGTCCTGGCTCACTGGGGAGGCCCCAGATGATTGGAAGTTGGCCAATGTCATGCCCATCCACAAAAAGGGCTGCAAGGAGGACCCAGGAAACTACAGGCCTGTCAGCCTGACCTCAGTGCCTGGCAAGGTTATGGAGCAGATCATCCTGAGTGCAATCACACAGCAGCTACAGGATGGACAAGGGATCAGACCCAGCCAACATGGGTTTAGGAAGGGCAGATCCTGTTTGACCAACCTGATCTCCTTTTATGATCGAGTGACTCGCCTGGTGGATGAGGGGAAGGCTGTGGATGTGGGGAAGGCTGTGGATGTGTCTGTCTGGAGTTCAGCAAAGCCTTTGGCACCATCTCCCATAATATACTCCTGAAAAAGCTGGCAGCCCATGGCTTGGACAGGGACACTCTGTGCTGGGTTAGGAACTGGCTGGAGGGCCGGGCCCAGAGAGTGCTGGTGAACGGGGCTGCATCCAGCTGGCGGCCGGTCACCAGTGGTGTTCCCCAGGGATCAGTGCTGGGCCCAGTCCTGTTTAACATCTTTATGGATGATCTAGATGAGGAGATTGAGTCCACCATTAGCAAATTTGCAGATGACACCAAGCTGGGAGGGAGTGTCAACCTGCCGGAAGGCAGGAGGGCTCTGCAGAGGGACCTGGATAGGCTGGAGAGTTGAGCTGATTCCAATGGGATGAAGTTCAACAAGGCCAAGTGCCGGGTCCTGCACTTTGGCCACAACAACCCCCTGCAGCGCTACAGGCTGGGCACAGAGTGGCTGAAGAGCATCCAGGCAGAAAGGGACCTGGGAGTTTGGATTGACTGGAGGCTGAACATGAGCCAGCAGTGTGCCCAGGTGGCCAAGAAGGCCAATGGCATCCTGGCCTGGATCAGGAATAGTGTGGCCAGCAGGAGCAGGGAAGTGACCTGTACCAGCAGGACCCTGTACGCAGTGCTGGTGAGGCCAAACCTGGAGTACTGTGTCCCCCAGTTCAGGAAGGACATTGAGGTGCTGGAGCAGGTCCAGAGAAGAGCAACCAGGCTGGTGAAGGGACTCGAGCACAAGTCCTATGAGGAGAGGCTGAGGGAGCTGGAGTTGTTCAGTCTGGAGAAGAGGGGGCTCAGGGGTGACCTCATCACTCTCTACAACTCCCTGAAAGGAGGTTGTAACCAGGTGGGCATCGGGTCTCTTCTCCCAGGCAACCAGCATCAGGACAAGAGGACATGGTCTTAAGCTGTGCCAGGGGAAGTTTAGGTTGGATATTAGGAAAAATTCTTTACAGAGAGGGTAATCAGACATTGGAATGGTCTACTTGGGGAGGTGGTGGATTCTCTGTCCCTGGAGTTTGTTAAGATGAGACTGGATGTGGCTCTTAGTGCCATATTCTAGTAACTGAGGTGATAGTGAATCAAGGGTTGGACTTGATAATATCAGAGGTCTTTTCTATGTTCTATGTTTCTGCAAGGCAAGGGTGTTCTTCAGAGGTAAACTGCTGATTGGTGTTAGTAATGTGCCTTAGTGTCTCCTCGGTCTTTGTAAAGGCAGCTGTTGTTTCATGTCAAGCTGGAAATATGTTATCAAGCAAATTTTTTAACAAGTCCCTTCAGTATTTTTAGCAATAACCTCAGTCATTACATAGAGTGTACACTTACTAAATTTGTTGATAATATGAATCTGAATAAAGGTTGCAAGTGCTTTGGAGGACACAAAATGCAGACATCTCTGACTTCTTGGGGTAGCTGAGGTAACGGACCTGAATAACAGGAAAAAACCCCCTTGGCTCAGTTGGTAGAAGGAACTTCACTAGTGTTGGAATGTGTTTCAGAATAATTTGCTAGACTAGGTTGTTGGTCTGACTTAAGTTGGAAAGCAAGCAAGGAACAACTAGTGTGGGCAACTAAGCTGATCATGAGAGGTTTAAGCATAGTAAATTCTGTCTGTGGGAGCAGAGTTTCCTTGCTGACTTCCCATTCTCACAGTTTGTGATCTGTTTGCCATTCATCAGAAATTCCTTCCTGAGAACGAAGAGTATCCCAGAGCTATCAAAAATGTTTCTGATCATCTTAACAGAGATCACGCTTGTAATGAAACTGTTTTTTATTAAAAGACCTTCTCGGATGAACTTGTTGGAAATCTCAGAAAGCATTTGTAAGAGTTGTTAATGAAGCTTGGTAAAACATGGAACTGGCAACTTCAAGCTGGGTAGGCTATGTACTCTAGAGAAGTTGTAAGGAAATAACTATTCCCGACCTGCTGTTTCCCAGTTTAATTACGGTTTGTGCCTTTTTAAAGTTAGAAAGGTTTAATAATAAAAGTACTCTGTGTTCCCATGTCTAATTGCCAGACCAATTATGTGTACAATTAGATGAAAGAAAATGTTTTCTTGACTTTGGTGTGGAGGTTAGTATTCATAGGAATTGTTTTTCTTATTAGTCTTTTACTGTAAATCTGTGAATTTGGTCAGGTAATGTTCTAGAAATAAATTTGTGCTTTTGTTCTTGAGGTTCTCTTATCAAAACTATTTGAAAGAATTTGCTCTAGAAGAGTTTTTCTTTTATTGAAATTTCCAGATATTCTGCTGCTTTGTGCTCTGAGTGTGAGTTTTGGTGCAGGCCTCTGTCTTTACCATTTCATTATACTGCTTTGTAGGTAAAGGATTAACTTCTCTGACAGAGCAGGACTATCAAAAACTTTTTTAGAGCTTTTTTAGCTGAAAGTGTGAGGAAGACTTCAATCTGCTTCTATAGTAATTGTTGGATGAAGACATAGACATGCAATGTCAGTGTTGGAGGTTTGACTAGTTTTCTAAAACCAGTAAGAACAGTCTTTTAAGAAATCACGTTGTTAGGGCATTTGTTGTCCTGTACCTAATAGCTGATGCACTAGTAACTTGGTAGTACCTCATGGAATCTTCATCATGTTTTTACTTGGCATAAATCTGATCTTACTCATTGTTTTTTGGACTGTAAGGGACTTGGTCTGAAGATTTTGTCGTCGTTGTGCTGATCTTTTGGTATTGATGCCTGTCTTAATCCTCTCTATAAAGATTTCATGATTCTGCTTGGGGATGAGAACTGTGTCTGAGGGAAGGAGAAGAAAATTTTTTCTTCCTGTAATCTGCTCAGATTTGTTAATTGGTTCATTGGTTTTCTATACTATTGCTGAATAGCATATATCAGTAGAAGTGAACATGATTCCTATGAGAAAGAGAAACCACTTCTGTGATATTCACTGACTCTAGAACTTTCTTCATTTGTTTTTCACTAGTTTGATGTAACTGGAATATTTTTCTCTGGATTTTTTTGTGAGGTTAGTTTCGAAGTAAGTGTTGGATGACTTTAACACAGTAATTTATAGTGAGTTATTTGCGTCAGACATACCTTTATAACCTTGTCTTTTCTGTTTAATGACAATAATTGTCTGTCTTACCTTACAGTTTAACTCTGATATTGGAGGTACCTGAAAACCTAAGTATGAGCTCATGTCATCAGAAAGAATCAGCAGCTCAACTAAGTGCAGTTTAACACTAGGTAAAGTCTTACAAATCTATTAAAAGCTGCAACGTTCCTGTCTGTCACTGGAAATCTGCAATAGCATGTTCAGGCTAGAATACAAAAACAACTCTGTGTTACTGTATACCAGACTCCACAGCTCTTACTCACATTACAGCAGCCATAGATTAAAGTGAACTATATTGTAGGGGTGAGCAGCGGGTCTGTAGCTCCCTGGAAGAGGAGACTGACTTGGGAAACTTTCGAGAAACTTTTGAAGATAAGGAAGTTTTCCGCACAGGCTGATTGGGGAGCGAGGGCAGACTGTGAGTCCGTAGATTTGGTATGTGAGAACCTTGTCCTTGGGCATCTCCAGGTGTCTCACGATTGCTGCCAAGTGTATCAGTAATGATGAGTGGCCAATAAGGATGTTGTTGCTTGCTTGCTGCTTGCTTGCTGCCTGCTTGCTGCTTTTTGAAAATGATATAAAAGGAGCGGGGATTTAATTAAAAAACCCCCTTTTCTTATGTTGCCCTGAATCAGCCTTCTTGTGTGTTTTTTATGGACTGTCACAACTTAACGGTGACGCTACATCTGTGCTTTCTGACTAACAGATTTGCACTCATGTTTATTTGGATCTCCCTGTGAGATGTGTTTGGTTGCTTACCAAATTCATATGAATTTCTAATAGTATGTATCATACTTAAAGTATTTTTGAATCATTGACCATTTTGGAATGAGTAGCTGCAGAGCATGATTCAGTTACCCTCACATAATTCAGGCAGTGTTTCATCCACTTCTTTCCTATCTGTGCTATCATTTAGCTTCAGGTAATAGTGTTCAAATTACCTTACATTTTCTTGCTTGTTAAGAAACGTTTTCTACCTGTGGGAAGGGTAGAAAAAGTATTCTTGAGTTTTAATCTTAAGCCATTACTTTCTCTTGCCCGTTTTCAAACTGGATAATTTTCCTGGATTTTACTGGACACTCTGCATGTGTAGACTCTGTTTCCATTGAATCTAGAGACAATGAGGGGTTTGTGGTTGTCTCAAGCATATAGTTTTTTAATAAGGAACTTTAATATGGCCTCTGAGACTAACTTTTAGGGACTAATAAAAAAATCAGCTTCTAGGAAGCTGAAGAAATAGCTCCTGAAAGCCATTCTAGACAGTACCAGGAAGTATTGTAACAAGCTAATTTTGCCATAGCACTCTGTGTCAGACCTTACACAAGAAACTTCATCCAGTTTATTAGAGGAAATAAAGAAAAGAATGTTAAAGTTGTATTTTCATGATTCCTGTAATATATTTGATTTGTGTGACACTTCAGTAATAAAACCACAAAATGTGATACTATAAGTGAGATGAGGGTAGTTTCTAGAATCTGTTAGATTCTAAACCAGATCTGTGTGACAAAGTAACACTGGAAAACAGAAGGGAAATATAGATCAAAGCACTAGAAATGTACTCCTCTTGTAACATCTGGAAGTAGTAACTTCTTGTTCTTCTGATTGCAGGGACTTGCCATGAGGTGCTAAGCCTTTTTCCGTTGACTCAATGAGACTGGACCTAAATGGCGCAGCATGACTTTGCTCCAGCCTGGCTTAATTTTCCTACTCCACCATCATCAACAAAGGTATGTTCTATGTTATTCTTTTGAACAGGCACCCCTGTTATTTGGGAAGTCAGTGTCATAACCTCAATCACAGTAAAAACCTCTTCATGAAAAGTGTGATGACCGATGATATCTAGCAAGCTTTGTGGTTATGATTTAAGTAGTTATATCTTAGAGTTTTTTGCTTGAGCAGCTGAGTTTGTGGATAGAAGCACATGCCTGTCCTTGCCAGACCTGTGGTTGGGTTAGAATTGCCTTCATCAGGAGTTTAAAATGAATTACTGTATTCCATGCGAGAAGTACCAAGGCAGAGGCATGTACTTGATATTCTTGCTTCTGACTTTTCTCTTTGTCCTGTAAACTTTGCAGAACTGTTATTCTATCATCCAAGGGATTAAAAAAAATGATTTTTTAGATCTGAAATGGCTCTGCATGGTGGGATGCTTGTTGCTACTGATGGAGTGCGGCCCTTTCAACCTGTTGTGCATCTTCACTCTGGTTGTTTCATCTGAACTACTGTTACTTTATATAATGGGTCAATTAGTTTGGAAACAGGAAATGGCAGCCTCTGAATTGCTAGGATTTGTACATATTCTAGGAAATCTTGAGTATGTCTGTCCTGGGAGTGTTTCTTTTTTCCTGGCCTGTCTTTCTACTCTTTCTGAATTCGTGCAAATGCAGAAGCAGTCAGCACTGGGTATTAAAACTCTGTCATCTCTTTCCCTATTTTTAGCCCTGTCTTCATTATAATCTTTTGAATGCAATATCTATATCTTCAGCTATGAGAATGAGTTTGCCTTTCTTTAGTGTATTTATATGAAGTTTCATGCAATCTTTCATGTTCATGGAAAATGTAAGCATTGATAAAATTTATGGCAATAGGCTTATGGTGTTGTTAAATTCAAGGATAGCTGGCAGCATCAGTTGTGTTCCTAATGCTTTCCTTATGTATGTCTACATGCACTTAACACCTATGCATTTTTTAGTCAGGTTGTTGAATGTCCTTATTTCTTTTCCTCTGTTTATGTGCTTCTACCCTGACCTAGCTAGATGCTTGGTTTAGGATAATTTATTAGCAACTCAGTTGCTTTTCTGGGAACATCAGGCCTGTCTGTTCCATGATGGTTCATGGCATCTGTTTTCATTCTGCGTAATTTCTGATGCTTTCAACTCTTTTGATCCCATTTTTTCAATTTATTGTGTTGTAAATTGGAAAAGTAATTGGAGCTTTATTTAATACGGTATCACAATAACAAGGCAATCTTCATCACTTATTTCAAGAATCTGCTGGAAGAGCTTTACCTGCATGCTTTATGTGTCAATATAGCAGGCTAAAAGTAACTTTCAGAACTACTCCAGTGCCACGAGAATATAGCTGAGTTATGGGTTGTATTTGTCACCTCACTCCTGAGTTGTGTGAAATTACATTAAAAGTGTATATTGTGGATCCTGTTGTCTTCCATGATTCTTTGCCTAAAGGAGTTTAGTTAGACTTCCTTCTCTTCCAGAAATTCCATATTGTATGCTTACTCTATTGTAGTATTTATGTGTCATTGTTGGGAGTGCACCTTATTTCCCTGCGCTAACTCCTCTCTCAGTGATCAATGTTCCATTATATACAGCACATTTGGATAATAAGCACTTGATAGGTATGTTTGTTCTTATCTGATGTGTAGTAGTTCCTAGTTTACGGAATAAGACTTGTCTTGACATTGCTCTCTATAAGACAGGTCTCAAATGTTGTGGCCCCTTGTCTGCTCCATTTCCTAAAATAGATTGATTTTCTATATCAACAAAGCAGAAGAGAGGAGCAGATAAGAGGAATGGAGATGAAGAGGAAGGATGGGTTGAGGAAGGCAGAGTGTCTCATGTTGCATGCAGAATAGAGCTGGAGTGAATCTATGATATCAACAACATTTAAACTTGAGGAGGAGAAAGTGAACTCTTCTCAACTAATTTTTATTGTCCCGAAGAGGCACTTTCAGGAATTGCACCTACAGAAGCTTGGTTTCCTTCCTCAGTCCTTGGTACCTGAGACTTCTTTCCTTACATAGCTTAAGGCTAGCATTGTAAAATCCCAATGCCAGGAAGCTGTGATTGTGAAGGAGCTTTTAATGTGACATACAGATTACAGCTCGACTGAAATCCATCCTGCGTATTGCTGCTGATTGCCTCTTAACAGCAAGCTTTTCTGTCATCTCTTTGCTGACAGAGCAAAATCCACCTAGACAGGTGGGTACCCATCGCTCAGCAGGTTTCATTCAGGTCTGGAACTACTGTATTTGTGTCGGTGCACAATTGCAGATGAGCAGGTGAAAATTGGAAGGTGTTGTGAATAATGAAGCCGTCTTGGGATATGGACAAAACTTTTAAGAAAAGTATTGCTGTAAAGAGTGTAGGATGAAATTGCAGACAGATAAACTCCATTTTTGCAAGTTCACTTCTTGTTGAGCAGTAAGACTTTTTATACTTCTGAAAATCTGTGTTGCTTCTTTTCAGTTTTCTTGGCTGGCTGAATCAGGTCATACAATTTCTCAACTTCCAGAAATTACCAGTAGATTTTCTGTTGATTACAAAGCTTACTGTTATCTCTGCCACAAGAGGCTTCCTAGCCTGGTACCTCCATCGTGTGGGGAAAACGCAAACTGCATGATCTTTGCACACAATTTAGAGGCATCGGATTCATTTTATCATGTACAACATGTAAAATGCTGTCGGTTATACTTTATGAAAATGTTGAATGTTCTTTGAAATTACTATGAAAAAATGAAAATTAAACTCCAAAGGCAGTGTTAGATTGTTGTTGTATGTAAATGTACACATGAAGCTATCTTCTAAAATTTCGTCTGTGATTGGCAGATATGGAACTTTCTGAAATTTTTGGCAGCTTATTCAAAATCTGTTTAAGGATTTGTTTTTACTTAAATAGTTAGATTAATTTTATAATTTTTGAACTATTTAAATATTTTGATAGTTTCTTTTCTGTTCTTTCTCTCTCCAAGTTTGTCAAGTAATTCACTTCCCAGGCCTCAGATTGGGCAGGCAGTCCTTTTACATTTGAATTCTGTTCCATTTGGAAATACGTGCTTTGAGTTTTCAGCATATCTGCTTATTTGAGTTTGAATTTTAAGAAGAGAATTTTGAACAACATCTTGAGCTCTGCAGGGGCATTGTCAGTAGAATTTGGGTATGCTTTTTTGTGTGTGTGATTGTCTCTGGGGGGGAGATGGGAAGAAGGAAATAATTTTCTTCAATATGTTTTCCAAAGTGGTGAAGCCTATTACTGTGATTTCCTTTTGTGTGTTTCTCCTTTTTTTTTTTTTTCCTGCTCGCTTTGATCAGTGGAGTGCTTTTAATACTAATATAGCATGATTAGATATTACTGGGTAATAACTGTTGAAATAAAGCTGGTGCTTTCATTTTCACCATTACTTTTGTACCTTTTCTCCTGAATGTTGCTGAGGAGAGGGGAGTGAGCTTCAGGCAGCAGAGTTGGTATTTTGAGTGTGGCAAAGTTGATAACTTCCTGAAATCATAGAGTGGTTTAGGTTGGATGAGACCTTAAAGGTCATGTAGGTCAAGCCCTCTGCAATGGGCAGGGACACCTTCCATTAGACCAGGCTGCTCAAAGCCCTATCCAACCTGACCTTGAATGCTGCCGGGGATGGGGCATCCACAACTTCCCTGGACAACCTGTTCAATCCCTCACCATCCTCACAGCAAAGAATTTCTTCCTAATATCTAATCTAAACCTACTCTTTTTCAGTTTGAAGCCATTCTCCCTTGTCGTATCACTGCAGTTTCTGTTGAAGAGTCCCTCTCCAGCTTTCCTGTAGGCCCTCTTCAGATACTGGAACGTTACTATGAGGTCTCCATGCAGCCTTCTCTTCTCCAGGCTGAACAGCCCCAACTTTCTCAGCCTTCATGAGGGAGGTGCTTCAGTCCCCTTATCAACTTTGTGGGCCTCCTCTGGACTTGTTCCAACAGTTTTATGTCCTTGGCGTGCTGCTGGATGCAGTACTCCAGGGTGGGGTCTCACAAGAGCAGAGTAGAGGGATTGAATCACCTCCCTTGAGCTGCTAGCCATGATGCAGCCGAGGATTTCATTGGTTTTCTGGCTGTGAGTGTGCACTGCCAACTCTTGTTGAGTTTTTCATCAATAACCATGTTTCCATGCAGCAGTGCTTTTATGCACTTGTAGCTCTTGTGGCCCTGGGACGTGCTGGATCAGTTGTACATGTGCAGCACAGTAAGTCTTGTGGGAGTGAAGGAGGCATCAAAGGTGGCTGTGTGTCAGGGAGGTGCTGTGTAACACAGCCCTCTGCTGTCTGTCACTGGTGGATATCTGTGGACAGCAGTAAGGATCAGCATTACTTCTGCAGAATGAAATTACTTTTGAATTTTCAGCATGCAGCAGTAAAAGAAATGGTGGAGTGTTAAAAAGGTACAGCCAGACAGAAGTTATAAGGAAAACGAGTTGTGTAAGACAAGATGTTTTTTCGTTTAATCCCTTTAGTTTTGAATACTAGTTGGGATATGGTTTGATTTCTGAGTGCTATTCCTCAAAATAAGGTTTGAGTTTATAATGTCTTCTTACTGATACATTAAAGATTAATTTTTTAAAAACTTCTTGTATGTCTACTTATAAGCTGAAAATTTCAAGTATCTTTGTGCATTTGTACACTTTTGCCTCTAGGTTTTATATGTACTTCTTAACTGGCTGTATTTGCCATATTAAGTTATAATTACAAGACTAATTAATTTGGCTACAGCTGCTTCTGGTGGAAGTGACGCCTTGCTTTCTATATGTAGTCTCTGAAAATCCAAATTGAGATGCCATACTTTTCATGCCTTTCAGACTGCGATCTTCTGTCCTTTTTTACCTTTTTTCTTATTTTTTTCCTCTGCTACAACACATGTAATTTGTGCTTTGTTCTGCTGCCAAAACAAAATAGAGAGAGGGCTTTTACCTTGTGTCACAAGCATAGTCCTCAGTACCTCAAGGACTTATCTGTCCTTGAGTATGCACATGTTCAGGCATTGCATTATCAAGGTATTATCTGTCATTCAGAGTTCCTCAAAAAATTGATTGTATTTACTGTGAACAATGTGCATGTTACAGCTCTGATGATTCAGTTTTGTTATGAAGCAGATCTCAGGTCTGCCACTTCTGCTCCTTTACAGTCATCGCTGAATTTTGAGAAACATTCTGAAAATTTTTCGTGGACAGAGAATCGTTATGAGGCAAATCGCAGAAGACACAACTCTTCGGAGGGGTTTGACCCTAATATTGGGTGGCCTAATGGAGGTATAATTTATGGAATGCTGTGAATATGTTTATGTCACTGCTCTGTAGCACTCTAGTTAGAAAAGAAATCTGATGATGATAGCTCATCTATGCTAAATTCTTTTTCTGCACTAAAGTAGAGCTAATGGAAAGACAGATCTTCTGGGAGAGGATGTAGGCACTAAGCCTTGATTAAAGTAATGTGATTCCAGGTGTATTTCGCTCTTGAGAAGAGTAAGAACTTCGAGTTAGTACACTAGCCAACAGCATATAAATGAGCAGGCAAAAAAGGAGGTTGACTTGTCTTAATGGTGGCAGACTATCCTCTTTCTCTGGCACTGTTTTGTAAATTCTTCCCTGCTGCTTATGTCAATGAAAACTTATTTACTATGCTATCATACTCCAGAATAATAGAGCTGCTGACTTAGCCTAACAATTACACAAAAGTAGAAAGTTCTTTTAAAATTGTTTGTAATTACATTTCTTTAAAATTTAAATACCTTAGGGCATTTTGGGAGAAAAGAGAGGAATGGTTGGCGTTCACAAGTCAGAAATGGTCCAGAAAATATAAACCATCGTGGGGGATACTATGGTGGAGGTTCCCGTACTCGTGCCAGCACTGTCCATTGTGGAAAAGGGCAAGGACTCCATGACAATATCAGTGTGCCTGATAATGAGACCCACAAAAAGGAAGACAAAGAAGTACCCAACCAGTTTGAGGCTGAGGATTTTGTAAGTTAATTGTAATTATGATAAACAAGGTTTCATTTTCTCTGCAATTACCACTTTGCCCATTATAAGCTACTTCGTGAGATTTAACTGATATATATTAAATACTACACAGTTACCTTACTGGAAATCTGAAATAGTAACAAAGTGATCTTTATGCCAATGGCATTTTGGGATCCCATGCTTCAACCTAGAATGTAGGATGTAAGGGGGAGGGTGATCTTCTTCTTCAAAGAAACATACACTGTTTTTTGCTTTCTCTGGGCAGTTCATGTAATGTTATTGGCTGCTGCTTGAGGTGTTTGGTTGGAGAAGAGGAAGAAGTGAGCATTGACCTGTTTGGATCACAGGGGGAAGTGTCTAGTCTGTCTCCATTTAAACAATTTTGTCAGCAGAGGTCATACTGCCAGTGTTACCATGATTCTTTATTTCATTCATCCCAGAATTCAAGACTTATTTTTTTAACAATGATAAAACTTTCTTTCAGCCATCTTTAAACCCTGAATATGAGAAGGAACCAAACCAGATTAAATCTTTAGCTGCAGGTGTGTGGGGTGAGTATTTTTTATGTTTTTAAATGCAAAAAGGTGGAGATCTGGAGTAGTTTTATTTGAAACACAGGCGTTTGTTTGTTTTTTTTTTTTTTAAAGACTTATAGAGGTATTGTTTGAAATTGAGAAAACTTTAATATTTTTATAATGTAGATATCTTTTTGTGAAAGAGGTAACTCTTCTATTTGAGTATCAATAGAGGTAGCTACAACTAGGATTCTTTCCTAGAACAAGTATACATCTTTTTGTAAAGGTGTCAAGAATTTATATTGACGTTTATCTTTATTTTCAAGAAGAAATGCAGTGAAGGTGCGTCACCTAAACTAGTGATGTGATTTTTAGTTGAAGGCTTTGTAAAAGAATGCTTCTGAGTGATTAAACATGTTGGAAGAGTTTGGAGAGAAACCTGGGAAAGCTGGGAGGGTAGATTAGCTTGCAGAGATTTAAGAGTTTTTTAAGCAAATGCCTTAAGTTGTTGCTTGTGTTTATAAATTATTTGTATCAAATCCAATGCTCAGGATAGGCACTGGGCAGAACTGTAGTCTGGAATTGTTTACTCATCTCTATTTGATCGCATTTGTCTATCACTTTACAATGCTATGGGCTCTATGTAGTCAATTGTTTACCCTTAAGAAGGTGTTAGCTTTAGATTGCAGGGGTTTTAAAGTAATAAATGTACTTAAAATAAGAACACTTTATTTTAAAAAAATAATTTTAATTAAACATAAAGGCTATTACTTAAACTGTTGCTAACACTGAGATTTTAAATGGTATTTTAACTTGCTGATTCTTGTTAATTATACTTCCCCAGTATGCTTTGCATGTTTAAGTAACATTAGATTTAGGCCAACCCCTCAGTATAAATTACCTAATTGCTATGAACCTTTGCAGAATCCTAAACAATTGAACAGCTCTCTGGATTTGTGTGTTTAGCAGCTTTCACGTGAAAATGCTTATCTTTCAGTGAAAGACAAGTGATAACTAAATTCTTTCCTAACCAAGTTGGGAAAAAATACGTAGAAACTTGAGAGAAGGCAAGTTTTACAGGCTCTTTGGACACCGCTCTTCACAAGCAAAGGAAAGAAGAGTTCTGTTAGCCACAAAGAATCAGGGAATGGCTTAGTTTGGAAGGGACCTTCAAGGATCGTCTAGTCCAACTTGCAAGCTACTATTATGCAGTGGCTTGTTACAGCTTTTCAGCTCTGCTATTGAAAACCTTGTTTTATACTTGAAAAACTGGAATTAAGGCTGCTACTATTCCCTTTTAAAGGAAACAATATTCAGGACAGAAGAATGTTACAATCCTTTCTAACACCTGCTAAAAATCTGTGCTTCTGTTGGATTCCATTTTACCATTTGTATATGTGATGGCAGCATGCAAGTACTATGAAAAGTCTTGTCATGAAATTTAATGAGAGTGAAGCTTACAGTTATGACAGATGCTCTGTGACATCTACCTACTAAACAACGCTAAAGTTACATACACTTTTAAGATAAGGGTTGGTTTTTTTCAGTGGATGATACAGTAACTCTGCCTGTGAGATAAAATGGCTTCCAGGGAGAGGTGATAATCTTGGAAAAGACTCTTAACAGAGCACTGGAATGCATGTATTTTTTTCACTTTTTGAAAACTTTAAAACTGTTTCTAATGGGTGTTCCAGAAAAGTGCTAAATGTCAGTTTCTGTAGTATGACAGCTGACTGTATGTCTCTTAATTAGTGCTCCATTTAACATGAAAGTGTTGTAAGCTTCAGATGTCCTGTTATGCCCATCTGAGGCATGAGACTAGAGAAACTGATCATTGCCATGGTCTGGAGTAGTGCATATCTTGTCTCATGTTTAGAGAGCCTCTGTGTGGAGCACTTAGAAACCTTAGGGGGAATATGAAAGCCAGAATCTCTTCTGAAGTTTGGGTAACTATCAACAATTTGATTTTAGAATTGCTGTGTAGCATTTGGTAGAACTGTGTAGATGGCTTCTTTAAAGAATATCTTGACTTTCAAAAAGTGCAGTTCCTGCATTGCCAAATGAAATATTTTACAAATAAGGGTTGTAGAGAATGGAACAGAACCTGTGTTTGTCAAGTTTTATACAGTGTCTTATTTTTGGAACTAATAGTGAACTATGTTTTATGTTTCTGATTTATGCCTGTTTGCTCTGGACCATAGGGCTATCCAGTACCTTATGAAATAGAACCTAGAAAGAGTGTATACACATGCACATACATACACACGTCTTTTTTCCTTTTTTCCAGAGTACCCTTTGAATCCTAAATCTAGGTCTCAGAGAATGCTGGTCATTAAAAAGGGCAATACGAAAGAACTTCGTATATCTGGATTCCCAGCAGTGGGAAATCTTCATTCACAGCTAGTGAGGAATGGAAACAGCACAAGTGTTTATAAAGGCTTAGTCCCCAAACCTGTCACTCCACCTGTGAAGGTGAGTATTGGATACTGGTGGCATTAAAAACATGCTGATAAAAATCACGTTGTAATTCTGAAAATGCTTACTTCCCCTCTGTTTCTAGGTTATTATGCTTTCCATTCTTGCTAAGTGCAGCATGCTTTGAAAGTGAATAGAAACCACTTTTTCTCCTTTTTAAACTATGTTGTAACTGGATCCCTCTTTTTTTTTCTCACCCTTTTTGAGAAGTGCAGGACCTATACAAGTGTGAGTGAAAATAATGTTTTTAACTAACAAAGTAACCGTGCCTTTTGTATATATGATTGTAACTGAAAAAAAAAAAGAAATACCTAGTGGAGAGCTATAGTCAGCATAGTAATACCTTCAGAATTTATCTCAGTTATAGACAGAAATGATGTAGTAACCTATCAGTATCATTCTGGTATCTCTCTAATTGCAACTTTCCATGTTCATTTCTAATTTTTTGTTTCAGGTATTTTTCTGTGCTCTTAAAAGCATATGATGGATTAGTTTTTAAATCTAATATTCTGGATTTAAAAAGAATACTTTCAGCTGTTGAAGACTTATATTTTCATTCTTAATACCTCAACTATGAAGATCTTAACTGTTTTGAAATTTTTTACTCTTTACGTAAATAGTGTAAACAGTATTTGTGAGCATATGAATTGCTCATAAACAGCCTATTTTCCAAAGAAAACAGATGTTTGCTCTACCTTTAGATTGTAGTTATGATTTGCTTTTGCTTAAACATTTTTTTAAGATTCCTGAAAAGAATGACTCTTTAAATTTCTGTTTATATTTCTGTTTAACCCACACAGTGGAAAAACCAAGCAAAAGAAAATAAAGTTGGGAATGCATTTCCTCCTGAATCTGCATATGGTGTTGGCAGTTTCAGTCCTTTCAAATCAACTGTCAAGGCATTTGCTGTAACACAAAATTCAGTGAAAGAGGTAAAGCAATGTCTTTATGGAGTAACCTCCTGCATTAGGAAGTATAACCTGCTAAGTTTAAATTTCAAAACTGCTAATGATATTACATGGTCAGAAGGTCCACTATTCATTAGCAGTGCTTCATAAACCTGCATCTTGAGTTTTACATGTACAAACTGTGTATACCAAAACGTAAATCTCCCCTCTGCTTTTGACTGTGATCTAACATTCTTTCTTTTTCTGACTTCCTACATTAGTGTAATCGGTCAAATTCTTCATCCCCTGTTGACAAATCTGGTCAGCCTCGTTTAACAAAATTGACAAGAATGCGAACTGATAAGAAGAGTGAATTTCTGAAGGCATTGAAACGAGATAAAATGAAAGAGGAACATGAAGATGAGAATCATGATGTGCAGGAGAAGGTAGTTTTGTTTATGCCTTTTGTAGATCCAACCACAGTAGTTTTCAGACATACCATCAACTACTTTTTATTTTGCTGCAAGCAGCTCTTAAGTCATGGTCTTGGATCTCTAAATGAGGGAAAGGAATTACGTATGGATGGATTCAAATCTTCCTCCAGTGCCACTTAGTGGTTTTGTTTTACCTTTCCACTGTAACTGTTAATGTATGTTAATGACTTAGGTGCGCGTGTGCGCGTCTCTATGTTTGTGTCCGTGTGTCTGCGTGTGTCTCTGTGCATGTCTTTGCACGCCTCTGTGTCTGTGCGCCTGTGTGTGTGTGTCTGTGTGTGTGTCTGTGCACGTGTGTCTGTGCACGTGTGTCTGTGCACGTGTGTCTGTGCACCTCTGTGTGTGTATCTCTGTGTGTGTGTGTCTGTGTTTGTGTCTGTGTGTGTGTCTGTGTGTCTGTCTGTGTCTCTATCTGTGTCTCTGTCTGTGTGCGCGCGTCTGTGTGTCTGTTTGTCTGTGTGTGTGTGTCTGGACACAGGACTTGAGATGTGGCCTCACCAATGGCCAGTACAGGGGGACTTTCACTGCCCTGATCCTGCTGGCCACACTATTGCTGATCTAAGCCAGGATGCAATTGGCCTTCTTGGCCACCTGGTCACACTGCTGGATCATGTTCAGCCAGTGTTGACCAGCACCCCAGGTCTTTCCACTGGGCAGCTTTCCAGACACTCTTCCCCACTGCCTCAGGTTGTTGTGACCCAAGGTCTGGAGTTGGCACTTGGCCTTGTTGAACTTGATATCATTGGCTTTGGCCCATCGACCAGTCTGTTCAGATTCCTCTGCAGACCCTTCCTACCCTTCAGCAGATTGATGCTCTCACCCAACTTGATGTCATCTGCAAACTGACCGTGCACTTGATTCATTGTCCAGATCCTTACTAAAGACTTTAAACAAGACTGGCCTCAAGACTGAACCTTGGAGAACCCTACTGGTGACCAGCTGCCAGCTGGGTGTAACTCCATGCACCACCACTCTCTGGGCCTGGCCACCAAGACAAATTTTACCCAGCAAAGAGTGCACCTCTCCCAGACTGTAGACTGCTGGCTTCTCCAGGAGAATGCTACAGCCTTTTCTTCATCCACTAAGCAAGACACTGGGTCATAAGAGAGTATCAGGTTGGTCAAGCAGAACTATGCAGACAGGGCTTTGTCTCCTGGTTGTCCTGTATGTGCCATATGACAACACTCACACTGATCTGTTCCATGACCTTCCCTGGTACCAAAGTGAGAGTGACAGGCCTGTGGCTCCCCAGAATCTCCTTCCAAACCCTTCTTGCTGATGGGTGTCATGTTTTCCAGCTTCCATTCACCTGGGACCTCTCTGGTTATCTGGGACTGGTGATATGTGATGGAGAGTGGCTCAGTGGTCTCTTCTGCCAGCTACCTCAGTACTCTTGTGTGGATCCCACTTGGCCTCATAGACTTGTAGAGGACAGTGTTTCATACCTTGGCTGTTAGTTATCTTACAAAACAGTGAAAGAACTCAGTTCTGTTTCTCAAAGCATTTCCTTTGTAATAAGCATTTAGATAGCCAGAGGTTTTCTATTCTTGCTCCTAATCATAGGAGCAATATCTCAATATATGCATAAATGAAGCACCAGTTTTTACTTCCTAAGTGGGAACGTGGAGGCCTATAATCTCTGTGTATAATAATCATCAGGCTTCTTTCAAGCTGAATTGATTGATGCAGTGCTTAACTGATGCCAGAGAACATTTGTGTCAATGCTACCAGCCACCAATGAGTTATCACACATAGTCCAAGTGAAGATAAATATTTTATTATTCAGAATTAGGTGATTATAAGCATGTTTGCTGTAAATGAGTGGTGGAAAATGTTTTATTAAAAAAAAATCATAAAATACAAATCAGCCAGATAAACGAGTGGTTTTGTGGAATCTTTAATAGGATTCTGAGATATGAAAAAAAGAAACAGTGCCAGTGCACATTTTATAAAAGTAAGATTGACTTGTCTAACCCTGATCCTGTTTCAGGCAAAATAAAATTTGTTGTAATGGGACTGTACAACTTAGCTGTATGTGTGAGTTAAGAAAGGTCTGCATCCTTTCATTATGCATTTGGGAGCTGAGCACCCTGAGGTGGGTAATAGGGGTAGTGTTGTTCATGTGTTCAAGAAATAGACAAATACTTTGTTATAAGATTAAAAAGATACTGGGAAATACCTTCTAGAGGTTCAGAATTCTGAAATAATGAGACAAATCATGCTCAGATGCTGAATCATGCTTGAAAGAAGCTATTATTCCCTATATAGAGAAGAGGGCTCTTCAGAGGGACCTGGACAGACTGGAGAATTGCGCTGATTCCAATGGGATGAAGTTCAACAAGGCCAAGTGCCGGGTCCTGCACTTTGGCCACAACAACCCCCTGCAGCGCTACAGGTTGGGCACAGAGTGGCTGGAGAGCAGCCAGGCAGAAAGGGACCTGGGAGTTTGGATTGACTGGAAGCTGAACATGAGCCAGCAGTGTGCCCAGGTGGCCAAGAAGGCCAATGGCATCCTGGCCTGGATCAGGAACAGTGTGGCCAGCAGGAGCAGGGAAGTGATCCTTCCCCTGTACTCTGCGTTGGTGAGGCCACACCTTGAGTATTGTGTCCAGTTCTGGGCCCCTCAGTTCAGGAAAGATACTTAGGGGCTGGAGCAGGTCCAGAAAAGAGCAACGAGGCTGGTGAAGGGACTTGAACATATGTCCTATGAGGAGAGACTGAGGGAGCTGGGATTGTTTAGTCTGGAGAAGAGGAGGCTCTTTATACCTTCCTGAAAGGTTATAGCCAGGTGGGCATCCGGTCTCTTCTCCCAGGCAACCAGCAGCAGGACAAGAGGACATGGTCTTAAGCTGTGTCAGTGGAGGGTTAGGTTGGATATTAGGAAGAAATTATTTACAGAGAGAGTGATCAGACATTGGAATGAGCTGCCCAGGGAAGTGGTGGATTCTCCGTCCCTGGAGGTTTTTAAGATGAGACTGGATGTGGCACTGAGTGCCATGGTCTAGAAACTGTGATAGTAGTGGATCAAGAGTTGGACTTGATAATCTCAGAGGTCCTTTCCGACCCAGAAAAAAAATAAAATTATTTAATATTTTTATGGATTTTTCTTGATAGTAAATGAGATGCATTCTTTAGGTGTATGATGTAACAGCTGAATGTGTGTTTATTGGGATACATTTCTTAACAATTTCTTGCTGAGCATTCTAAAATTTCTGAAAGCAGACAACACTGTGAGTGGGAGGGAAATGATGGTCCTGATTCTGGACTCTGAAGTATGGTTTCTTACAAATGCAGAATTCACTGAATTGCATGATTGTGTCCTGCTGTGGATAATGCTGTTACATGCCCCATTTGGGGATTTTGTTGTTAACTGAATAATACTCTTCTCTTTGCTTTTACAGTTGGTAAGATTTCTGAGGCTATTTAGCTCATTAATAAATAAAAAATAGGTGTTGCTGAATGAGTAGAGAAAAAAAGAGACATTTCTTTAAATCCTGTTTCATGGCTAGTAATTTACAGTTGCTGTTCACAACAGCCTGAGAAGCTGCGGTGAGTGTATGTGCGTAGGGGAAGTTGTCTGAATTTAAAGAGCAGGATCCAGTCATTTTGAACTCATGGCAGAGAATGCTGGTGACATATTGTAGGTGTGACCTGCCCCTTACATTAAGTAAACTTGAAAGCTCTTTTGCTTTCAGACTTTTCCTGACACAAATGGCTCTGGTATTTAATTAGGAACATTGTTTGTAAGTTCAACATACAATAGCCTGTTATTCCTGTAAGTGTGAAGGGCAGCTTAAGCAAGTTTGACTTTTAAGGTGTGTTTGAAACTTTGCAGGAAAATGTTTGAGGAAAAGCATGGAAGTTGATTTCTACATTACTTGATCAATAGCACACTGTAAGATTTCTGTAGTATGCAGGTATTGCAAACTCTGATTCTGTGTGAACTGAATTACCCTTGAAGTAGTTTAGAGTCTCTCTGTTTAAACTTCCTTTAATCTAAATGGAATCACTGGATTGCAGCACTTCTGGATATTTACTTGTGGATGGAATTCACTTTTAAACTTCATAATGTTATATTATTTTTAACAGGACGATGAGTCCTTTAACTTGCATAACAGCAACAGTCCTCATCATGAGAGAGATATAAACCGAAACTTTGAAAATGAAATTCCACAGGAGAATGGCAATGCTTCAGTTACACCTCAACAGATCATTCAGTCTTCAACTTTCCCTCAGGCAAATGTTCTTTCAAGCTCACTTGAGGCAGAGCATAGGTATGTATTTTGTTTCATAAAGTGTGTTCCTTCATGGTGAGCATGTTCATAAATTTTTACTAGTTTAGAAGTCAGAATCTGAAAACTGAGAACACAAAATGTTTCATGAGTAATGTCAGATTTATCTTTCAGACAATACCAGTTTAACATGGAATATATACTTTGTTTCTATTAGACTTGTGTAAACTTGCCTTACTAAAAATTTGATATATTTCTGTATTAAAAAAAAGGCAAACTGCATAGTGACTTCATCCCTCTGATTTTGATCTAAATGTGTTTAGGAGGAACAGTGCACGTAATTGCCATTTGTACTAGTAATACTTTAAATGCTGCATCTTATGTAAAGCTCCACTGAGTTTGTTGTCATAATTAAAATAATTAATTATTTCTGCAGGTGACTAGTTGACACTGTTGGTGTAACTTCACTATAAGGATTTAAATTATTCTGTTATTAAAGTAGCTGCACTAGTGATCGATAGAGATAAGAATAATGCTACTGGAAAAAACTCAGTCTGGAGATGAGCTTGTCATGAGCTCTGTCAAATTCTTATGTTTTTTGGCAACTACAGAATTGCAGTGATTGATTAGACAGATCTTTCTCTTTTTTAGTGATAGAGTCTATGTGTACACTTGGAGTAAAGAACTCTCCCTTTTGTAGTACCTGCAGAAGAAACTTTCATTTCCTCTTATTCCTCATCAGTATGAGAAGTGCAATGATCCCTGCTCTGTTCCTTTTTTAAACCATTGGCTGTGGAAACAGAAAACCATGGCTTAGTCCTGTAGATGCTATGTCATCGGCATAAGTGAAACCCGGTGGGATGAGTCCTGTGACTGGGGCGTTGTGGATGGTTACAGGCCCTTCAGGGGGCATAGACAGGCAGGTGAGGTGGGGGAGGGATGTCAACTCTCATGGAGGGGCTGGAATGTATGGAAATGCATGGAATGTATGTCAAACACTCCACTTGGTGGAGCCAACTGCTATAGGCCACCCAGCCAAGATGATAACACTGACTATCCTTTAAGGAACTGGGACACCTCTAAATCAACTGCCCCTGTCCTAATGGGGGATTTCAACTTGCCAGATGTTAACTGGGAATACCTTGGAAATGGGAAGTCTACAGAGATTCTGCTTGCAATTGAAGGGAGGAAATCTGTGTGGCCAAAGCTCAGTTACAGATGGAGCTGGCCAGTACTGTGAGGGACAATTAAAAGGGCTTTTAAAAATGTTAATGGCAAAATGCAGACCAGAAATAACTTGATAAGGATGGGGATGTTTCCAAGATGCAGTAATCCTGTTGGTATCAAGTTTGCTATGCAAAGTTTAATTTTTTGACGTAGTTAACACTTTCAACCATTCTAGAAGCCTAGTGTCAATTTAAAGCAGCAGTGGTACTGCTAAGTTTATACAATGTTGTAAAAATTAATTTAGGCATTGCCCTAAATTTTACTTACGTTAACAGGAGCTCTGTAACTATTTACTTCACCAAATGCAATGTTAACATCTGATCTTGCTTGCAGTAAAACTTTGTCTCAACTAGCTGTCATTGAAACTGGCATTGTGAGTGTTTTCCTGTATAGCTATAAAAATGCATGTATTTTCTTAGAATTTTGGATGACTTGCATATTATTTCTGCTGCTCTCTGATGATTTAATTATTTCTGGCTGTTACACTTCAGTTTGGTCCAAATGCTACAGAGGATGCAATTTCCATTTCTATTATTGTCCTGCTGACTTTTTTTTAAAAACAGAGTAGTGTTATTCTCCTTCTTCTACAATTCCAGGTTTATGTTCTGGTTTTAACAAAAGTCATTAGTGGCTTTGGTCAGCTGCAAGTTTGCCCAATGCACATCCATTGTATTGGGATGTGAAGATTTTTGGGGGAAGGGTTATGTTAAAGTGCATTTTTTGCTGATGTCTGGCTGAATGAAATGCCTGGCACATGACATCAGTTGTGAGTTTGTCTTACTTTCCTGTTTTAATATATTTACTATTCTTCAGTTTTAAGTGTCCATTCTGGCATATATTTTAGAAACCTCTTTATTTTTTGTGAAATAGCTTTAATCTCCCTTAATGTTTAAGATCAACAGACGCCTGGTTTGCCTGAAGAAGGTGCTAATTCTTTTGCCAAAAACTTCACAGCAAATAAACTCAGTATCGCCACTGTAAAATGTAATGGTGTCTTCACCCTCAGATAGCTCCCTGTTTTCACAGCATCTTCACATGTAAAACCATCTTATTCCTGCTCAGATACTGCTGTCCCTCTTTTGGTACTAGCTAAAACACGTTGATTATTGTGCCTTTGCATATCTCAAGCTTAGTTACAAGAGGAATCTTTCTTATTTCATTTCCTCCCCTCATCCCAAAATTCAGTCTTAGTGGTAGTCTGTGCTGAAATATCAGCATGTGCTGTTAGCTGAGACTCAGTTGTAAGGAAGCCTGACAGAACTCTTGACATTATCATGTGCTATAAAAAAGAAATTATACAAGGCCATTTCATCCTGAATTGGCACCCTTTGATGGACACGACCAATACTCTTCATGACTGCTCTGTTATCCTGGAAAAGCTGTAGATTGCCTCAGCGTCAGTCTTTGTCTTTTCATTCTGTTCTCAAGGGGATACACTGCTCCCCCATTAAGAGTTATAAGTACTGCTAAAGAAATACATTCTTGCTTTTCCACCTGCCACAGGTGGAAAAGTACCTTAGAATGAATGTGCAGTTTTCACCATATGTAGTGGTAAAACATGGTCATCTGTGAGGGACCTGAGAACTCAACTTGTGCACTTTTACGTATCTTTTGCAAGGCTTTGAACCCACTTTTATGTAAGAGTTTGTTTAAAAAAATACTGATTATTCCTTGCATTTGTTACAGCTCTTTAGACATATATATATAGGCAGAGCTTGAATGAGTGTGTGTGATAAATTCCTTACGTTGTCCTTTTTAATTTAAAGATTGTTAAAGGAGATGGGCTGGCAGGAAGACAGTGAAAATGATGAGACATGTGCCCCACTAACAGAAGATGAGATGAGGGAGTTCCAAGTCATTAGTGAACAGGTAACACTAACTTGCATCGTAAACCTGTGGTTGGCTACCCTAAATACCTACCTTCAGGAGGATCTGCAGTAATGTTGCTGTTTCAGTATCATTTCAGTACTGTGCTTTTGGAAATAAAATTGCTTTAAAAACACAGGGTGCCAGTGCTGACTGTAGCTAAGGCCTATTCACAAAATATCAAGGGAAGGGCAAGGGAGTGCTTCTGAGCAGTTTCAGCATTGCTGGTAGTAGAATTGCACAGGCTTTCCAGCTCTTCTTCTTAGCCTGAAGAAAGAGAATCTTCTTTCAAGGTTTTTATGCAGTTTCCTTGAGTACTCCAAGATCTGCATTTTTCTTTCTTGGGAATCGAGAGACATTTAATTCATTAGTAACAAAGTATGAAAAGGCAATCTAGACTAGATTTTTTTCTTAATTTGTTGTTGTTGTTGTTGTTGTTGTTGTTGTTGTTGTTTTTTAATTTTTAATTTTTTTTTATTATTATTTTTTTTATTAGCAGTGTTGAGTATACCTGGAGGGGTCAGTGAGTAGGACTGGAAAGGAGAATCGTGTGTGGTGTTAAACCTGAACATTTGATATTTCCATAAGTCTAGTTACACATGTGCTTGTCTTATTACCCACCTTCTGCATTATGTGTGGAAGTGCAGTGATTCCTTTTTTACTGTAGAATCAGTTGTTTACTTTCTCTTCAGCGTCTTTTGCTTTCCAATGGCATCAGGTAGACAGACTGGGATACTCAACCCTCCCTGCTGCTCCTCTTCCAGGCCCCTTTCTTATTGCAGACCCTGCCCTTCTTGGCACAGGTGTTTGCAGCACTGTGGGAGAGGGGACTGCATTGAATAAGACACCATTTGGGAGGAGGCATCTTTGGGGCAAATTGGGTGGGGAAGTGGGTGAACTCTTGTTGACTGTAGGAGTTTAGCACAACTGGAAGTACTTGAATACAGGTGGCTGGCCCAGAAGTAAAGGTGCTCAGGGGAGTTCTCCTTTTTGTGTGTATATGAAAAGGTAGTACTGTGGATCCAGTGTAGCCCAGGAATGAAGATGTAGAGAATGTTGAATTGCAGCATATTGTTATGTTTGGCTTTTTCTTTCTCTAAATATGTAATGTTTTCACATTTCAGTTACAAAAAAATGGCCTTCGGAAAAATGGCATTTTGAAAAATGGCCTCATCTGTAATTTTAAATTTAGCCCCTGGAAAAACAGCACTTTCAAACCTGCTCTGGAGAATGAGGATTCTGAGACGAGCAGCAGTGATACATCAGATGATGATGATGTGTGAAGACTTATGTAACGCCTGTGGAAGCCCGTTTTGTTCTCATGGAGACTGGGGATGTGTTATCCAAAAAAACCCATAAATCTAATTTATGTAATAACATGCCCAATAGAGGAAAAATGAGGGGACTTTCCTCTGAAGGAAGCAAGGAATGTTTCATTGGGTGTGTTGAAAATCACTATAACTTATCTGTAAACAAATGTTGTAGAATGAGGCCTTGGGTTGACCCAGCACTGACTTTCATCACTGAAGCATTTCTGACTAGCATTGTGACAATGATAAAAATCAGACTTTCTCAATAACAAAAGCAAAGAATTGTGTAATGTCTTGCAAAGCTTCTGTCTTAAAATGTCTAAGAAAAAAGGGCAGCTTGACACAGCGTTTTGCTTTCCAACTCATTTCTTTCTTACAGTGGAAATCATTGAGTCTACTTTGTACACAAAAGGGGCAATGTAGCATGTTGGCTAAAATGAGCAAAGTGCACTAAACCTCTTTTCCTTAACTGAGCTGTTGAACTCTTCTACTTCCACAAATAACTGCTCTTTAGCCATTTGTAGTGTCGTTGTTGTTATTAATGGCAAAAGACCCTGATGTTACAGTTCCAAATTTTTAGAATTAACCTTTGAATTGAAAGCTTTAAAGGGTATTGTAAGACCCTTATTCTCACACTGATAACATTTCTTATGGGAAAATAATCAGTGTGATTTTATTATTCAACATGCAGAGAAATCATTACACTGACTGGATTTGTCCACTACCTGGGAAATAAACTGATTTACAGAGTATTGTCTCAGTGCATAGCATCATTGGTATTGTTTTTAAATCTGCTAAGTTTTGTTTTCATCTATATTAAATGTACCCTGGCATCAATGGCTGCCTTTCAGAACGAGGTGAAAATACCTTCATCACAGATCTTTCTTTTATAGCAGCAGAAGAATATCTGTGCAATAACCACCCGTTTTGTTTATTTTGTGTCAAACTTTTTCTCTATGATTGCACATTTAAAAACCAGTATTGTATTATTTATAGTTTTATTTGGTTTATTTTAGCTGTTTAAATATTTTCCACAGTTTTACAGACTGTGTAGCATTAATTCATAAGCACAGCTGCTCTCAGTGATGTCACATGTTTATAACATAGCTCATATATATAGAGACATTCCCCTTAAAGATATTTTTAAATTGTACTATTTCTTATAGTAAATAATTTGCAATCTAGAACTCTAAAGCAAAAATATTTATAAAGTTGAAATTCTGTCCATACTTCTTTAGGAAACTACTTTTTTTTTATAAGGTGGCATCAAATTTAGGCCAAAGTTGGTATGTTTCCCTTTTTATTTATTAATTTAAATGGATATTTCTATTCAAGAGGTCAGTTTTTGTATTAGAACGGGCATGCAAATGTTGATGTAGTTAATTTTGGCATAGTGTATCGAAATACTCCATTTTCTAATCTAAATTTAATAGGATAAAAATATTTCTTCTTTAAAGAGAAAACTGCCATATCAATAATGAAGTCTTTCCTACCTGTGTGCTCTACACACCTTTCTTCTTTCCCTCTTGCAGTTTTTTTTACTGACTTTGACACCTTGGTGTAGTTTGTTCACTTTTTGGTTTTCACATACTGTCAACAGGATCTTCTGCCTATCCTAATTATGTAGTAGTATATGAACGCGCTACTTTTAATACTAACTAAAAACTTTTTTGCCTTGGTTTTCTCAGAGTGGGATGTAGACCCTTCACTCCCTCTTTATTCAGTTTAGTAACAAGTGTTACCTCTGTAATTAACCTTTTGGGAAGGTAATGTAATTATAGAAGAATTGTGTTATAATTTTATAGACTTGGGAAACTTAAAATTGGGAACTGAGGAAGTTCTCTTCAGAGAAAGGAGAAATACTAGTTACACTTGGTACTTCTTTTTTGCTAGTTTATATCCTGAAACTGGTAATGGAAGGAATGGTTATAACGAGCTGTGAGCAAAGGAGGTAACAGGAATTGGGCCATGGTTTTGCTTTGTAGAATGAAACACCTTTACAGCCTTTGTAACTTTTTGTTATGTGTGGCTGTGGCTTCTTCACTGGCGTGTGCTGATACTTTTGGATTAATTTCTAGTCCTGTACAGTGGTCTTTTCTGCCAGTTCAGAGACCTGGCAGAGGTCTGTGTAGTCCCTAGCTTAAGTGGTTGCCTGCCTGCTCTGTTATTTCTGTTTTCCCTTCACAGCAGTATGGAAGTGGGTAAGATTTGTTATTTCCACCAAGGAATTGGATAACTTTATGTTATATTTACTTTTGGCAAAGCTGTATATTCATCGTCTTTGGGCCACTTTAAGAAACTCTTTCTTTAGTCACTCTTTGTGGAACTCTTATCAGTTTTTTATTTTCCTGGGAAATGTCACTTGAAACAATGTTTGATTTTCATATCTTATTTCCATAAAATGTATGAAAGCATTTTATTGCACTGTTCCCCTCCCTTTTTTTCAGTGCTTGATGAGATAAAGCAGAATGAAATCTGATGCTCTACCATGTAACAATGGAACTTTATCCATCTTTGACTTTGTTCCTTTCCCAGGGCAATTTTAGTAGTTCATTGGACTTTTTCTTCTCTCATATGTAAACCATGACCCATTCCCAGGATAAATCCTCTCTTGTTTTTTTTGCTTGAGCAAATGTCTGCCTTAAAGGCTTAAGAAGGTGGTGACAAAGCTTGCCCATTGCCATGGTAGCTACTGGTAAGTTTTGAATGGTAAAGAATATCTGTTGGAGATAGTTTGTCAGTGTTGGGCTGAAAGAGCTTAACGTTATTGATGGTAATGGCTGATTGCTGCATGCAGACACGGCACTGCTGTATGGTTTGCAGTCCCTGCCATTTCTTTTCATCTCCTGGCTTTATTGGCAGGGAAGCATCTGTTCCTGGTTCCCCATTCCAACCCTCTTCAAAAGTGAAGAGGAGTGATAAGTCATGGATTTTTCTCATCTGCTATTGATGGGGGATGTGTCCTCTGCCTGCTGCTGGTGTCGAGGGTACCTGTGTTTATGGTGGAGAACTGGGACTCTTCATCCAGAATGACCAGAGACCTCCATCACGACTTGTGCAGGGTCTTCCTCTCTGTTAAGGAGGAAGAGGTGTAGTTATCTTTCCTGAAAAGAGTGTTAACTACAGTAGAAGTGTTCACTGATTCATATTGGATCCAGTCAAAATTCTGAAGAAGATTTTTATGGTCATCCCAGTTCTTTGAGAAATGTTACCAAATGTGATGGAAATTAAGTTTTATTCTCCCATGCAGTTGCCTGTGGAGGAAAAAAAATCTGCTTGATTTGTGAGGGGGACCTCAACTTTAGTGTTTCTTCTTTAAGGAATATCTGTTCTACAGTAAATACATTTAAACTGCTGGCTGCTGGAAACTTGAAGGAGTTTAGTCAAGGATGTCTTTGTTTTCCCTTTTCTCTTTGCTGCTAGGCACCGGTTGAGGCAGTATAGTCAGCTGCAGGGAACTTTTGCTCTGATTAAGAATTATTGCTCTTGTGCACCAAGAATTACTGGCTCATTGGGATAATAAATGTGTTGACTAGCTGGTCAGCTTTCCTCATGCTGTTGTTTTTAGTAATCAGTGAGCTTTTTGCAAACTGAATGATGTCTGTTTCATGCCCTGGATATCTGCAGCCTTCCCTGAGGTGTGTTCCCCACATCTCTCGGAAATGCTTTTGCTAAACCAGCACTGGCAGTGATCTGCAAAGCAATCTGTCTCTGGGTGAGGCACAGGGCACTGTCAAAAACCCTTCTGTCTCAGGAGGTTTGCACTTCCTCAGAGATTTGTAAGCAACTGCTAGGGTCTGTCCCTTGGTGGGTTGCAGTCTGGAAAAGATCTTCAGACAGGCTCAATAAAAACTGATACCTTAAACCAGTTGGTCAGTAGAGAGGGTACTGCTGTTTCTGAGATCAGTGCCTACCAAAGTCTGTTTTGTCACAGTCTCTTGTGCAGATCAGATCATCTGATGGATGTGTGAGCTCTCACAGGACCTAGAGTGACATGCACTTCTGAAATTTCTTACCTGAGAGTAACCTTGGTATAGCAAATAGCAGGTCCTGACATGCAGCTCTGATCCTGCTTATATGAGCGTGGTGTCTTTGGTATGGTGGCTTCCTTAGGATTCTTTTTCCTCCTGTGTGATAGCTTGATGTCTGGGGGCTCTTGTAATCTTTGCATCTCCCATTGCTTCCTGCTGAAGACTGCTGAAGTTTTACCATCTTTATCAAGTCATAGAGCATCCTATCTGAGCTCAGTGCATCATGGATGGGTGAAATACGATAGAGCTTTAAGTAATTTAGCATACACGTTCACACACTGTGTTGCATACATGTGCTCTGCTACAATTTGAATGCAATAGAAGGGGACATTGTAGAATTGCCAGCAATAATCTATTTTCTGTACTTGGCATTTGTACCTGGTGGTGTTATTGGTGGCTCTTACCGGGAGTGTAACATTCTTTCCTGCCCAGGGTGTACAGGACTTAAAATATAGCCAGGCTGAAGGGCCTTTTCCTCAATTATCAGGTTCACTTGTTTTCCCTACAACATTACTTTAGGTAACAAGGCATGATGTTTGAAAGTATAATGTTGGAAATGAGCTGATCTGTACGGAACTGACATACAGTGTAAGTAGCCTGCTGAATCAAGCCACTGTTTATGCAAAGTTTCATTACCAAAAGCTGAGAAATACTTCTGTCTACATTGGAAGGCTGTTTCAGATAGAAGCTCGAGTATGAATGTATATTACACAGATACTTTACTAAATCCTCACATGAACATTTATTTTTCTTTGCTTCAATTTCTTTAATTGTCTGTCTCCAAAGTGGAAGTGCGCAAATAATCTTTGTACAGAATAAATACATTTTCATAGTTGAGATGAATGAATTAGTTATTCTGAAAATGCAATTTGGAAGGATCTGAATGATTCAGGTAAACTATAAATTAGTATTATTTAATTCTTAGTATTCTATTTTATAAACTGCTGAACAACAAACACACTATTGCAGGTGAAAATAGTGATACTGTCTGTGGTTATGGCTACCTTTTGCTTCCAGTAGAAGGATCTGCTCTCTGTCATTTAACTGCCAAATATGCTGTGGAACCAGTTTTCCCTGGCTGACCAAGTCACTTGGGGTGCAGCTGCTGGGAGGCAGAGCACAGAAGATGTGCTGAAGGCAGCCATGGCCCTGGAGAACTCAATGGCAGAAGAGGGAAAGGAAATTTCAGTGACAAGGATAAATGGGAGCACATGGGCTCATAATTCTGAAAGGAAAGGTCTGCAATATGTTTCTGTCCTGATCGTATAGTGAGAGTCTTGTGTTCTGATGCCAGGGAAGTGTTCCTCCCTGCCTCTTAGGGGCCTGTCTTGAGCAAGAAGATACAACCAACACTTGGTTCATGTGATGATCCCAAATTATGCAGTTTTGTTATAAGAAAGTCAACATCTTAGGTGGTTCATATAGGGGTTTGACATGGTTCTTTTATTTCTTGTCTTTTTTTTTTTTTTTTTTTTTTTTTTTTTTTTTTTTTTTTTTTTTTTTTTTTTTTTTTTTTTTTTTTTTTTTTTTTTTTTTTTTTTTTTTTTTTTTTTTTTTTTTTTTTTTTTTTTTTTTTTTTTTTTTTTTTTTTTTTTTTTGCTTTAATGTTGAGAGAACATAAAGCTGGTCAGCACATGTGAGGTTTAACAATGATCAAGCAAGGTGTTGATTTTAGTGGATGTTTCTGAGAATTTTTATCTTAACCTTAGTAATTTACTTACATGAAGAAAATGGACCACGCTGTGGGCTGATCACAAGGATACAAAAATACGTTAATTTTGATGGACTCAGTACAGGAGTACAGACACAGTTAAAGAGGAGGGGAGTAGTACTGTGTTCTATGCACAGCGTGGATGATGTGTTAAGTAGGTAAAAACAAAATACTGCAAGGCAGGTGTTCTGCCAGGTGAATGCTGTGTGCTTATGCAATTAAAGACTAACAGGTAACACATGCCTGCAAGGCTTTGAGGGTGGCACAGGCTTGTGCTTCCTGGCTTTCAGCAAGGTTCTGTATTTATCAGGTTGACCTTAATTTTCTTTGAATACCTTTCTTGTGCCAGTTAACAAAGGCAGTCCTGATGTTAGAATAGTTTCTTGTATGAAAAAAGAGATTAGAAATGAGCTGGAGCTTCTGCAAAATCCTGAAGGGAACCTGTGGGTTCTGAGGATGAGAGTACATGCACCAAATAACCCAGGGTGCAGAAGTGCCATGACCTAAAGGATGCATCTGCAGGCAGCCAGATTAGGGGAGAGCAGCTACAGTGTAGACTAAATCTGCATTTTCCTTAAGGTTTTGGGTTGGTTTGGTTTCTTGGTTTGTTTTTGTTTTGTTTTTGTTTTGTTTGTTTGTTTGGGTTTTTTTGGTGTGTGTGCTTGGGTTTTTTTGTTAGTGGGTTTTTGTTTGTGTTTTGGGGTTTTGGTTGTTTGGTTGGTTTGGTTTGTTTTTTGTCTGGCTGCTATTAAGACTTCTGAAAGGCAGATTGCCTCACCTTCAAATTTTTGGTAGATTTTGTGGTGCAGAAACAGCGAGTCCATAGGAAAAGGACCTGCCCAGAAGCTGCTTCGCTTGGGCTAAGGCAGCAGGACATAGACATGACACCTTCACCCACTAGGACTCACTGGGTTCTTCCCCTGCATGACCAGCAGCAGGTAGCAACTACAGGTAGAGCTGGCCTCAAGCAGTGAGGGTGGAGAGAGAAGGCTGGAGCAAAAACTGCTCTAATCAAAAGAGAAAAACAATTTTAAAAGAAAAGTAGTAACCAAGAGTGAAGAGAACTCTGCAGAAACAGCTGAGTAAAGTGAAGGATGGTCAACTTGGCTCTGCTGAAGAGGGGCTTTGGCAGTGCTGCAGCTGTGGGTCACAAGCTGGGACTGAGCTGCCTGGTGGGGCTGTGGGAGCACCCTGGGGGAGAGGTAGTCAGTGACTCCTTAGTGCTGTGCTGGCTGCAGGAGCAACAGGAGCCATGGGGTTGGAGGCTCACTAAGGTTAGGGGGATTCAGAAATATGCCTAGGGAGGAGAAGCTGCAAGGAGGAGGATGAAGACCGATGGAAAGTGGGGACTTAAAGCTCCAGGCTGAGCTGGAGGGTTTCATAGGGCAGCCCATACCTGGTGTAGGCAGCAAATACCTGCAGGTGAGTGAGTTGGTGTCTGAGTACTTTAATGGTGTTCAAGCCCAGTCAAAGGGTAAATGTGGAAGCAAGTGGAGGAAATGTGGGTGAAATTGTGCTGGCTGAGCAGTGAGCTGCTCAGTGGTGTGTGAATGGAGGACGCAGGGGAGTTAAGCAGGGGAGCCTGGTTCTGCAACTGCTTCATTGTTAATTTTTTAATAAAGAGTCATAAAACCCATCTCTGCTATGTGAGGTGATTTAGGATTTACCAAATTAGAATGGGTGGACATGGTTAACTAATACGTAGAAAGCCTCAGCAAAGAAGACACTTTGTTGATTATCTTTGAAGCAGTGGCAATCTTGGCAGAACTGCGAGGTGATAAGGGTCCTAGTAGTGTTGGCTTTTTCGAGAAGAGCTGACGTGGGGTAGGTGGATGGTGATTGGGTTGAGCCCTTGCCCCACCAGGGATGCAGTGAGCCCTGTGGCGGGGGTGTGTGTGTGTGGACTGGGGAAAGGTGTTTCCAAACACTGCTCACGTTGGGGGTGCCCAGCAGCAGCGATGTCAGGTATCAGTGCATGTACAGACTGAGGAGCAATAGGCAAAATTTTATCATGATAGAATATAGATATCCTATACAGGTCAGTGCTGCTGAGGGGACTAGCATCCCATAGCTCCCCTCTACGTGTGTATTAATTTCCTGGGTCCACCGATGGCACTTTACCACAAGGTTTTCTAGTTGTGCAGGTGTCTGCAGGCTCCAGGAGGTGGTGCTGGAGATCTTCGGCTCGCTCTGCTCTTTGCTTCTGCTCTATTACAGTTTCATGCAACTATTGTGAATCTGGTTTCGTTTTTTCTGAACCAGTGTAACTACGTATTTTAGGCTTTTCTAATACTTTAATACCAACATCTAAATGCAGAGAAAATTGCACTGTTCATAGAACTGCTCTATTTTGGTACAATTTATGCCTGTAGTCTGATGTAAATGTCTGCCTGAAATGGCTGCCTGCTGTTCGCTGGAGATTTGCTAGAGAAGTTCTTAAGCACAACAGTCTGCATGTACAGATCTACTGTGGATCGAGGAGAGCAACAGTTCTGACATATTTTTAGCTACAAAAACTCTGTGTACAAGAACATTTGTTTAAAGAAAAGATGGGAGCAAAATCTGTTCTGCTGTGATTCTCCCCTAGAGTGGATCCCCTATTTGAGGTTTGCTGGTTGCAGTCTTGTGCTGCAATGATGCTGTGTGAAACTCTGCAGTTAGGTTTGGGGAAGACTGATGTTTTTCAGTCAGAATTTGGCCTCTTTTCAAATATGTACTAAACAGTGTTCAGTGTTCACAAAAAGGACAGGTACTTCTTTGCTTTTTAAAAAAAAAAGGCAGTTAAAATGGACAACAGAAAAAGGCTTATTCTGATTCTGTTCATTACAAAAAGCTGACACTAGAGGACAGAAAAGATATAGTTGAGCCATGCTCTCATTTTTGTATTTGCAGCTAGATTGCTTCTTTTCAGAGTTAGCGTGAGAGGCTTTTTATAGTCTGCAACTTGCAGCTCACTTCAAGGAGTTTTCTTTTCCACTGGATTTTTGTAAGAAGTTTTAATCTCTGTCCTGCCCTGCAGTTCTGGTGCTGATGGGAATGAGTTGGTTCTTGTTGGAAATAACCCATAAGCACAACAAGTTTTTGTGGCTTTTGGACAAAAATCTTTAAATCTGAGTTCCTAGCATTAAGTGCCTTTATCTGGACATGTAATTGCCTCATTTTTCAAAGATGGAGAGCAACTCCATTCCTGTTCACCAATGGGAGTAACAGATACTGTGGCTGAAAACAAGACTTCACAGCTTGATTTTAGCCTTCTAATTAAAAGCTAATTTGTTTTAGCTATCCAGACCTAAGGGAGTTAGGGAATAACAGGTATTGGCATGCTAGCCTGTGTTTGGGATGAGAGGTGATACTCTGCTTCTTGCTCGAGAGATGGACAGCACTCCTCCCCAGTTTCTTCTGTAATCACACTGTTTGGGAAGGAGATGCTGCAGGTGTTTGTGTTCTCAGTTAAATGCCCTCTAGTGTCTTGATCACATTTGTTTGTAGTTGTGAGCAAAACATCCTGCTGTAGGGAATAGGGATGTGTGGGGCTAGAAAGCTACTTAAGGATTTCTATAAATAAAAATCAAGGGCTGTATGTGTAATGGAGGTCATGCACCTACACAGTACAAAGCTCTTTTATGGTAGGGCTTTGGGGATTCATGGAGGTCCAAGTGAAATAAAGCTGCCTGCTGTTGTCTCCAGCTCCTTGGAAAACAGCAGGTATCCATCCAAGAATGTAGAATTAAATCCACAGGTCTTGTTCTTGTTACTTCTGTAGTTGTGGAATTATTCCTTCATCTGCCCACACAAGAGTTTTTGCTGTATCTCTCATGCAAGTCTCCACTTTGTTCACCATTTAAATCACAGCCCAGATTTTCGCTCCTTTAAAAAACCAAAAATACCCTAAAATACACTTGCAAAGAGTAATTTAAAAGAAATCCTTTGCCCTCATCTTTTTCCACTCCTTCAATTACTTTTTCTGCCTTTTAAAAACATCTTTAACATTTCAATTCTCCCTTCGCTCAGCAGCAATATCCTGCAGTGTTTCAAACCTGAGGATTTCTCCTGATTATGCCAGAGGCAGAGCAGATTATATCTTTCACATGTTGATGTTTGCAGTGATGGTGCACAAGTTGGGGCGTGCACGGTGCCTTGCATGCACTGTAAGCAGATGACATCGCTGTGTAGCAGTGCTTGAGGCAGGACTGTGCAGCACAGGGAATTCTGAGAGCTCCAGACCCATAAAATTATTTTCATTGCCTGTAAGACAGGCCCAAATAATTCCTTTTTATAGGAAAGAACATTCTGTAGTCTATATTGCTCTACTGGTAAAGACAGAATAAACAGAGCAGACCAAAACATGAGGGATTAGGCTGCTAGGACTGAAGGCAGGTGCTTTGAAGAAGACACTTGGGTGTGCAGTGGATGGACAATAGAGCAAGATGAAATATAAGAGAGCTAACTAACCATCTCATAAATGTCACTGCAAGATGTGATGTAAGCATGCAGTAGGTTCTGGAGGTGAGACAAAGTAGGAAACGTACTTTTCTTCAGTTGAATTATCAAAGTCTTTTTCTAGTAAAACGTTTTATAACTTTCTTTTGGAAATGGTGTAGTGAGAACATAATAAAATCTATTAAAAATACTTATACATTTTAAGTTTGCTGATTCCTTTTTTGTTATCCCACAGTAAACTCTTTAAAACCAATGCATATAAATGTATGTGTATATGCATATATATAGAAATTTTTATGTTGTATAAGGACTCTGAGAACAAATTGTGTTTTGGTCCTTAGTTTCTTCTTGACCCATCTCATTTTCTGTGGAATGTTTTGTTTTTTCTGCCTTCTCTGTTAAAGGATACAATGCCTAGAAGTTTAACACTGTTGTAGGCACAAAGGCCCAGGTATCCAGTGGTACATAGGTTAATGCAGTGGGCAGAGATGCAGCTTTTGCTGAAAGTGCTTGGTTTGACACAACAGGAGGAGGTACAGAGGAGCACCTGACTGCAGTTTTGTGTAAGCAGAATATGCCCTTATCCTCCCTCCAGGCTTGGTTTACCTCCTAAGAGTAATAACATCTATGTTTGTTACTGATTAAAATCCTGCCTCAGTGAAGCAAAATACCAACTCTCTGCTAAGGCCTGAGTGCTCATAGGTTATTTTCAAGTGTGGTAGGTATGGAATGAGTAAGTCTAAATGAGGATCTGGAAGAGCAGATTGGGTGTAACTATGCTGTCTCCTTCCTGACCTGCCTGCTCAATAACCTGCAGATGGCATCTGTACAGGCTTAATACTTGCAGATGTCTCTAACATCATCTCTTCAATGGATACTTCTTGTGTTGGCCACTTGCTTTTCACTATATACTAAAACATATGTTAGCTTAAAATTTGTTGAGCAATTTTCTTTCAACTGGGGAGGCTGGTCTGTCCCTCTGGCATGCTTTCTCCGTGTGTGAGGAGTATTGCAGGGCACAAGGCTATTGCTGGGGTCACTTCTGGGGTCACTGCTGCCAGTGCACCCACCAAGCATGGGAAAAATGGCTCCTCTCTTCAACACTTTGCAAGAAAACCAATTCTTTTTTTCCCTGAGATACGTGATTTGTATTTATGTTTGAGTAGTGAATTGGCTTACTGTGCAGGGAAATCGGAGGTAACCTTTCCAAAGATTATTTACCATACGTCAAAAAGCTACAGTGTGTAATTAAGAAACAGAGAACTCACCTCACACAGTCTTTGTACATACAGTTTAATATATTCTGGGGTTAAAGTGAACACTTAGTCCAAGGAACTCATTATGTTTGTTGTTTTTATAGACCTTACAATGTGCTTAGGTTTACATTTGGGAAACAAAAGCAGCAATCAGCAGCTCTTGGCTTTTGTGTATCAGATCTTTCCTAAATGGAATGCAAATACACTTTTTTAATATTTAGCTTTGTGTTGACATTATTTATTATATTCTTGCCTAGCCATCACATGAATAAAATAAATGGGTAGGGGCAAGGTAAATTTTTTTTTTAACCAATATTGATGTAACTTGTTACCTGTAGGTCTTAAGGCTTCATGTTCATCTCTGTTTATTAAACAAAGTAATTAACTTTACATGTTATTGATTTTGAGCATTTTCATTTCATATTCATTTAAATAATTTTCACTTTTCTTTCTGTAAGAAGGATCTTTCTGTAAGGATCTCTGTAGTATTTCTACAGTCGGATTCTATAAATAGTAAAGCTCCCCTGCATCAGAATAATATTGGATTTGTAGCCATGCAGGGAGAGTCTGACAAAACCATTTTTTATTTTCTACTGAAAATCAAGATTTTCTTGGACCTAAGACCAGCAGTCAGTGTTCATGTAAGTATGCTGATTTGTACTTTATGAGTTCTAAAATCTTATTCTATTCTGGTTCTACAATCCTCAACAAAAGCACTGGGTTGAGTTGGTCACATAATATTTATGAATTTTTTATATAGCTAAACTGGAGTTACACAGCTTTCTTCAGTAGAGAGATCTTAAGATTTCACTGAATCACAGAATGTTGAAGGTTTGATGGAGGTCATCTTGCACAACCTCCAGCTCAAGTAAGGCTGGCTGGAGCTGGTTGCCCAGGATCATGTCAACATGGCTTTTGAACATATCCAGGGATGGGCAGTGAGTTCAAAATCAGTCAGATTGCTCTTGCCTGTGGAGGTAATGTGACCCTGGACTACTTGCAGTTCCCACCTTCTGCTGGGGATCATCTCAGGGCTGTGCCACCTGGGCTCCCTGCTGCAGTGATGCTGGTTGCTTGGGGCTGTTCCATTGTGGCCCGCCAGCAGACAACCTGGGGGGCTGCGATTGGGCCGGTCTCCAGGGGCTCTGCAGCACTGTGCCATGCTGTTGTACAGCCAGAGCGACCTCTGCCAAAACACACTGTGTCCTGGCACTGAGTTCTGCTCTACAGAGCTGCTGAGGGGAGGTGATGTTCAGAGCTGCCAACCCATCCTGCTGCTTGGAGATTTTCCCTGATATTGCTGCTGTAGGCACAGTGTGAAAGCACTTGTGTACCCCAAATATGATCACCCACAGAAGCCTGTAAAGCCACCCCAGACATTGCTGGGTGTCGAGTTCTGGCTGCTGCTCTGCCAGAACCAAAGCAGTGCTGTGAAAGGGTCTGTCACCAGTACAGCACTGTATGATTGTGGTAACCCTGCCAAGCCTTCTGTGATTGCTAAGTACTAAATAACTACTGACAACAGAGAGCTGCTTGTGTTCACTGTATCACTTGATCCTCTGTGTTTATCACCAGTGAAAAAATCACACAAAGGGAAGCAAAATGGAAGTGAAGTGGATAGGAAGGCACAGGAACAAGCTTTTCATTGTCTTTGTGCAGTATTTGTAGGTAATGTTTTAGAAGGACTAAATATCTGGAATTTGACCTCCTCAGAGGTGGTCCTTTTGCAGATGGAACTGCTCTCCTGAGTCGAGATATCCAATAGTACTATGTTGTCAAGAGTGTGAGAATAATCTTAGGGTGGGGGAGGGAGAAGAACTAGTACTTGGAAAGAGATGTGTAGCCCATGTCCAGTAGAGTGGTACCAGCTGCCAATGTAATCACATGGAGATTGTGGAGAAAAAGGTAGTTGTTTTTGTTTCTTAAGATTTCTCCAGGTTGTTGAAAGTTCAGCTGGGAATGCAGGAATGTTTTTTGCCAAGACAAACAATCAAATGGATATTTAGGAAAGCAAAAGAAAACAAAAAACCTTCAGAGTTTGGGAAAAAAACTTCTGAACGGTTGGAATCAGCGGCAGGTTAAAAGCTTGTGTGTTAATGGCCAGTCTCTTCGTGAACGAAGAACCGGGGAAGGTCTTTCCACCTTCCAGCCTGCGCATTGGATTTTTTAGGTGAGACACAGTGTGCGCGGAACTGAGCCCACCCTTTAATCCTGAGGTTCATCTGCCGGGGCCAAGCACGCTTGGACGGTGGCAGCGAGGTCCTCAGGACGTAGATGGATTGCCTTACAGGGCTAACGAGCTCCATCTGCCCGGGGAGGGGCCCCGACCGGGAATCGAACCCGGATCTCAGCGTTGACAACGCTGTGGTTTAGCCACTGCACCACCAGGGACACTCGCTTGTGTGTTAGTAGTAATGTCTAAAGACCTAGTAATGTCACACAGTGTTTGGAGCGTGGAAGCAGGGGAGAGCTGTTGCTCCCAAACAGCTTGCAACCATTTAGTCAAGGCATAATTCACTGGAATTAAAAACACGAAGAGGTTTGTGTGCAAGATGTGCCACTCGCTTGAAATCAGCACTAGTGTCTGACCTGAAGTAGTGAATATTATACAAATCAAAGAAGTGCATATGTAACTAACTGGGAGGACAAACGTGTTAGCTCTGCACTTCTGCTGTGCCAGGGCATGAAGAAAAATGAGCCTTCCTGATATCCCTACACAACTTCTTCCCGTTTTCCATAGAACACTCCATCAAAACAGAGCCAGCTCCAGGGTCTGTATCATCTCCAGAATGAGGTTGTAGCTACTTACCACCAGCTATACACAGGCATTGGGAAACTGGAGCCAAAGTAACTGCTCATATTTCTGCTGGAGCTGGTGGTAGACCTGCAGAAGGAGACCTTTCTGCTGGCACCAGGGCTCCCTCCTTCTTGTGGGTTTGTGGTACCATCAGCTGATGCTGAGGAACATTGCCAGGCAAATTGGCTGGTGTACTCCTCTGTACTTATTATTCCTGTTGTTCCTGTTTTAGTGGCCTTTGTCGTGCTTAAGTAGCAAGGTAATTTTATATGCCTTCCTTCTGGTTTCTAGTGTAACTCTGGCCAACTGTCCTGTGATAATACAGTTGCATAGCCCTGGCTTTTAAAGCCTACAAACCTCCCTTTTCCCAGCGAAGGTGAAATTGTGATAAAATATTTCTGCTTATTAAAATGTACTCATAAAACAGAACTATTTTTGCATTTTTCTGAACAGTCCTTGATACAATGTTAGCAGTTCTACAATTTTACTTTTTTATCACTGTAAAATGCCTCTATTTTATATAGCAGTGGAATGAAGTGGAAAACAGGCAGCAGGTTATTTCCACAGCCATGCTGATGTCCCTCCCTCCTGCTGTGCACACTTCAGAAACAGGTCCGACTTTACTGAGACACATTATTTTTTGTGAATATCTTTACAATCTGGACAGACTCGCACAGAGCTATTAATAGTAACTAGGCCAGCAAGAAAAGGAGAGATCTGAGGTTTTAGGCTTTAAGGTATAGCAGGGATGGGAAACAAACAGTTGGAAATTCTTCTAATAGACACGTACTTGATGCTCTGAACACTGTGCAGGGGAACCAGTGCCCTAATCTGTCAGCTCCCTTCCATCACAGTCAATCAGATGTGCATGCAAATTAATGAACCCTTTTTCAAACAAGTCCTTAATCAAGAGCTGGTGCTTAATAATTACATCCTAGTTCCTCGAGGGCTTGCTGAAGTACTTACTGCTTTAAGGACGTCTTTGGCTTGAAAGTGCATATGTGAGGGAGTATTTGGAAAGCAGTAAGTAGCTCTAACCTTCTCAGAGGTCATGTTTATTTTATTGTAATATAAATCATGCAGCATTTTAAGGTCAGACTCTGACAGCTGGGGAAGATTGTTATTTGTGTGTATTCTGGTACAGGCGAGCTAAGATTAGTGTTTGAAGAGGATACACCTTGGAAGGGTTTGCTATATTTAAGACCTGGTGTCAGGTTCTAAATCAATAACTTATTTGGGAGCTCATGCATGGATTTCGTGAAGTGTGTTCCTGCAGAGGCTGAGGACAAGCATTCCCTGCACGTGTGGTACTGTCACAGTGAGGTGTCACCATGAAATGTTACATAATGTGTGGGAAAGGTACAGCTGAGTGACTGGGGTGGGAGAAGAGATTTCAGGCAAATGCTATGCATGAAGAAATCATGGTTCATCATAAACTGATTAGCTCCTGCTGTGCCAGGTACCATGTTCAATATCTAGATACTGAAGTTAAGTGGCTGATCCTGAAGGCCATGTGCTTTGTAATAGAAAGATAAGTGCTTTAGATTATTTGCTTATTGTAATTATTTATCGAAATAATGACAGAGCTTCCCCCAGCCCCATTTAACAGAGAACATTAATGTTCAGTGTGATTTCTTGTTCCTTTACCTTGCAAGTCTGACAATCATGGTTTTGCAGATCTGTGGGAGATGGCATATTGCCAGTGCCCACCAGAAGGTACAGTTTGCAGGCAGATTACATTTGATGTACTTGAAGACAGTCAACTCTCTTTTGAAACATGGGGAGTTTTTTCCATGCCTTAAATTAAAGAAGGTCCATCTACGTCAAACTCTTGATTTCCAGGAAAGATGAAGACTGTTCAGCAGGGTTATATCAACACCAGATTTTTTTTAAACCTAAACACTATCTGACTAAATGCAAAAGCCCTAGCAGAAACTGCTGACCTTTTGCATGATTACAGATTCTGCCTGCTGAAGAACTGTAACTGAATCATCCTACAGTGAAATGTAAACAGGATGCTGCCCTTCCATTGCCGCTTTGTTTACCAACATGTGCTCACTGAACTGCAATGGTACCAAATTAGGTGACAACAGCAGTTTGTAGCAACACAGGGATCTAGAGTCAGAACTATGGGAGTGGGCATTGCTCCCCTTCCCTAACCCCTAATTCCAAGCACAGGCTGAAGCGGCAGAATTCTCATCATCTTCAACCAGGCCTGAATAATTCTGTTTTGAGACTGCTTAGGGTAAAAGTTAGTGGTGATGTCTGAAGAGCATGGAGTGTATGATTTAGGACTCACTTCCTTTTGTTGAGGTTTCAACCTGGTGCCAGAAAACCCAACCAAGTACAGCAAAACAAGAGCTGTTGCCTCTCTTTTCTCCTGACAGATTTCTTGCCCACAGGAAAATGAAGCAGCAAATTTCCAAAGTAAGTCCTAAAAGCTAAAAAACCCCATGGAATAGAATAGCCAATATAACCATGCTGGTTTGGTTCACATCCATGTAGATTAGTTGTGTTTCTGTTGTGCTTCTCCGTGCATCTTTTTCTTTCTGCTTAACATGGGGGGAGTCATGGAAATCCAACTTTGCCTTCTGTCTTCTGTAACAGCGCTATGGAAACTACTTGATGTTGGATTGGAGCAAGACAAGTAACTGCTTAGCTGAAATGGTTCAAGGAGGCCTTGAGCAAATTAAGGGAAATAGATTGAATACACAAACTCTGACTCAGGGAAGCCTGCAGGTACAATGTCTACAGAAATTATCACTAGGGAGACCATTCTTCTTGCACCCACACTTCTGCTGCTGGGGAGGCAGGGTAGTCAGATGGACCTAGTTCAAATATGAAATTGTTCTTATTGGTAGATTTGGATTCATATAAACAACTTCAGTTGGCTGTGTTTAATGGACTTCTTGGTATTTTTGAAATCTATCATATGTCAAGGTTTGAGGTTCTTAAAACAGTTTGCTTGGCGTGAAAGCCAGCATCAATACATAGAAAAATGTGAATGAAAATAAAGAGGAGAGAGACCAGTGATGTCTGTGGATGAAAATTATTTGGAGATGCTTTAGGGAGTAAAGAATAAAAGGGTGCAAGGATATGTAGGTGTTGGTAAAAATTGAATTATCAAATTCAGCTGTAGTAACTCTTGGCAGTTTCTGTGTCTTTTGCTCCCTGTTTATTCCCCTTTGGACAGTCTTGTGTTATATGATATCTGTTTTCAAAAGGGGAAATGCTTGAAAGAAGATAGAAATATGTTTGTGGGTCCCAAGCCACAGGACAACCAAAGAGTTCAAAGGTTATTAATGATCTTTCTGAATGAAAATAGCTCATGTTTGATTTGGGTTTTTTTTAAATACAAATTTGATAATCCTGGAGATAGTGTTTTATGATGTTTGAGTTTGTTTCCTGCCCTGATACCTTCCTCTTTGAAAGAAATTTAATTACAAAGGATAGTGACTCTAATTTCCAACACAAGCATAAGATTAAAAGAGATGGTAGGAACTGGACACAGGAGTCTGAAATGAATCTGAAGCACACACATGTGAGCTAGCAACACGTGCTGATGAGTCCTTCTCTAGCCCTGCCTGGCTGCATGTCTATTTGTTTAGTTAGGGACTTCAGTTTGGTTGTCACAGCAGGCACACTGAAAACTCTCTGGTCTCTAAAGGTGTCACAGGGTGGATATAAAGAGCTAAAAATCCTGGTTGTAGAGTTGTCACTTTTTGATGGAAATTTTTTTGGTGGAAATTGATGGAAAACTTAGGAGGAGGAGCACAGAAATGGATCTTTTCTCCACTGCATTAATAAAAATGATCAAAACTCCACAGGAAACTTCAGGTCATCTTTTTTTCCACTCTGTTATCCTTCCTGGGAATGTGGGGTTAGGGGAGTTCTGTTTATTTGGTTTTCTTTTTTATGTAGTTGAATTCTAGGAACCACATTGAATTCCTTGCAGAACATGATCTATGCTGAGACTTGTTTACTATCTGCAGGATGACAGGAATTAATCAGAAAAATTTACACTCAAATTAGGTCTTTTGTTCTACATTATTTTTCAAAGTTTGCCTTTTCAAGTGAACAGGTGTATGCTGCAGATTCCTTCTCGCAAGAGATGAACTTACTATTTGTGAGATGGAAAACAGTGTTCCAAAAAGGCTCTTAATGTGACTTAAAATGTTCAGTTGCAAAGTACACTTGAGCTGATTCAGCTTATTAAATACTGGGGGAAAGACCCCGCAAACCTATTTGATTTTTTTCTAAGGAAAACATCTTCTGGTGAGTGTGAGATGTTTGCTTGATGCATCTTGTAAAATGTCTCCCTGGCTTTCAGACATTCTGTTTACATGCAATTTCTACTGCCTTTTTTTTTTTTTTTTTTTTTTTTTTAAGAGAAGAGGTTGTTGGTATGGCTCTGCAGCTGAGGCTCTTCCAAGTGCTTTCATGTTAGCATGACTGATCACTGTAGCATCTCATAAATCACCAACATGACCTGAAAATAACTGAGCCAGAAGGAAGCATACCAAGTACATACAAATTGCGTGTTGTTTGGAAATTGCATGGTTGATGGAAATGAAATGGTCTTTAGTGTGCATCTTACCCTGACAAAGCTCATCACTTGTTTGTTTTCTGCTGTTTTAAGCTAATGGACTCAAGGTCAAACTTTTTAGGATTATGCAATGAAGTAGTTAAAAAAAAAAAATCAAGCAAAGCAAAGACAGTTCAACTACTTTTTATATGCTCAACTTTTCCAGAGCCCTTTGCAATTTGTGCAACCAGGGCAACTAGGAAAAGTATGTGGCAGGAAGGCAGAGGACAGGACAGCATATGATAATTTCTTAAATGTAATAATTGTACTTGTCAAGAGCTCAGGTGAGAGCTTGCTCTCAGGCAGTGAAATGGATCAGGACTACTTTGTGTTCACCCTTTGATTTTTCATAGCTTCCTCATCAGTTGCCTGATTCAGTCTGTTGTTGTGCAGTTCCAGGTGGTGGCTTGATTCCCTCTGGCCCTGCTCAAGCCAGAGCCTGTGACTGACCCTCATGCTGTGCTCAGCAGGATAGGGAGCAGGACAATGGAGGATGTGCGTGAGTCAGTGCTAGAGACAGTCTCTTTTCTGAACACAGGATCCAAGCCCTGCTCTCCTGGAGACTGGTCCTCCTTGCGAAGACCTGCAAGTCCTCAGGATTAATAGTGAAAATTAAGCATTGGAAATGTTGTTTTCTAAAAGGTTACCTTGTGTTGTCAATGCCACTTGCACTCATCTCTTATTTTGCCCTGGTTCTGGTGCATACTTGGCTCAGTGAGAGGTTTTGATCCTGCTTTAAAGTTTGCATCCTGCTAAGGGTAAGTCTCTACATTTACAGGGTTTTTTGTTGTAATATACTACTCATATAATTTTATCTACATTGTCATCTTAATGTACCATATCTGATCAGCTCTTAAATTCACAATAACTTCTCTTACTACCAAATGCCCCTTACTTCACAACTATTCACTGGAAATTATTTTCCAGCCTTATTCCAGGTGAACAGACTCTTTCAGCATTCCAGATTTTTTGTAAGGTGTGTCAGAATTTCAGAGTTTCTTGGGACACTTTTATTTCGCAATAGTTGATTGAGTTAATGAAGCAAAGTATGTAATTTCCATTTTAGCAATGATGAACTGTTAGGTTCACATGGGCTTCTAATGCTTTCCTAAGGTGGGAAAAAAGGTGTGGAAATGGGCAATTTCATTCTATGCTTAGTATTAATGTGTATTTATCAGCACTCAACTACACGGCCCTTTAATTAAATCAGATAACAACTAATTGCCCAGAGTAGGTATTTTTCTTATCTATCACCCCCAAAGACACTTTTTAAAGAATGTAACAGCAAGATCTAAAGATGCTTGAGCAGTCTTGTCTCCTAGCCAGCACCAGGTCACCAGCTGTTCTGATCTGTATGTGCTGCTGTATTCTCAGACAAGGGTGGCTGACAGTGGTTTAGCCTTTCCTAGCTGGCAGAGTTTCCTCATAATCCTTGTGTGCTGACATCAAAGGTTTTGGCAGGTGTTTGTAAATCAGTCTTTGAGCGACTTGTGATACAGACTGCCTTCAAGTCTGCCACTGTCTCACCACAACAATCATCACACCACTTCCCCAGGTTTCTGTTTTCCCATCCTAGCCTCTCTCTCTGTGGAGTTCCCAGGATGTCCTCTGTCTCTGGGTATTTTGGTGCTTGGCAGAGAGGGACCCTCAGAGACAGTTCAGGCATTGCTGTAGCTTGAATGGGATCAGCCACGGGAAACTGAGCAGCTCCACTGTGAGCAGCATCTCTGGAGTAGTCTGTACCACCAATAACCTCCGTCTACGATACTTATTTGCTTTATAGACTCACTTTAAATGAGAAGGCAATCTTTATCCTGCTCAGATAAAATATACGTTAGTTTATATTCCTAAAATCCATTAATTAATTAATAGAAGAGCTGACATCAGTTGCCAAAACTTCTTGGATACCTGAGCTTGCTCTTATGATGGCACAATGATTTCTCCTCCACAGAAGAGGACAGTCAGTCAGGCCTTGACCTGTTTTGGTGAGATTTTGCTTTTGTCTAAAATGTGGGAAGGAAAACAGAAGAGACTAAAGGAGTGGGAAGAGGCATAACAGGGATGAGTGGGGAGAGAGGTAAAAGATGAGAAAATGCCATTTAAGGGCAGGGGAGTCAGGTCCACATTGCAGAAAGCCTGTCTCCTCCTTCAGCTGCAAAAAATTATATTATTTATTCAGGCTGCCTAATGTTTTCGATTAGAATTTTTTTTTTAATTAGAAGTTTCTTATTACTTTGACAGACTTTAACTGCATGGGCTGAAACAGTGGGTGTTGTGAGTCTGTCTCACGTTGACTAGTGTATTTATTTTTGAAGGGGGTTGATGAAGCATGTAGAAATTTTACCCATGGCTACCTGAAAGTTGCAGGCAGGGAACATTGAAAGGGAAGAGATATGAGTGGGTGGGGACAGCTCCACTTCTCCAGAGTTTTGGTTTTCTGTACCAGCCTGTCTCTACAGTCTACCAGTGAGGGATGATTAGCTTGGTATGGGAAATAAAAATACCTTTGTGATGAGCAGAAAGAAGTGAAGCAGTGGCTATGAAATGGTGCTGAAAGAAATGAACTGCAGCAAGAATATCACAGAGTCACAGAATATGCTGAGCTGGAGGGGACCTACAAGGTTCACTGAGTCCAAATCTTAGCCCTGCACAAGACCATCCCTAATAGTTACATCACGTGCCACAGAATATCGTCAAAATGCCTCTTGACCTCTGACAGGCTTGGTGACCACTTCCCTAGGGAGCCTGTTCCAGTGCCCAACCACACTCTGGGTAAAGAATCTTTTCAGAATATCCAACCTAAACCTTCCCTGCCACAACTTCAGGCCATTTTCTCAGTCCTGTCACTGGTCACCACAGAGAAGAGATCAGCTCCTGCCCCTCCTCTTCCCCTCACAAGGAAGCTGTGGATTGCAAAGAGGCCTCCCCTCAGGCTCCTCTCCTCCAGGCTGAACACATCAAGTGACCTCAGCTGCTCCTTATATGGCTTCCCCTCAAGGCCTTTCACCATCTTCATTGCCCTTGTTTGGATACTCTACATAGCTTTAATATCTTTCTTCTGCTGTGGTGCCCGAAACTGCACATAATATTCAAGGGGAGGCCATGCCAGTGCAGAGCAGAGTAGGACAATCAGCAGGAAAGTAACAACATAATTATGTTGTCTTGAGTGCAGCTTGAATAGTGGGCACACTATTCAAACATTCGTAGGGAAATGGATGGTTTAACAGAATCTTCCAGTCAGATAGTTCTGGGTAAACTCCAAGGTCAGTGTAGCAGGGAGGAGAGGCCCAGGGAGGCCTCCCTCTCCCCCTCCAGCAGGGGAAAGACTGAAAGCCAAGGCCCCTGCTGCCTGTGGAAGATTTTTGGGAAGAGGAGACCCCCCTGCAGCTCATGGAGGAGCCTACACTGGAGCAAGTGGATGCACGAGGAAGCTGAGACTCCATGGGAGGCCTAAGATGAAAGAGAGTCCTGCCGGAGACCTGTGGCCCATGCCCATGGAGTGAGAAACCTACACTGGAGCTAGTTGTCTCGGGTAGGACTTACGGCCCTGTGGGGGATCTACACTGGTGCAGCTCATTCGTGACCCAAGGGACAGCAGATTATGGAAGAACTGTGGCCTGAGGGATGGACCCACGCTGGAGAGGTCTATCGAGGACTGTCTCCCGTGGGAAGGAACCCAAAGGAAACAGGGGAAGGACTCAAAATCATTACCCCCTGTAACCGTGGTGACAACCATGGTGAAGCAAGTTGTCCCCTTGCAGCCCACAGAGACCATCAGAGTGCAGAGAGAAACCTCTGCATTCAATGAAAGAGCGACCCCACAGGAAACGGGAAGGACTCAAAGCCATTACCCCCTCTAACCGTGGTGAAGACCGTGGTGAAGCAAATTGTCCCCTTGCAGCCCATAGAAGAGTAACCCACAGGACAGCAAATTGGCAAGAGCTGCTGCTGAAAGACGGACTGAAACAACAACTGACTCCCCTTCCCTGTTCCCCAAACTGCTGGGGGAAGGAGGGAGAACATGGAGGGAAGGGGGAAGTGGAGAGAAGGTGTTGTGTTTTAAGTCTGTTTTATTCTTTCACTGTTTAGTTCTTAGCAATAATTTCGCTTTTAGTTTGTTAGCAATAAATTTAAATTCTATCCATTTGAATGTGTTTTGCCCATGAAAATTAGTTAGTAAATGAATCTCGCAGTTCTTATCTCTACTCAGGAATTCTCTGACTGTTTTTTTTTTTTTTTCTCTCCTCTGAGAAGGACAGAGGTGGGAGGAAGGGGGAAAAGCAGTTTTCAGTAGGTGTTTAAAATCCAGCCAGGGTCCCAACCATGACACTTGCTTTTTTTTTTTTTTTTTTTTTTTTTTTTTTTTTTTTTTTTTTTTTTTTTTTTTTTTTTTTTTTTTTTTTTTTTTTTTTTTTTTTTTTTTTTTTTTTTTTTTTTTTTTTTTTTTTTAAGTACAGAACAATGTGTCACCCTAAACATTTATGAAATGTTTATGAACATTATTCATAAAATGAAAAGGGTAAAATATGAACATAATGTTCTGAAAATATTAAAACAAAACAAATAACAGTAGTAATTTTAAGAACATTTTTAAGCTGAAATCAACCTGAGAACCAATTCCAAAATATCAGACTTGTCTTGGCTACAAAAAAACATTCATGTCCCAACTACATGTTCAACTCTCATTCTGGAGTGCTTTACCATGCACGTACTGGATTTTCAGTCTTAATAATAGTTTCCTCCTGCAGTGTGAGTTGGAAGCACACTACACAGGTGGAGCTCCAGGGGCTGTAATTCTGGCTGTGCTGAAATTAAAGGGCTTGGCTGCCTTCAGCTTTTCACAGCAAAGGCCTGCTTATCTCTTTTGATTGTTAAAGAGAGAAACAGAATGGAAACACAGAGTAGAGGTGGAAAATATTGTGTGGGAGCCTCTGGTCCAGGGCAGATGGTAGGTGATAAAAACTTGGCCCTGATGCTTGGCTGATAAGTTCCTTCTGGAAGGGACAGAAGGACCCAGGAGATTCCCATGCTGTACTTGCAGCTGGAGCTAAACAGGCAGGAGACTGAGTTCAGGGATATCTGAGGACTTTCTTGTTGCAAATGTTGTTTTACCATAATGATTGGTAGCAAAAGCAGCTTTGACTGAGCAGAGGCAAATAACTGTATGCAGCCCAACATCCAACTTGCATCAGGTATTTTAATTAAATGCTTTCCCAGGCTGCCAAACTATTCCTCTTCATTAATAACATCTCAAGCAAGAGGCTAGTGGTTTCTTTTATAAGCCTATGTTTATATTTGCTCAACTGAAAGGACCTAGTTTTGACATATTTAACTACTGGTAAGAACCCAGAATAAAAGCTGAATTGTCTGAAGGATACCTCAGCTCTTCAGATGCAACTAGTAAATATTTGCTCTCAGAAACATGCTGTGGTTGATTCTGGTTCAGGTAATACTACAGTATATATGCTTTCATCTACTGGGCTGTGGTTCCAGGAAGCCCTGACCATGCAGTCATGCAGTTGCTAAATCCCTACACACACACATATATATGTATATATATAAAGTGCTCAGCAGCGATGCACCCCTTACTTGCTTGAAGCTTCATGTATCTTGGGCCAATGCTGTACAGCTGCTTGTATATAATATGCACAAAAATCACTGCACCTTGCAGATAGGTAGTCATTCTAGTAATTATGTACAGCAGCTGCTTAACCTTGTAAAGTAATACTAAATTTCAAATAAGCATGTGAAAGGAAGTAAAGTAATAAAGCTTCAGGAATAGTTCTAAGGCAGAGTATGATATATTTGTATTTTGTATAATTCTAATGCCTTGGAGAAGTAGTTTTTTGTTAATAAAGGGATTTTGTTTGCTTTGTGCTCTTTCTGTTAAATGGAACATATCTAAGCTGAAGGCACAGAGATGCAATAAACCCAAACCATAAACAATCAACACTTAGGGAGTCACTTTTCAAGCTAGGACCACATCAATGGGGAAAATCTGTTGGAATTAATACTTACCCAATCCATCTGGCAGTGTTGGCATGTCTTGTGGTAATTTTCATTGAAGATTGTTGTGAAATGTTTACTTTATTGTTTTTCTCCTTCTTTCCACACATTTCTTTTCAACTCCTGCTCCCCCACCCTGACCTGACAACAAAGAGATTAACCAGCCTCTACCACAAGTGCTCTGGAACAAAAAGAAAGGACACGTTTTGCTTTGTAAGGAGAGAAGGCTGGTGATGATCCTTGGCTCTGATTTTGCAAGTGCAGACAAATGTGGTTGGTTGGGGTTTTGTATATATGAAGTTAAAACAACTACTCATGTGAGTAAAATCAAACACCTCAGTTTACATAATTGAGGCTATGTTATCAGACATTTGGATGTTTGTTTGCTTTCAACAATTAATTAAAAATGATAGAGAATTGCTTTTCATGTGCCATTAGGCAAAACATCATTAGAATTGGTAATCTATAAAAGGCATTTAGGTCACAGATAATTTCCAGACTGAAATTAATTCTGCAGCATTTTAATGACTGTGCCCCTGCTGTGTGTTCTGGCAATTCCAATAATTCTATCAGGCTGCTTTTGTTTTCTTGTCTAGCTGTTGTTGTTTCTGAGAGACTTCCAGGGAGATCATAGATGATGCCAACATGGGTAGAGCTCTACTGACGTGATCTTTAGGTCACTGAGGTAACAGATGGCAAATGTATTTAATTACCAATAATGAAATAATAAACATGAGGACAAACAACTCCTACTCAGTAGCCTTGCATTTAACTGATACTCTATCCCTTTGATACGTTAAAGATTTCTCTTCCAGGACTGCCAAGGGAGACATCAATCACATCGTAAAGCTCTTGTTCCACTGATTACTATAGAGGAGGGAAAATGGAGAGTGCTTCCTGACTGCAAGCAGTAAGAACTGAATGCATTGGCTTGTAAATCAGAGAAGATACCATCATAGCATGCAGCTCAGATGAGAGCTCAGCCACAGCATTTTCTTACAGATTCCTGCATTCCTTTCTTATCAGTCTTTAACACAGAAATATGAATAGATGCACAGACACACTGAATAATATCACATTATGTCTTAGGGACAAAAAAAGGAGAATGTACCGCTGCCCTATTAAGCACTTCTGTTACAGAGGGAAGCATTCCTTCTCTTTGGGTCATTTTATTTTTCATTAAAACAACCTCTTAAGTGAAGAACTGAGACTTAGAAGTGACTAAGGTTTTCCTGCACTGGCCAGTGTTCATGTTAATGTAGATGCTGCAGAGGTATAAAATGTTGAGCCACAAGCTCCAGTTCCCTATGCAATGAGATGGAGAAGGGCTTGCAGGAGGATCCTTTCTATGTGCTCCCTCTGCCACTATGTTCTACGTGCTCTGTGTGCTCCCGCTGCCACCCCGCTAAATCATGTGGGCTTCAGCCAGCACATAAACACTGTGAAGACAATAAAACAACTGATGTATGTTGTGCTTTGTGAACAAAATAGCAATCAAGTCATTAGGCAAAAAGGAATGTTCAAGACATTTTCAATACTGCCTTGAAAGAGACACTTTTTGCCAGATGTGTAGTCTGGTAGATGCCAAATAACCTAAAGAATGAGCATGCCCAGAAATTTGTCATCTCTTCCCCAAGTATAGTGTTTGATTTAATGAGACATTATCTCTCCCTGAAGACCTTGGCTCGCCAAATTACTTCTTCTATGATTGATGTTACAATGCTCTTCCTGGACAGCCACCTCCAAATGCCTTTTCTGAGTTGCCTGTCAGATGCAGTGCCTCTCTCCCTGCAGGGTGTCATGCTTTTGTGGACTTCTATCATTGTCTTCCTCAGTTGCTTCTTTTTAGACTGAGGACTCTGAAACAATAAACAATACAAATTTTTTTCTTAGTGGGAACAAATACACACCTTTGAACATCTTTGTATCCCTTCTCTGAACCATTCTCAATTCTATTACGTGCTGCTGAACACACAAGTAGTGGAACTGGACACAGTATTCAGTTTCTGGATACACCCTGTATTTATACAGGAACATAATGATGATCTTGATTTTAGTCTCTGTTCCATTTCCAAGAATTTTTATTATTCCATTTGCTCTTCTGACTGCTACTGAGCACTAAGTTGATGTATTTATGGAACTATTTATCATAATCTCAAAATTTTGCTCAAGTGGTAATGGTCAGTTTGGAAACAATCATCTTATATTTGGAATTGGGATATTTTGTTTTTTCCTTTGAGGCTGACTTAATGATTATCTGCCCTGAATTTCAGCTGTGTGTTATTTTCTAGTCATCCAATCTCATGAGGTCCTCTTGAAATTGTTGAAGATTGCTCTTTTCAGCTACCCTGAATAAATAAGGCTGCTGGGCCAAACCATGACAATTAGCATCAGAAATGCCACCACAATGGTGTTTCTACATCATTCTAGACTTGCTGAACACCACAAATCCCAGTGCAGACCCTTGAAGAAAGCTGCCTCTCCCCTCCCTTCATGGCATAAGCTGTTTGCCTCCTGCTCAGTTTCTCTGGAAATCATAGAATCAAATGAATTGGAAAAGACCTCTGAGATCATCAAGTCCAATCCTTGATCCAACACTGCCATGGTTACTAGACCATGGCACCAAGTGCCACATCCAGTCTTATCTTAAAAACCTCCACTGGACAGATAATCCACCACTTCCCTGGGCAGCCCATTCCAATGCCTGATTACCCTCTCTGTAAAGAATTTCTTCCTAATATCCAACATAAACCTCAATGGCAGAGCTTAAGACCGTGCCCTCTTGTCTTACTGATAACTGCCTGGGAGAAGAGACCAAGCCCCACCTGGCTACAACCTCCTTTCAGTAGTTGTAGAGAGTGATGAGGTCACCCCTGAGCCTTCTCTTCTCCAGACTAAACAACCCCAGCTCTGTCAGCCTCTCCTCATAGGATTTGTGCTCAGGTCCCTTCACCAGCCTGGTTGCTCTTCTGTGGACCTGCTCCAGCACCTCAATATCCTTCCTGAACTGAGGGGCCCAGCCTGTAGCACTGCAGGGGGTTGTTGTGGCCAAAGTGCAGGACCCGGCACTTGGCCTTGTTGAACCTCATCCTGTTGGAATCAGCCCAACTCTCCAGCCTGTGTTAGGTCCCTCTGCAGAGCCCTCCTGCCTTCCAGCAGGTTGACACTTCCCCACAGCTTGGTGTCATCTGCAAATTGGCTGATGGTACACTCGATCTCCTCATCCAGATCATCGATAAAGATATTAAACAGGACTGGGCCCAGCACTGATCCCTGGGGGACACCACTGGTGACCGACTGCCAACTGGATGCAGCCCCGTTCACCAGCACTCTCTGGACCCGGCCCTGCAGCCAGTTCCTAACCCCTGTCCAAGCCATGGGCTGCCAGCTTTTCCAGGAGTATATTATGGGAGATGGTGTTAAAGGTTTTGCTGAAGTCCAGACAGACACATCTACAGCCTTCCCCAGGCGAGTCACCTGATCATAAAAGGAGATCAGGTTGGTCAGACAGGACCTGCCCTTCCTAAACCTGTGCTGGCTGGGTCTGATCCCTTGTCCATCCTGTAGCTGTTGTGTGATTGCAGTCAGGATGATCTGCTCCATAACCCTGCCAAGCACTGAGGTCAGGCTGACAGGCCTGTAGTTTCCTGGGTCCTCCTTGCAGCCCTTTTTGTGGATGGGCATGACGTTGGCCAACTTCCAATCATCTGGGGCCTCTCCAGTGAACCAGGACTGTTGGTAAATGATGGAGAGCAGCTTAGAGAGCTCTTCTGCCAGCTCCCTCATCACCCTAGGATGGATCCCATCTGATCCCATAGACTTGTGAGCATCCAAGTGGCTCAGCAGGTCACTGACTGTTCCCTCCTGGATTACAGGGGGCTATTTGGCTTCCTGCCTCTGTCTATCAGCTCCAGAGGTCAGTTGTCCTGACAACAATCTGTCTTACTGTTGAAAACTGAGGCAAAGAAGGTGTTATCTCACCCTTTTCCTCATCTTCAGTGACTATGTTCCCCTCCATGTCCAACAAAGAACGGAGGTTTTCCTCGCCCCTCCTTTGCTATTTGTACATGCACTTCTTGTCATCCCTTGTAGAAGTGGCTAGATTGAGTTCAAACTGTGCCTTTGTTTCTCTAATTTTCTTTCTGCATGACCTTACTATATTCCTAAACTCGTCATTAGTAGCCAGCCCTTTTTCCCATAGTTGGCAAGCTCTCTTTTTTCCCCTAATTTCCTTTAAAATCTCCCTGTTCATCCAGGCTGGACATCTTCCCTGCTGGCGTGCCTTTTGGCAGACTGGGACAGACTGCTCCTGTGTGTTCAAGACTGGCTTCTTGAAGCATGTCCATCCCTCCTGGACTCCTTTGTTTTCAAGGGCTGTTTCCGAAGGTACCCTCTGAATCAGTCTTCTGAGTAGGTTGAAATCTGCCCTCCAAAAGTCCAGCGTAGAGGTATTGATGGCCCTCTTTGCACCCCTGAGTATTGAAAACTCTGTTATTTCATGGTCGCTGTGCCCCAGACGGCCTCCGACCACCACATCTCCCACCAGCCCCTCTCGTTTGTGAACAGCAGGTCTAGCAGGGTCCCACTCCTGGTAGGTTCATTTACCAGATGGAGCAGGAAATTATCCTCTATACACTCTAGGAATCTCCTAGACTGCCTCTTCTCCACTGTGTGGAGCTCCCAGCAGATATTTGGCAGGTTAAAGTCACCCACAAGAACAAGGGCTAGAGATATTGAGACATCTGCCAGCTGCTCACAGAATAATTCATCACCCTCATCGTCCTGTTTGGGTGGTCTGTAACAGACTCCCACCAGAATATCAGCCTTGTTGGCCTTCCCCCTGATTCGGATCCACAGGCACTCAACCTTATTGTTACTGACTTCAAGTTCTGCAGAGTCAAGAGAGTCTCTAACATACAGAGCCATTCCTCCACCTCTCCTACCCTGCCTGTCCCTTCTGAAGAGCTTGTAGCCATCCATGGCAGCTCTCCAGTCATGTGAGCCATCCCACCACATTTCTGTGATGGCGACCACATCACAGCTTTCCTGCTGCACGACGGCTTCCAGCTCCTCCTGTTTGTTGCCCACACTGCGTGCATTGGTGTACATGCACTTCAGCTGGGCGGCTGATTTCACTCTTGACCCAGGCTTTCCGCCCATAGGCTCATCTCTGGAGAGACGGGGTTTAACCCTTTCCCCTTCAAACCTAGTTTAGAGCCCTCCTTGGTGAACAGCCTTGCTGATAGTTTTGGAAATGCAGAGAGATTATCTGACAATCATGGATAGATATCCACACACTTGCTGATCTGTCCAGACAACTCAAAGAGGTTTGCAGAGCAGAATGTGCCTATCTTTCTTTAGGCTGCCTTTCCTAATTTGTTCTAAGACATTAACTCTCACTGAAGTTTGCCTAACATAGGTTGTTTCTCTTAATTCACTTTTCTCCCTATTATTTGAATGTGGACGTTAGCTTCCTATTATCCACTCATATTATTTCTTCACTAACTAGAGAACTTTATGGAAAATATTTGCTATCAAAGCCAAGATTTCATAGAGGATACACTTAAAAGTTTTGAGATTGAGTTTCTCTGATTTCGTCAATCCAGAATCTACAAAGTCTTTCAGTTCTCCTTCCATTTTATTTGAGATACTTCTAATTTTCATACCCTTAGTCCCATCTTCTGTCTGCTGGCTGCATATTTTCTTTAATCAATATTTTACTTCTGATTTCAATTGGTTTTAGTTCCCATCTATTCATCTTTGTGGTATTAGAGCTGTCCTGACTTACATTGCTGAAGGTAGCCAATTGTTTATTTTCTGCTAAAATTTGACACTCATCATAACTCTCAAAAGTTTACACATCAACACTGTCCTTATTTACTCCTAAAACATTGCTTCCCCTACAGTCTTTTCACTTTCTTGACAGCTTCTTTGACTAACTGGGAAATTATTCATACAAAACTCATTTTTTTGTACATGTGAGAGCATGTTTGAATGTGAACTGACTCCTGCCCAGTAAACTGCTTTACTATGCATTAGCTTAGTCTAGTAATAGTTTCTCAGAGTTCAGTATTTGGTCATGCTTCATGCTGGTTTATAGAAGTTCAGCCTTGAGTAATACACCTACTCAGCCTTTGGAGTGTGTAAATATTTCCCTTCAGTGTAACTCTATGAGTTGCTCTGGAGGATGGTGAAATTACATGGAAAACACGTGGTTTTGCGCTTCTCTCTAAAAGCAGTTAGATTTTGCATAGTTATTACAGTTTGACGAGACAGAAATGTTTCTGTTTGATGAGACAGAAATGTTTGCTCAGTTTGACGAGACAGAAATGTTTGCTAAGGAGGGCCAGTTATGAGGAAGACCAAGCTCCTCCCTCTAAGCAACTGTAAATCCAAAATTAAGGGAGTCCAGTCAAGGAAATAAGGAGAAATAAAAAATAACAGCCCTTTATTAAAGGATATATGTGTATAGGCAGCACAACAAAAGAACAAAACCAAACAACCAAGTTCCCACCAAAACCAGTTCAGTCCTTTTTGCCTTTCTGCGCAATTCCAGCCACGGCCGGCAGGGACCGCTGTTGGATCTCCGGAGGAGCAGAGGCTGTAGTTGCTCCCCAGCGGTCGGCAGGGGGCGCTGCTGGCGAGCCCCACACGGCCAATGGCAGATCTCACCTGCGCCGGGTGGCTCAAGACCTCAAGGTGGGCCCCCACCCCTCGGCCCAGAAAGTGTCAGCTAGCAAGGGACCGGGGTGTCAGTCCATCCACCCAACAGCAGGGAGACCCAGGAAGAAAGGGAAAAGCTCACAAGATGCTGGCTATCTCCGTAAAAGCAGAGGTGGGGTGAGGTCCTGCAGGGGCGCTCTCGCACTGGAGAAGCCAAATGGAGCTCCCGCAGTTCTTGGCAGCTCTGATGAAATCCAAGCTGCGCTAGTAGGGCAGTGGGCAGGACAGGGAGGGAGAGGAAAACGGAGGTGACCTGGGGACCAAAAGCAGCCAGAATGACCTTTTCGAGAGTGGAGCATTTTTTTTCTCCCCCCCCCCCCCCCACCCGTGGAGTTCTGCCCGGTAACCCTGTCCCTCCCCACCGAGGGAGAGAAAAAAAGAACCAAACCCCCAGGCTGGGCCTCGGCTAGAGGGAAACAAAAGAGTCCTGCCTCTTGCTGGGAGGAGTGGTTTAGCATATGAATAAGGCAGTCATTAAGCTGAGCAGTCACCAAAACCCGAAAAACTGGTCTCCACCCTGTGCCAAGCAGTTGATGAGTTGATCAGAAAAAATTATCAGAATGAAAAAAAAAAAGAAAAAGAAAAAGAAAACCTATGAGGAGGATATGAGCTAAAATTTATTCTAAATGTTTTTTCTTTGTTTGGGTATGACTACACTTGCAGAAAAGTCTGTGTGCTCTTGATTTAAAGAATCACAGAATCACAGAATTGTTGCGGTTGGAAAGGACCATTGGAGATCATCCAGTCCAACCCCAGTGCAAGGCAGGGTCACCCAGAGCAGGTGACACAGGAACATATCCAGGTGGGTTTTGAATGTCTCTAGAGAGGCGACACTCCACGACCTCCTTGGGCAGCCTGTTCCAGTGCTCTGCCACCCTCAATGTAGAGAAGTTATTCCTCATGTTGAGGTGAAAGTTCCTATGTCTTAGTTTATGGTTCTTGCTCTCCATCCTTTCTCTGGGCACCACTGAGAAGAGTCTGGCACCATCCTCTTGGCACCCATCTTTGAGATATTTATATGCATTAATGAGATCCCCTCTCAGTCTTCTCTTCTCTAAACAGGCCCAGCTCCTGCACTCTCTCCTCATCATATTTGCAGCCCTCCATTGGCCCCTCTCCAGAAGCTCCTTGTCTTTCTTGTACTGAGGACCCCAGAACTGGACACAGCACTCCAGATATGGCCTCATTAGGGGTGAGTAGAGTGGCAGGATCACCTTCCTTAATCTGTTGGCCACAGTAATGGTATCCTGATGTCCCCCAGAATATAATTGGCCCTCCTGGGCTCAAGGGTACACTGCCGGCTCATAGCTTGTTATCCAAGACTCCCAGGTCCTTCTTGGCAGAGCTGCTCTCCAGTAGGTCAGCCTCCAGCCTGTACTTGTACTTGGGATTATTCCTCCCAGAGGCAGGACCCTACACATACCCTTGTTGAACTTCATTAGGTTTCTCTCCACCCAACTTTTCAGCTTCATTCAGTCCCACTGAATGATAACACATCCTTCAGGTGTATCAGCCACTCCCTCCAGTTTTGTATGACCAACGAACTTGCTGAGGGTACATTCTTTCCCTTGGTCCAGGTCACTGATAAACAAGTTGAATAAGGCTGGACCCAGTACTGATCCCTGGGAAACACCAATGACTACAGGCCTCCAACTGCATTCCACTTGGCTGATCACGACTTTCTGGGCTCTGCAATTCAGCTAATTCTTGATCCACCTCACTATCCATTCATTGCCTGAGCCTACCTCTGAGGATATTATGGGAGACAGTGTCAAAAGGCTTGCTGAAATCAAGGTAGGCAACATTCCACTGCTCTCCTCTTACCTGCCCATCTAGGCATCTCATCTGAGCAGGTGATCAGATTGGTCATAGAGTTTGCTGCTGCAGTAGCAGAAGACATCGTGTTATTGAAGCTGCCTGGGGTGTCTGCTGTATGTAACAAATGGAGAGAACACAAGGTTGCTATGGGCATGGTGCTTCTGCTGCTTGCATAATACGCAGCCAGGCCCAAGGATTTAGTCTGTGAGCAGGGCAAGGCTCATCTGAAGTTTTAATTTTGAGCAGCACTGTCTTTTCTGCAGTGACATGAGCCAGGGAAGGTCACAACCTTTCCTTGCAGTGGTACACAAGCAAAGAACCATGGTTGGCGCCTGCTGCAGCAGGGCTTCAACACAGCTCTGGGCAGGCATCGTAATATTGTGTGGTGGTATCTGAAATATAGGCTGCCAAAAACTCAGATAAGATTGCTACAGTTCCTCTTATTCAGGGCTAAAGGTATGTTCTTACTGCTTTTATCCACAGATATAAAATCCAGTTAGCTATGTGCTAACTTTGCACTCATGTAGCACGGGATGGGGAGAGCAGGGAAAGTATGTTATGTACCTCCCTATGATGCATAACCTCCACCTGTCTCAGCTGGTACCTGGATCCTTCATCTGCAAGGATAAAGCTCTGGTTGACGTTGCACCATTCAGGCTTCATCCGCAAGGGCCACATTTGCAAAGATTCTCAGGGATTGTGTACCCTTCCCACCTAGGTTCTTTAACCTTTTTAAGATTTTGTTGTTATTGTTATTTGCTTATTTTTATTTTGTTCTAAATCATGTCTGTGGATAGAATTGCTAGAAATGCAGGAGTTATAGCATAATAACTGTTTTTCTCTCTGTGTGTATATGCATCTGTGTATGTATCTGTGTGTAAATAAACTTCTAGTCCTGACATTCTAGGAAGTGTTGTTACAGCATACTAGTCCAGATGGGATCATTATTAACACTGTATAAAATATATATCCTTCCAGATATAGCACATACGTTGCATTTATTCCTATTACAATAATACATCATTAAGACAGTCCAAGAACTGGGTTAATTGCTCTCCACAGCTAACCTGAAAGAAAGGACTTTTATTTTTCCCATGAGAATTTACAAATCTACTTCATGATGTGAAACTAGATATTGATTTAACATCTTTTGCCTCAAACTAATTAAAGGTACTAAGATAAAATATTTGACAAGCAATACTCTAGATGGTACAGTGTTTAGACTTAGGCATAAAAAAGCAAGTAGAGAGCAGAACACAGTGAAAAATATATGACAACTGGTATTAATTAGATAGGTTCAGGTGATTATACCAAATTGAGGCAGCCAGAGAAAAACTCTTCAAACAGCTGCTTCAGTGGGACTATTCAGTTCTGCACAAGGGTGATCTAACTGAATGACACATGATTTTTGAACAAAAAAGTCTAATCCCTTATTCCGCTTTTGCTTCATAGGGGAGTCTTTGTGCTCTCGTAGCATGAAGCTGAGGAGCAGGACTCATTCTCCTCTGTCCATGCTTTACAGATTACAACCGGACTCCTAAAGGTAAAATTCACAGGCATCTCTTCTAAAGAAAAGGCAACCTCGTCCCTATGTATTTCATGGGTAATTAATGCTTTGGTAGTAGTTCCTAGCCCCTTCTTGGGCCACCAACTCTTACTTTATCATCCGTACTCCAGAGAATGCAACTGATCTCAGTTATTAGTTATTAATGTTAGTAAATATGAATGGATTGACTTATTTTCCATTTTATTTACCCATAATAGTGTGTACTGACACAAAAACTATGTAAAAAAGAGATACTGAGAGATACCTGGGTTGCAAAGATAAGGAACATAAGGAATGCCAAATGACAGTGTTTTGACCAGTCTTATTTAGCATATGCATTGCAAAATCATCATCTCTAATTACAAGATGATATATTCTACTTCTGGACCAGGTCTTCTGCCTTATCTAACATTGAGCACTCATCTGCTCTGAATCCTCGCTGAAGCTGTAGAGCAGGCAAGGCTCCTTTTCCCCAGGATTAGCCTTATTGACATTGTTTTTGGAGGTATCTACCAAAAAAGTCATGGAAGTACCCTGGCAAAGCAGGGCTAAGTCCCTGTCCTGGTCAGGTCTCCTGTCATTCATCTCATGGGGCTCTTACCTCTCCAGATGGCTGGTTCAAACCTGGTTCTCCTAGCCCATGTGAGGGTCAGCAAGGAGGTCTGTTGTTGACTAGCACCTCTGCCAGATGCCTGAGAGCTGCATTTCCCACGCAGGCCAGGCAATGCCCTGCCCCAGACTTGCTGAAGGCTGCAGAGGGGGTCAGCTGCTTCTGAGACAGCAGCTGGAGCTCTGGGCAGCCAGAGCATATGTAGCAAACCTCTGCTGTGTTAAGTTGCCCCAGTCTGGACAGATCTTTATGGGAACTGCAAAGATATTTTAAATAACCAAGGTTGATCCTCCCTTAGCTAGGTAATTAAGCACATGGCATGCTAGTAGTATTTATGATGTCTTCTGAGGAGAGTAACAGCACCTGCTATTGGGATATTGGGACTGCCGTACAGAGAGTGGTGATGCATTCTTTCTATTCACATAAGGATTTTTCTAACACCTCATTAGTTTATTAAAACCAGATAGCAAATCTTGAATAAAATAATGGCAATGATCCCAGAATAATTAACCACAAGTGACAAAGTCTGTTTAGTTTAAAAACACACACACTAAACAGGGTACCATTTATTGTGATGGTTGCTGTCATCTCTGAATGTGCATGTTGACTTATTAATGATTTGGAAGCATAGTGAATTGTTATATCTTCCTGCAATAATTAGTATTTCTTTTCAGCAGCTGTTGAAAGTTGTTGTTTTTGTGATACTGAATAAATTAGTTTAGATACAGGAAAAATTAACAGTGAACCATCTGTTTTGGGATACATTAAGAGCTCATTTAAGACGGCATTGAAAAATCACATTCTCATTTTGAAGTTTTAAAAGGAGAACTTAGTTTTTAAACAACTGATGGCTCATGTTAATGTTTTGTGTTTCTCCCCTTACAGAATCAATAGTGTTTCTCTCTGAAAGAGAATAATTCTATTATGTGGATGTTTTTCAAACTTTCAACCTTCCCTAAATCATCCAATCCCTGGAACAAGAAGTAATACATTTAGAAGGATTGTGATGGGCAGGTGCCTAAGTTTTTTGAAGTATCCTTATAATCCTAATACATGTAAAAAATCTTGATAAAGCAGTTATAAAAATGCAATGCATACTTTCATAGACCAGATGTTCCCCTTTACTAGGGAGCAGGATAAGCCTCAGGATTTCCTTCTCATCTGTGCTCCTTCTCCAATAGATGAAGCCAGTGGGTGTCTCCCCGTTGCTGCAGGTGTGGCACAGAATCCAAAGCCTCTGAAAGCGATTCTGTGCAGATATTAGAGCTGGGAGATACTTACATGGCATGCGTGTCCTGTGCACAGCATGCCTGGGTGTACTGCCAATATGTAAACCAATACCTAACAGGCCTTGGGTATCCAGAACGACATCTGTGCTCCGCGATTCTGGAGGAAGCAAGTGGCAAGGGTGTTGCAGAAACGAAGGCACAGCAAACAGAAATCAACTGAAGGTTAGGTTTTTAGCCATGCAGATCATCTTATGTTCCCTTTGTTGCCAGAACACAAAGCCAGTTCTGTAAGTTAATTTGTTCCCCTTAAGATACATAAACTGAACAGGCCTTTGGAGGTTCGCATCCCTTTCAACTGACTGTGGAGTAAACCTAGGAAAGCAAGTTAAGACTGGACAACTAGTTTGTAGGTGACTATAGGCAGAATGAATGCCACCCAAGTCAGAGTAGCTCCATACCTCTCACCCATGCAGCCTGATTACCTTGTCTTGTTTGGTTTGACTTGCTCTTTCTATGTACCTTTAAAAAACAAATGCATGCCAATTTGAGTAGGCAGAGTACCTGTTATCTTGTACTTCCTGTAGAGGAGATGAGTATCTTTTATGTGCAGTGCTTTATATACTGCTCTTCTATACTGCATCCTTTTGTGTCTCTCATACAAGGGAAATTAGAACCAAAATGCAATTTTTTTCTATTTACATTAATATCTATAGATATGGTAAGGTAGACAGTGCTCCACAGCTATAATAGTCCAACTCTTCAGTATTTATGGTACAGCAAAGAGCAAAAAGACATCTCCATCTGATTGATGATAATGAGGACAGTACCAAACTTTCTTCTTTATGTTTTTGCTCAGTAAGATATGTAGTTTTCAAATAAACTGTTTTCATAAACAATTTTGAGGAAAGCTTTTATCTGTTTCCTACTTCAAGAAATCATAATGCTGGTAGTCAGTATTTCTACTGACTACCAAGAAATACTATTCATAATCTATCCTGAATATTTGAGGAACCAAGTGGGCTAGATGTCTCTCATAATTCCCAGGGTAACACCACATCTTTTGAAAGCAGGCTAACTGTACGTGTAAGTCGTATAATATTTCATCACTTGTGGGAAGTAGAAGGTCAAGGTGGTTTGTGATAGATTTTGAGACAATTTAATCTGCAAAAAATGGAAGTAATCTTCTTTGAACAGAAGCTCTTATTTCATAGGTACAAATATTTTTCAATGGTTGCTCCCTCTCGGGTTTTATCTATGTGGTAGTTTTGAGTAAAAGTCTCCATGTATGGACTATGTCAGAAGTAAATATGCAGTTTTCTTAGTATGATGTAACAGGGGAACCCTTGTTGTTCCCAGCCTTCTATGTGCCTGCTGTACTGGATGCATGAGGGTGATATCACTGGCTTTATCCTTCAATGTTCATCCCCAGAGTCCTCTCCAGTGGGCCAACTGGCTTTCTCAAACCAACTAAGAAAAAATCTGAGACCTTGACAATCTCAATAAAAATAGTGCCTGGGGGTGTGTCCTCCAATACACAGATTACTCCAAGAACTAAAGAAACAGCCTTCCTTACATTAGCATCTGTGGAATCTTCAGTGCTTCAGTACCAGCTGTGCATGACAACTGTGTAGTGTAAAACTGTCTTTACTAATGCTTTATGGTGAAACTACCAATGAATGTGGTTAGAGATGGCTGGTAAGCACTGAAGCAAACCTGGATAGTTATATGGATAGTTCTAACCATCTCTGGTTAGAGATGGCTGAGCTGGAGTTCATTACCCATAGCAACCCTCACAGAGCTGTCCTTTGCATTGGCAGCTTAGAAGGGTGTTTTGGCTACTGCTGAGCACAGTATTAGCATCGGCACTGTAACATTCCTTCCTTAGCTGAGGGCAAGATCCTAGGAGGGGACACAAGCGGGCCAGCTGACTCAAACTGACCAAAGGGATATTCCATACCATATGATGTCAGCTCAGATATAAAAAGATGAGGGAAGGAGCAGGAAGGAGGGCATTCATTTTCTCCAATGGCTGCCTTCTGAGAAACTGTCGTGTGTACTGAAGCCCTGCTTCTTGGGAGCGGCTGACCATTGCTGCTGATGGGAAGTAGAGAATAAACCCTGCTGTCTTTCGCTTCCACATGCACGAGCTTCCCTGTACTTTTTGTTTTAAATAAACTGCCTTATCCCAACCCACGAGTTGGGTTTTTCTTTCCACCTTACTCTCTCCCCTGTCTGGCTGGGAAGTGATAGAGTGACTCGATGGGCACCTGGCATCCAACCAAGGCCAAGCCATCACATTCTCTCAAATAAGAGGCCTTGTCTCTAAGAAGAAAATGCAATAGTGAATTAGGGCCTGGCAGATCACTGTCTGCAAAACAACAGTCAGTTCAGAGGAGAGAGCTAAACCATACCAAAACTTTTTGCCAACAAACTCTTCATTAAAACAGAACATTTCTAAACTCAAAGGACTAAGTAATTTCTTGCTGGAGTTTTTTTACTACAAAATACTGTTAAATCACAGTTACACACTGAATAAAATGTTGCCATCAAACTTCCATGACCAAGTGTTAAGAGGAAAAAATGGTTTTTTTATACTTTCCCCACAACATCTCTCGAAAAATGTTGGTTTAGAATTTAAAACCCTTTACTCTTCTGATCTGAAAGGCAGTGTGTTTTTAGTAAAGGAAAAGTATAGGACTTACAAGACCTGTAGCACAAATGTTTTAGCAAATTGATGCTGGAAATTATGTAGCTGCAAGCTTAAAACTTCCAAAATTTATTAAACTAATAATATAAATAAAGGCAATATTTTGGCCCCTGAATGCAGACATGAAGGAAACTACATTACATTAGGTCAGTGATCTAATCAGTACAGGAGACCTCAGCATGGAACCCAGTGTACCCAGGTATACTGTCTTTACAAACAAACTTACCAGTCTTACAGTTATAGATTAGTCAACACTCCAATCAGAAGTGATTTACAAAATCTTAAAAAGTTTCTAAGATTGGTGCATGCAAACCAAAAATGGAAAGTGGTTATTATTAAAAGATGCTTTCATATGAGAGTATGATGGAAAAGTCTAGTACCTGTTTTGGTGTCTCTTCAGTCTTTGCTTATCTTATTTTTCTTCCACTGTTGTATTTTAAATGCCAGGTTTTCCATGAGATTTTTCAAGAAATAAGGTAATTTTCTTAATGTTATTGTTTCCTTATTTAATTCAATTTTTATACATGTAGAATTTATGGAATTCCAGGATTGAAGTTCTAATAAGTCTATAAGAAAGTGATTGCTGTTATGTATGGCTTATGACAGCTTTTGAATGATGATATAAGGAGTTCATCTTACATACTTCATAGGAAATGCTTGCAGTCTGCCTTGTTATTCTTTACAGAAGAGACCTAAAGATGGACTGGACCAATATTTTTCACTTCTACTGCTGAACTTTTTATATTCAAGTTTTTACAAGTTTGTGCTTATTTGCTTTTCATTGGACAATTATAAAGATTGATGAGGTTCATTTTAAATAAAAAAAAAATTAAAAATAGGATTTGGTATGAATTACTCCCATATTTTAGTGAAGCTTCTGCTAGAACTTTTTTTTTTTTTTTTCACAAAGGTTC
>NW_020955240.1:1102815-1119374 GCF_003031625.1 Empidonax traillii | reverse complement strand
GTGTGTTTTTTGTTGTTTGTTTGTTTGTTTGTTTGTTTTGTTTGTTTTGTTTTTGGTTTTGTTTTTGGATTTTTACTAGGAGCTGCAAAGGTATTAAAACCTGATTTGGCTCATCATACTTTTTTTTTTTTTTTTAAAAGAGCAAAGACAAAGATAGGAACACAGTTCTAAAAACTAAACTAGAAAGATGAGCTTTGTTATTATAAATGAAAAACAAAAAAGTAGGAGATTGCTAAGCTTCATGTTTCCCTGAGCCACCAAAATTTAGGGCCTAGTGAAGTCTAAATTTCCCATTTTGTTTCTCTCATCCCCATAAAGAAGAAATATGAGTGATGCAGTCTGTAAAAGTCTTCTGTCAATGTTTGTCTCCACAAAACCAAATGAAGGGTAATTGAGTCTGCATTGTTAGGGTAGCACTTGCAATCAAGCATCCCACTCTTGAACCAACTCTGAAACATGTAAAGAAGAACCTGTGTGAGTTCCTTCCTTCCAGTCTGGAGGCAATGGGCAGAAGGTTTGACTGAAGAAACATAGTGATCGTCACATCAAGGATTCAGTTCAGCACGAAAATAGGGTGCAAAGCAGGTCTGCAGGACGCTTGTGGATGCAAGGAGGAGTGAAGGGAAGGAGTGTGAATAAGAAGGTGTTGGAGGGGACCTCTGGAATAAAAATGAGAAGCTGAGCAAGACAAAAGGGGGAAGATGGCAAGGAGAATCAGAAATGGAAAGAGCTGCCCTGGGGCAAGAGTGGAGTGTTGGGGCCATGGAGACACTGTGCCCTAATGGCATAGAGGCTTTTGGAAGTGAAGGTTATAACTGTGAAAAGCCTTGTAGAGAGAGATAAGGCCTTTCCTGCTTGCCACCAAGGCCATTGTAGGACAAAACAGAGAGAACGGTCTGCCTGAACCTGTTTTTCTCGTAGCTCTAGAAGAAGGAAGGCAGCAGCCCATGCAAAGGATAAAAGCCAAGATTTTGGAATCAGCTGTAGGAAAGAGTTTGTATGCTCTAACTTAGAATGTGAAAATAAATATTTATAAGTGAATTTCCATTAAAACAGAGAGGACCGAGTAGGCTGAATGTTCTGGATGCTGAGCTGGCAAACAGCCTGTTAACTTGGAGTTCTTGTCATGTGATTTTTCCTAATAGAATATGTTTCTTGAAAACTAATTGCATCATCGCTACTCTGCAATAATATAAACTTAGGAGATAACAGAAAAAATGCAGAGGCGATGAGTTGCTCATAGCTCTGATTTTGTAATAACAAGGCGTATTATTATTTACAAAATAACTGATTCATTCAGAGATGCTCCTCTTTTGAAATATGATGCACCATATGTTCAGTGACTCAGTTTCTCAGATATTGTATTTGGTTCATTAAAATTTTGAATTCTGCTTCTACTCCTTCATATTTTTTTTGTTGCTTGTCTGTATAAAATATTCAAAGTAGTACTTTACAGGCAGCTGTAAGCCAAATTGCTGATAGCAGGAGTATGACCATAAGCCACCATCCCCAGGATTTTCAGTCAGTGTGAATGATCTGTTTTATAGATTTAAAAACTTTACTAATCCAGCTGCCACTGTAGTCAGCAGGAGGCTTTTCCAAAGTGAGTAACAGAGGGTCCGCTTCCCTCTTAATGTATTGGTTTTCATAATATAGGACTTTAGCCCTCAAACCGGAAATGAGCAGAGGCCTTTGATTTTGACTGATCAAAACCATAATGAGAAGGGTTGTTGATTTTGTGGCTGTTCTGCTTGATCTAGCTTTTGTCTGAAACTATAAATTTGTAGTTTTTGTTTGAAATAACTTCGTTAGCAGAATCTTAGCTGTCATACATTGTTGTGAAAGGGTTGTGTTGCGGCTGGGACAGGATCCATCATATGTCCCACGTTTTCAGGAACCGGAAAAGAATTTCTGTTGCTTCTCTGCTCCCTTCCAGTTGCCAGACATTTATCCTGAAGTTAGCAGAGAACTAATTTTCTAATAAATATATCAGCCACTTGGTATTCAGGGCAAATACATATAATACATATAAATAAATACATTACCCTTCCCCCCATTAAAGTAAGATTTTCAATCAGTACCAATTAATTGTAGTTCATTTTTAAAAGGGCCATTCCCCATGCCCAGATTGCAGCATTTTGTCCGAGCAGGGGATGTTATTTCTTCTTCCTTGCCAGGGGACTCAAAGCACAAAATGTTGCTGTTTTATTAAATGCACTACTGGCAAACTTTTGGGCAGTATATTTTTGTTATTTAGCTAGTCATTCCTAAATTTAATGGTGATATTTAAATGTCAGTAGTGCTTATTTTATTGGAAAACTCTGTCTGTTTATTCTCTCTGGTTAGATTCATAGGTATTAGAGGCAGTAACACATTGCAAGCTCATTTTTTGTCCCTGTTGCCCAAGGCAACTTCTGCAACTGCAGAAGGAGATAATGTCCTATCAGCATTAACTTTTATGCCGTGACATTCCGCTCCCAGCTGGCGGGAGAGTTAATTATGGCAAACATATGGATATACAGGGAGGCAGCATTTCTGTGTCAAAGCCAAGCATCAAATGGGATTGGAAAAGACTTTTTGCGTGGGGATTGGAAGTTATACATCCTGTTCCCATCCCTTGGCCCATCAAAAGCAAACCCGTAAGGGAAGGGAGCTCGGAAAACACCCTGTGGCCTGCGTGCTGGTGCCTGCTGTTGAAGTGGCTTAAGAGTGTATTGTCCTCAGCTGTCTTCCCTGCCCCACTGCGAGAGGTTATTGCATGACTATGGAGTGGGACATGAACACTGCACTCCAACCAGCAGTCAGAGTGAAGTTACCCAGGGCAGGAGTAGTTTTGATCTGCCTGACAGCATCTGTCTCCCTGTCCCTACTACTGGAGTAGTAAACTGCAGGAAGTGGGCTGCAGACATCATATGTGTAGGTGGTGTCTAAAATGGTATGTGGGGAAATATGGCATATTGCATGCCCTGAAGAACCTGAGGAGTAAGCTGTAGATTAGGAACTGGGCTATGTGATGTTATTTTGTGCCAGCAGCCACGAATCATGAAATCCAAGAATGAAGTTTGGTCTGTGCCGCCTATGTGGCTCTCTGGGTAACTGTGTCCCAACAGACCACACAGTAGTGGTTAAGGAAAACATTGGTTAATATTTTGTTTTCTTAAGTGTGGTTATACAGAATGTCATATTTTAAAAACTGCTGTGTTTAATAGTGGTTTGAGCACAACAATTTAGCATATGGCTTTGAAACTGGGAACATCACATGAAACACTAGGCTCTGAGTTCACTTTAGTAGCTCTCGGTCCACCGCCCACCATACTCAGAGCTCTGAAGCTGTTTCATTATAATCCCTTGTTAGAGCAGCTCCATTCAGCTGTTTGAAGTCTGGGACTGAATTCTGCTATATAAGCTTTTTAGCCTAGGGGCAAGCTTTTTCTTCTTCAAAAGGAAGAAAGAGGGTTGTAGCATTTTAGTGGGCTAGGATTGTTTCTGGTGCAATTTGATATCAGTGAGACTGTACTAAGCCTGTCTCTGGCATAAAGATGCCAGAACAGTGATACTTGAAGTGACTTTCACGTTATAATTAAAAAATAAATTAAAATAAAGTTAAATAAAATAAACAAAAATAAAATAAATCATGAGGTTTTATTTCCTGCCTAAATGAAAATTTAACTACCAAGAAGTTGGGCTTATTACTGGGTGTAATTGTGAATTAGGTTGGAAACAACTAGATAAATACATGTATAAGTGCATATTGTCCATACAAAAGGTAATGTTGATCCTTAGAAATGTCAGAGCAGGAGACAATGACAATGGAAGTTGCAATTTGCTTTTGTCTCTCTATACAAGATATAACTCTTTAGCAATTCCTTTCTGTTACAACACATTTTCTTCAGTCTATTACTAGTCTTTGGGATTTAAGGGTGGTGGTGGTGGTGGTTTATCCTTGCTTGCTCCCACACAGAGAGCTGGAGACAAGAAGTCTGAGCAACTTGCTCCCTTTACCCCACATATCTGCCCTCATGTTGTCAGGAGAAAGTACAGAAGGCTTGTTGTTTTATGGGCCGCTGTATAGGCTGGTCCCAAACAGATGAGGTGGCTGGTGGCTCCTTGGTGACATTGTGCCGCTTGTCCCATCCCTCTAGAGAGACAACCATGAATCTCTCTGTGCAAGGCTGTTCTTTATGTATATACCCCAGGCAGGGCCTGTAGACTCCCTGCTTAAACCTGGCCCAAGACCCATCTGTGACTCACTCAACAATCCATAGTGGGCATGCTAAGGACCTGCTAGCACCATGAATGCTTGCCACTGTAGGGAGAAAATTCATGTGGCCAAAGCTCAACTGGAGCTGAAGCTGGCCAGAAATGTGGAGGACAATAAAAAGAGATTCAAATACATTAATGGCAATTGGCAGCATAGAAATATCATCAGCTTGTTATAGAATGAGAATGGACACCTCCCTAACAGGGAGAGAGACAAGGCAGAGGTGTTTAATGCTTTCTTTGCCTCTGTCTTCAACACAAATTATGGACCTAGGGGGCCTCAGTGCCCTGAGCTGGAGGACCTTGACTGCAAGAATAATCAACTCCCAGTTGATCTTGAAACTATATGAGGTCTGCTGATCCAGCAAGATCCCTAAAAATCTCTGGGGGCTGATGGGAATCATCTCAGAATACTCAAAGAACTGGCTGATCAAAACTTCTCTTGATGATTTTTGAGTGGTCTTGAGAATCTAGAGAGGTCACAGCTGACTGGAAGCTCCATAACATTGTACTGATTTTCGTGAAGGGCACGAAGGAGCACCCTGGAAACTACAGGCCTATCAGTCTCACTTCAGTGCCTGGTAAAGTTATGGAGAAGATTATTCTGAGAGGTGTTGAAAAACACCTGAAAGACATCCCAGTCATTGGTCACAGCCAGCATGGCTTCTTGAGGGGAAAGTCCTGTTTATCAAACCTGATTTCCTTCTATGACAAGGTAACCCACCCAGCTGATCAAGGAAAGCCAGTTGATGTAATTTTTTTTTTTGAATTTCAGTAAAGCTTTCAACAGCATCTCTCACAGGATCCTTCTGGACAAACTGTCCAGCACAGCTGGATAAAAACATCACGTGGTTGGTGAGCAATCAGCTCACAGGTCGAGCACAAAGGGTGATAGTGAATGGGGTGACATAAGCCTGGTGACCTGTCACTAGTGGTGTTCCACAGGGCTCCATTGTGGGCCCAGTGCTCTTCAACACCTTCATAAATGATTTGGACACAGGACTGGAAGGGATACTAAGCACGTTTGCAGGTGACATGAAACTGAGGTGAGCTGTTGACTTGCTTGAAGGCAGGGAGGCCCTGCAGAGAAAGCTTGACAAATCAGAGCACTGGACAATCACCAACCAGATGAGTTCAACAAAGGAAAGTGCTGGATTCTGTACCTGGCATGGGGCAACCCTGGATGTCTGCAGAGACTGTGGAATGAGGTGCTGGAAAGCAGTGCTATTGAAAGGGACTTGGAGGTCCTGGTCTAGGGCAAGTTGAATATGAGTCAGCAGTGCCCTGACAGCCAGAAGGGCAAACCGTGTCCTTGGGGGCATCAGGCAAAGCATCACCAGCCGGTTGAGTGAGGGGATTATCCTGCTCTGCTCTGCACCTTGAATGCCGTGTAGTTTTGGGCAACACAATATTAGAAAGGTATTAAGCTGTTGGAGAGTATCCAAAGGAGAGCAATGAAGATGGTGAAGGGCCTTGAGGGAAAGCCATATGAGGAGTGGCTGAGGTCACTTGATCTGTTCAGCCTGAAGAAGAGGAGACTGAGGGGAAACCTCACTGCAGTTTACAACTTCCTCATGAGAGGATGTGGGGGGCGGGCACTGATCTCTTCTCTGTGGTGACCAGTGACAGGACACAAGGGAATGGCCTGAACCTGTGTCAGAGGAGGTTTAGATTGGATATTAGAAATAGGTTCTTCACCCAGAGGATAGTTGGACACTGGAACAGGCTCCCCAGGAAAGTGGTCACATAACCAAGCCTGACAGAATTCAAGAAGGTTTTAGATTATACTCTCAGACACACGGTGTGATTCTTGGGGGTGGTCCTGTGCAGGGCCAGGAGTCGGACTCGATGATCCTTGTGGTTCTCTTCCAATTCAACATATTCTGTGGTTCTGTGATTAAAATTATCTTCTCAACACACTCAGTTTGCTGGCTCCAATGGACGTGTTCTTGAAAAAAGAACATTTTTTTTCTTATATCCTTTAATACAAATTACTGAAAGACTGAATTCAAATATCTCCTGCTGTTCAGTGGCTTTGCATTGTCTGCACAGCACTGCAGTCCTATCAGTAAGAGAAGCAATGCTTCCCTCTGATTGCCAGCATAAATCTGCAACACCTCTCCTATAAGGAAAGGCTGAGAGAGTTGGGGTTGTTCAGCCTTGAGAACACTTTGGCAGGACCTCATTGTGGCCTTTCATTTAGTTAAAGTGGGCTTATAAGAAATATTGGGTGAGACTTTCTAGTAGGATGTGTAGCGATAGGTTAAGGGGTAATGGTTTTAAACTAAGAGGGTAAATTCAGTGTAGATATAGAGAAGAGATGCTTTGTGATGAGAGTAGTGAAACATTGGAACAAGTTTCTTAAAGAGATGGTGGATGCTCCATCTGTGGAAACACTTGAGGTCAGGTTAGACAGGGCTCCGAACAACCTGATCTTGTTGAAGATCTTCCTGCTCATTGCAGAAGACTTGGACTAGATGGTCATTACAAGTCCTTTCTAACCCAAGCTATTCCATGATTCTATGAAAATGTATAGTGCAAACTTGAACTCTAAAAGTTTCAAAAAACATGGAAATTGCAAGGAAGTTATAATGCGCTTAACTGTGATGTTGCAGCTCTGTGACAGCAGGGAGCAGCCAGACTGACCCCTGGCCTTCAGTGATGCTGTCATATCCACATTACGGCTTGTGTACCCGTAATCTTGTGGGTAAAACCTCATGCTTGCGGTGACACTTTTGGACTACTGCAATTTTTCTCTCTTGACTAAGGTACTCATGACAGAGTATGTTACAGACCTCTCATGAGGTGAATCCAGGTTAACTGTGCCTTCAAAGGCTGATTTTGTACAATAGAGGCTATCACTGTCTCTTTATGCAGGAAGGGTGTGTAACATAAAAGAAAATATATGGAAATAAACTGATTTACAATTACTTACAATTAAAAAACCAAAATACCTGGGCATTTACATTTTTATTATATTTCTTAGAGTGTCTAGTTTGTATGTATTAAACAGAAAAGGTGGCTTCTGTATTAAACTTCAAAAGGTGGTTGCTGAGGATGGAAGTTTCTCCATGGTAAGAGGGGGGAAAAAAACCATTTTCTATCCACAGCTCTCAGGAAAATACCTGCACGGTTTTCTCTTTTGTCTTCTGTTGGTGAAGAGTCAGCCTATTCATCTGTCAAACAAAAGAGCAAGGAAATGTAATACTAAAATCAGTTATAAACCAACATGGTAATTATAGACCACACCCAAAGATATAGCACCCCCAGTCTTTGTGAGAGATGGTAGTCAGGTTCAGATACCATAGCTTAACTAATTTTTGTTTAGTGCTGTTCTTACCTCCCACATCATAGAATTCATATTAATTTCCTGTATTTCTCTTTTCTGTTCTTCCTATTATAAAGCACTTTTAAAATTGAATTTTGTTACAATATATTATAGCAGTAGCATTAACTTGATGACAGATTCTTTAAAATAACTTACTTATTTTTTTTTCTGATCAAAGAACCACCACAGGAAATCCGATAAAGAATCAGAGGCTTCTTCCCCTGGAGCACATTCATATTTTTCCTATTTGTATTTGCTGTCGTCAGCCACAATTCTGTTTCAGATCAAGGGTAAGGGAGCTTTTTTTAATATGGAAGGATAGGACTGAATCCCTCAAACTTAAAACAGGTACCATTTGTTTCACTTTAAATCACCATGAGTTTAAAAATTATTTAAAGCTTTTCATTTTCTGTATGACCAGAAAACATTCAGCTCATCTCCATGTTCAAAGTAATGAACTATGGAAGAACCAAATTATCATGTGTTGTTAATTCTCTAAAAGCAATTATATTTCCAGCAGTCAGCTGGCTTAAATTAAGACATTATTAAGCTTTCATGTCTAGAAAATATGTGCTCTGCTTTGAAAGGGTTGAATAAACTCAGCACTTTTTTTATTTTTCTTGGATATAAATGCCTTTCGTATATGGCTGTACATTATGATTTTTTTTTTTTTTTTAGATACAAAGAGATTAAGAGAGGGGAATGGCTGGGGGGAGCCTGCTCAGTCCATCCTACCAGTCTTTACTTGCTCTTCACGACACTGTGCCAGGAACCTGAAGCAGCCTCTTGGGAAGGTATTTGCACCCCTGGGTGTGTGTATTAGCAGAGCACCATCACTCTGAAGCCTTTTGCAGCAGAGGAATTACTCTGCTGGGATTTACAAGCTCCCAGTTCTGGCTTCGAAGGACCATCATTATTTTGGGATTTAAATTCTTGTAGCAGTAGGATTTTACTCTGCTGACTGTTTCGAATAAGGGTTGTTTTCAGATATAGTTCTTAAACTGAACCGGAACCCTAAACTATTTTCCTTTAGCTTAGTAAGGTTAAAAATGCTCTAAGAATCATTCACAGTCCTCTAATGTCAAATGTTGACATAATTCCATTATATGGACATTAAAGAACAAGATCTTTCCTGTTTAATAGATGTATGCTTGTTAGATAAATGTGGATGCATGAGAAACTGTTGCTATGCTGCACCACTTGAGTGAGAGGTCTCATTCTACACATCTGTCCTCAAGCAAACAGTGTGGGATTACCTGTGCTAAAATGAAATGTATAGCTACATCCTACAAAAAATTGCAGCTGTCTTTGTTGTGTCAGCACAGGCCATACAACATCTCTGGTGCCCAAGAGCTGCTCTTCTGGGTTAATGGTGTCACAGAGGCAAAGCTGTCAGTACCTCTGCTATGTCAGCATTTTCCTCTGTTATCATTAATACAATACAACACCCATGACTGTCCTTGGGGGAAACAGAGAGGGGAGAAACTGTATTGTCACAGCAAATTCACTCTGCTCTGGCTCCAAGGGGTACTATGGTGCTTCCACCAACTCTTCTTGCCTCGGATTTGGGCATGAATGGTGATGGAGCTTCCCAGCCAGGGCCCATGACTTGTTTCTTCTCAAACACTTGTACCTCTGCATGCCAGTGCACCCTGAGCACTGTGGCTAAAGAAGAGCCTTGCCTGGCTTTTCCACACGTCTCTGCTTCCCATGAGCACTCCCAACCCCCCTCCCCACACTCAGTGGTTCTTTTCAGGCAAGTGAACCAAAATCATGGGTGTGCCTTCTCTGAGGTGTGTTCTCCTCACAAAATTCTGTGTTCCTTAGTGCCTGATTGGAAAACAACTGACACATATCTTAAAACACTGGAAAGATTCTGAGTCAGCAAATTCTATAAACAACTCCCATAGAAAGCCTCATTTCAAGCCCTGGTGTATTCACGCTAAGATCCCCACAGCTTCACAGAGCCTCAACTCTGAAAACCCCAAAAGCTGGATGCATCCAACTAACCTTAGTTGCTCTCAAACTGGCTTTAGCTTAGCACCCATCATAATGATCCTGTTTTGAAATGAGACTTGGAAGGAAGGAAGAAAGGAAGGAAAGAAGGGCAGGAAAAGGAAAACTGGATGGAAAACTGTTATTTGTTTCTGAATTCAGAGTGATTTGGTATTTAAGTACTCCCAATATGTAGGGAGGCAGGGGAGGAGACTGGATACTGATGTACATCAGAGCCATTTCATACCTCATAGGCCATGCTGCCTATGGTTTTGAAAGTCCCTGTTGAGAGGAATGTGGTGCAGGCTGTGTGAATTGGGCTTGCAGGACACTGCAAGAGGTTTTTTGGAGAATACTGGCCACATTTCCACTGAGATGCCTCTTCTGCTTCCAGAAATGGTCTGGCCTTGAGAATAGACAGTTCACGTTTTTGAAGTGGTGAGCTTGAGCTTGAGCTTGACTAAATCCATGTTGCCCCTGAGGAGAGCTAGAAACTTTTCATACACAAACTTCCTTCTCTGTGTGCCAAAATGAGGTATTGGAGTGCTAATTCAACATCTTTGGACACCATGTGTATGCGTAGATAAAAAGAGGAGCAAGCAGCATCTTCTGTATCTCTGTATCATACCACTGCATTTTTAGCTCCACACAATGCTTCTAAATTAGAACATCATAAAGCAGAGTTTGTGGACTCTTGTTCTGAAGAGTTGGAGGAACACTCCTTGGGAAGATAAGCATCATTTTCCAACTCAACTGGCATCACTGAGCTCAAGAAAGCTGCCCGACTTTGATTAGCTTGTTACTCTCACCACTGTTTTTGGGAGAAAACCCTGATTTATAAATCTTCAGACTACAACTGAGTGAAAAACTAAACTCCTCTTCTATTCCAAACCATCTACACTGTCTCCACTTGCCTTTCAATGTTTTTAGTGTAGAAGGCAGCTGAACACCAAACATGGTCTTAGTGTTCGTGTTAGCTGTTGCACTCGAAGGTGTTCTAACCTTATACCACACCTAGCAATGCCTCTTTTGCTTGCACTTTTAACTCCTGCACCATAGCAGGAGTCATTTTGTTAACTTCTGGCAAGAGCTTAACAGCCTTTGAGAAGCAAATCCAAGATTCTTATTGCAGTGACTGAGGTCTGTCTGCTCAGCCAGTGTGGTGGCTTCTGCTGTTCCTTCTCTACACATCAAGGAGAAGTGAAGGCTGGTTCATTTTTAAATTATTTAATGTAAACATAATTTTTTTTCACTCCATTCTCATCCTCTGTCTTGCACTGATTTTGACTGTTTCTTTATTCCTTTAGTCTCTCACCTTCCTGGTTGTCTATATGTCATTCCAGTTACAGGCAAACTGGGACTTGTTGGCTGCTTTGTGCCTGTGTTTGTCGTGTTAACATGTTCTGACTTCAATGTTTCCCTTGAGCAAGCTGAGGCTGCTGCATCTAGGTTCCTGAAATGTCACCAAGGTGATGGGGGAGAAAATGTACAACAATTGTGTTTCATTAGCTCCATCACTAGAAGTTTGAGGAAGACAGTGTTTTCGTATTTAATGGCTAGCAGAAGATAGTAATTGATCAGGAAAAGATCAGTCTGCTGTTACTCTTGGTCACAAAGCTCTTCTTGACCACAGAACTATCTGGAATGTTCTCCAAATGGTGCATGAACCCTACAGAGATAACTTATTTTTTCCTATCAAAGGCTGAATCAATGTATCTAATCAGTTTTAGGAACTGTTTTTCTGATTTTCTGTTTTTAAACTGTTTTTGGAATTGAAAGAACCTTGTTCTTTCTTTCTCCATATCATAGCAATCTATTACTCTAAAATTATTTCTTTGTTGGTTTAGCTTAGTGGTTGAAATTCCTCAGCAATAAATCATTTAAGACACCAAAGCACAGGTTGCTTCTAGTTTGGTCTACTTTCCACTCAGTGTACTGCTCCTTCCTGAGAGTCCATCTTGAGACTCCAATTCCAACTATCAGAGAGCTTTCCTGACACAGATTTTAGTCTGAGTATGGTAAGCATACGCGTAGCATAAGGCCAGATCTGATTCAACTTGATAATGGCTAAAATTTCTACTTTGGTTCCTGTTACAATGTTTTTCATATCCCAGATGATAAGATCCCTCTCTGTTGTGGGCCTCATCAACACTTGTCAGGATTAGAATGAATTCAGAGTTTGGATGACCTTAGAGACTGAACTGATCACCTTTGGATATATATCAGGGGAAAGTATTTCAGTGAGAAAGCTGTGGTTAAAACTAGATGTTTCCTTAGTTAAGCACTTTTAGCACCTTCTACAACACTAGCTATGGTACCACAGTGACTCTGTAAGTCAAAGTACAGCATCACTTTTAAAGTCCCAGCTTTCTTGACTCTCCAGGGGCTTGACAGTAAAGGCTTCCAGAAGTTCTTCCCCATTAAAGGGTGTATTTCCAGGGGGTCTTACTCAGTTTGGATGGAGGATCAGCTGGACTTTCATTTACATCTTCCTGTCCAAAATAAAAATGTAGGACAATGTCAGAGAAAGAGGCACTCGAAACTGAGAACAATGGCAATCCAGTAAACACAAAACATAGCATTGCTTACTTTACTGAATAGAAGCGGGACCTATATGGCTATTAGAGAACAATTGGAGTCACAAATGAGAGAAAACATAGAGCTATCTGCTTTGACATTTTATTTCACTCATCTTGGTATAAGCCAAACTGCAAACAGGGAACACAGAAGCTATTCTGGAAGATGATGATTCTGCTTCCTGTGTGCTTCAGCACGATCCAACATTTGGCAAGATGCACCCATGTAGAAAACTAGCAGAGCCAGCTCATTCCACAGCTCAGCTTTCTGTAAATGTAGCATTGCCTGGTGTCCCTCAAAGATAAGCTTCACTTACACTACCTCTGGTGGTGTATTGAGTAATTATTGAATTAGGAATTGAATAAAAGAGCAAAGCCTCCAAATTTGGCCATATGTTTCTGGGAACTAAATAAAAATGTAAGATGGGGTAAAATCATCCTGGATAAATCTATCAGAAGCAATGTTAAATTACTTGACTTTTCCACTCAAAAGAGGAGTGGGAATACCACTGGTTCATGAGCTTGCCTCAGCTTGCTGAGAGTGATAGCCAAGAGCTTTCCTCCTGTGTCAGAGGCATCTGACACTGGAGGAAAGGTGACAAGGGGTATTATTAGGGGTAGAATGGTGGCTGAACTTCACATTACAACCCTGGGTTGTACTTTCCCAACATACAGGCAGTGTAAAATGGAAAAAAAGAATACCATAACCACATGGGGAGAGAGAAACAGCTTGGAGTGAACACTGCCATGTGACTGGGCAAGAGGATGCCTCTTGGACATGGTATGGGCCACACTACTCATTGCAGTGTGATTTATTCAGCTAAATCCTTCTTCTTGAGTTCCCCAACTGACTAATGGGACTTCTCAGCTCACAAACAGCAGCTTTCCTGCAGAAAAAGCATTGCTGAGGCTCAGGGACAGAAACCTGAAATCCAAACGAGGTTCCCCAAGCACAGTGAGATGGCCAAGAGCAGTTCTGGGAAGGCAGCAACTCTCTTCTCTAGTACCTTCACTACAAAATTGTGGGTTGTGGGGGTTTTTTTTGTTTTCCCTTTTTTTTTTTTTTTTTTTTTTTCCCCAGAACATGTACAGAGTGTTGCAAGTGCACTGCTAGAGGAAAGGATTGATCTTCTTACTGAAAGAGAAAGTATTAAGTAAGTACTAAGTACTGATTCCAATGGTATGAGGTTCAACAAGGCCAAGTGCCGGGTCCTGCACTTTGGCCACAACAACCCCCTGCAGCGCTACAGGCTGGGCACAGAGTGGCTGGAGAGCAGCCAGGCAGAAAGGGACCTGGGAGTTTGGATTGACTGGAGGCTGAACATGAGCCAGCAGTGTGCCCAGGTGGCCAAGAAGGCCAATGGCATCCTGGCCTGGATCAGGAAGAGTGTGGCCAGCAGGAGCAGGGAAGTGATTCTTTCCCTGTACTCAGCTCTGGTGAGGCCACCCCTGGAGTGCTGTGTCCAGTTCTGGGCCCCTCAGTTCAGGAAGGACACTGAGGTGCTGGAGCAGGTCCAGAGAAGAGCAACGAGGCTGGTGAAGGGACTCGAGCACAAGTCCTATGAGGAGAGCCTGAGGGAGCTGGGATTGTTTAGTCTGGAGAAGAGAAGGCTCAGGGGTGACCTCATCACTCTCTACAGCTCCCCAAAAGGAGGTTGTAGCCAGGTGGGGGTTGGTCTCTTTTCCAGGCAATTATCAGTAAGACAAGAGGGCACTGTCTCAAGCTCTGCCAGGGGAGGTTTAGGTTGGATATTAGGAAGAAATCCTTTACAGAGAGAGTAATCAGGCATTGGAATGTGCTGCCCAGGGAGGTGGTGGATTTTCTGTCCCTGGAGGTTTTTAAGATGAAACTGGATGTGGCGCTTAGTGCCACAGTCTAGTAACTGTGGTGGTAGTGGATCAAGGGTTGGACTTGATGATCTCAGAGGTCCCTTCCAACCCATCGGATTCTATGATTCTAAGGCATCCTGAAAGGTTACACTTGACTAATCCTCCCTGAAGACAGCTGATAGCTTCATTCTGAGTAATTCCCACAGCCAAACAACTCTTCACCCAAAATTCACTCATACAGAATAAATAGCACCCTATCCAGCCCTATTCCAAATGGTTTTCATGCCTATTTTTTCAGCCTTTTGTTGGTCACTTGTAGCTGCTCTCGGGTGAACTGACATTTCAGCATGACAACTGTCTCCTCTTTGTTGGCAATTTATTGAAATCATTTTAGGCAAGTGGTCAGAGCTGAGCATGAACAGGATTTTTACCATGTTTTTGACTAAGGAAACCACAAGAAAGATACTTGTGAAGTGTTTCGACAGGTTTCATCGTAGCCTGGATGTTAAAAAGCAGCTGAAGCTGCTGTTTGAGGCCTTGGAAAGGGAAAGGCCAGATAAACTTCATTAACTTATATGACTCTTGCTGGGACTTGACTGGTAACAAGGGCTGAGTTCAGATCCTAGGGGTCACTTCTAAATACAGATGCCCATTCAGAAGCTTGGGAAAATGAAAACTAAACTTTCTGGTCCCGTCAATTTTCTTCATTTGCAAACATGACTTTGTTGATTTTATTAACAATGTTTTACTAATGAAAGAAAAAGAAAGGTAGATAAACAGCATAATTGACAATATTTTACTCCTATTGTATTATTATTTAATATTTGTCTCTTTTGAGGGAAGCTGGTTAGCTCAGCTCTCAGTTGTCTCCCTACAGCTGGCAGCAACATCTCCCTTCCAGCCTGGATTATAGAAACGTAGAATCATGGTACATTAAATGTTGGAAAGGACCTTAAAGACCATCTAGACATGGTCCCCCCTCCTATGGGCAGGGACACCTCCCAGTAGCCCAGGTAGCTCAAGGCGTTATCCAGCCTGGCCTTGAACACTGCCAGGATTGGGCCATCCACAACTTCCCTGGGCAACCTGTTCCAGTATCTGATCACCCTCACAGCAGACACTTTTTTCCTAAGATCTGGCCTAAATTTCCCCTCTTTCAGTTTGAACCCATACCTCCTTGTCCTATCACTGCAGTTCCAGATGAAGAGCTCTTCTCCAGCTTCCCTATAGGCCCCCTTCTTATACTGGAAGGTGCTATGTACCTTCCCTTCTCCATGCAACCTAAAGAGATTGTGGAGAAAAAGACTCCAGGCCAGTTTAGTGTATAAGATAAAAGGAGTGGGTCCTTTTAATCAGGTCCACAGGCCCAGGGGAATACGTCATGACGTGTGCACACCCAGACAGTGGTCTTATGATTTGATAATAAGAACTGTCCAATCCCAGATATATCTACTTCCTGGTTCTGCTCAGTTCTGCCCCCTGACACGCCTCTTAGGGAATTGGGTCTGGGATCTTTTCAGACCCCTTCTTCCTCATCTTCATCTTCATCACAACACATACAGTCCTTGGAGCTCCTCCAAAGTTCTGGGCTTGAAGATTGCTTTAACTGTGTATCTGGTTGTCTGGGCCTAGGGTGCAATGTTCTTCAACAGAGGTGTTTTTCTACAATTCTACATTTGAAAGAAGTATAAACACCCTAAAGGGATTTAGAAAGTTTGATATAAAATGGGGCAATAGGATTGGGTATTTGTAAACGACTATGCTAAAGTGTAGGATTATACAGTGACATTAAAATCTACTATTAATACACAATTACTTCTAAAATCTACAAAAGCTAAAAAATCCAAAAAGCTCTGAGGCATCATCCAGACTGAACACCCTCAACTTTCTCCCCTGTCTTCATAGAAGGTGGTCCTCCAGTCCTCTTTTCAATTTTGTGGTCCTCTTCTGGACTTGCTCCAACAGTTCCATGTCTTTCTTATGTTGGGGTTGCCAGAGCTGGCTGCAGCACTCCAGGTGGGGTCTCACAAGGTCAGAGTAGAGGGACAGTATCATCTCCCTTGACCTGCTGGCCATGCTGCTTTTGATGCAGCAGGATTTCATTGGCTTTCTGGGATGTTAGCACACACTGCTGGCTCATGTTGAGTTTTTCATCAACCCCAAGTCCTTTTCCGCAGGGCTGCTCTCATTCACTTCTCCCACCAACCTGTAGGTGTGGCTGCAATTGCCATGGCCTTAGGTTGGTCAAGTCTTGCTGAGCAGCAAGATCTGATTCAGGTTGGGAGCTCCCTTACCATTACTTCTCACTGATACTCACTCTCCAAGCTAGAGACAATTTCTATTTTGTCAGCTCTTCAGCAGGACTCCATAGAACGTCTCGCATTACCCTCGGCCTTTTGAGTTCAGGAAACCCTTCACCCCATTCTTGTCTCTCACTTTGGAGCAGACCTCTGAATGGATTCTGATCTGGATTTTCTTTAAAGAAAATTTTGTATCAAAGCCCTTTTCTTTTGCGTCTCTACCATTTTGGTTTTGGTTTGTTCTATTTTTTGAGGCTGTTAACTTTTGCA
>NW_020955240.1:922046-1102695 GCF_003031625.1 Empidonax traillii | reverse complement strand
TTTTTTTTTTTTTTTTTTTTTTTTTTTTTTTTTTTTTTTTTTTTTTTTTTTTTTTTTTTTTTTTTTTTTTTTAATCCACCCCCTCCCCCCCACCAAATGCCTTCCAAACAAATGAAATAACATGTGCAAAGTAAGCATGCCTCAGACTGGTCAATGAGTTCCTTTCATTTTATCTACCCTCTTTTCTACCAGAAAGCACAGAATCAGAGAATCACAGGTGATCCTGAGATGGAAGGGACAGACTGGGATCATTGAGTCCAACTCCTGGCTTTACATAGGACACCCCAAGAATACCACTCTGTGCCTGAGAGTGTTGTCCAAATGCTTCTTGAACTCAGACAGGCTTGGTTCTGTGACCACTTCCATGGGGAGCCTGTTCCAGTAACCAACCACTGAGTCAAAAATCTTTTGCTGATATTCAACCTAAACTGCTCCTGACTCAGCTCAGTGTTGTTTCCTTGAGTCCTGTCACTGATCACAAGTGAAGAGATCAGTGCCTGCCCCTCCTGTTCCCCTCACAGGGAAGTTGCAATGAGGTGTCTGCTCAGTCTCCTCTCCTCCAGGATGAATAGACCGAGTGATCTCAGTCACCTCTAATACAGCTTTGCCTCCAGGCCCTTCACCATCTTTGTTGCCCTCCTTTGGACATTCTCTAAGAGCTTATTATCTTTCTAATATTGTGGTGCCCAAAACTGCACACAATATTCAAGGTTAGGCCACCCCAGTGCAGAGAAGAGAGGGACAGTCCCCTCCCTTGACTGGCTGGCAATGCTTTGCCTGATGCCCCCCAGGACATAGTTGGCCCTCCTGGCTACCAGGGCACTGCTGACTCATATTCAACTTGCAATGAGTCAGTGGAGCACTCTTTACTTTTTTGCATTTCCTTGGGTTGATGAGACTAATGTACTCTTGTTAAAGAATGGCTGACAAATGTTAAAAGAAAAAAACTCCTGAAATCTCTGATAACAGAACTGCAAACAGAACTGTATAGACAGAGGTCATTTTCATGGCTGGGCAGACAGTTCAGGTCAGCAGCATTTCCCTGGAGAAACATCAACACTTCTGGAACTTCCTGAAGAAGCTGCCAAGGCCTACATTTTGTATAGCTCAGGCCAGTTGCTCTTAGTTATTAGCAGCTGTCTGAACCCACAGTGCTTAAAATTATGGTTCATGCATATCCAACTCCCAGGACAGCACTGCATTAATGATTCTGAGATACTTAGTTTAGTATATTGTGATGGTTCAGACTTGGCTCCCTGCCAAATGCCTAACCCCCCAGTAGCAGCCCCTCTCTTCCCCTCTTTCTACTTCCCCCAGGGCAAAGGAAAAAAACTATGCAAATTGAAGAACCCAAAAACCAAGCTAGTTATATAAAAAAAATATATTTTATGTATATTACAGTTAAGATGCTATGTACACAGCAAACGGGAATCCAAACACCCCCGAAGGGATAGGGAAAGGGGAAAAAGGGACAAAAGGAAACAAAAAGGGACACCGAATAGATATGCGCAATCAAACACAAGAACTAGTAAAATAACTAGTAAAACAAATCTCACCACGACCCTTAGAAAGCAGGATTGGCAGACACTGCCAGCACTCTCCAAGCCTCCACGTGGCAGGTCAGTGGACGCTGCAGGCCTCAGCCTTAGATAAGCGAGACCAACGCAGGGACCCACTGTTCCCGAAGTTCGGAGGAAGAGAAGAGGAACGAAGGCCGCTCCTCCCCTCTTATTTATACCACGATTTACATAAAAATCGTATGGAATACTGGGAACACTGCCCCTTCCTTGGTTACAAACTGGTAACCAGGGAAGGCCTAGATTAAAACCACCACATATATGATGAATGCAGTAAGTATGTAAATATTTCCCTTTTTTTTTTTTTTTATTTTTTAAAATATATATAAATATATATATAAAATATGTTCTCCTTGGAATGGGGACACGTGAACTTGAGAAAATGCACTTGTTTTATATTTTATGGTACAGCTTCTTTTCAAGCCCTGGAAATGCTAAAGAACACACACCTATTTTTGTGCATTCACAGCAAGTCAGAAATGACTATGGAGGATTAGGTCTGTACTACAGTTTCAAACAAGGGGCATAAAAGGGTCAGTAAGAACCTCCTCATTTTTTTTTTCTTTCTGTAGTCACCCTGCCAGGTCACCTAGGAATGGAAGCAGTAGGTCCTGTCTTTACTTAGTGCAATGTTTATTAAAAACAACACTGATCGCTATCTCTAGACATACTCTTTCCAACCAAATAGAAAGATCAGGTTCTTGGAAAATTGAGTGGGAAGATCTCAGAGTGATTTTTTTATTTAAGTTGCTCTAAGTACTACAGGCTAATGTCATGTGTCTTTCCACTGCACTACACAAATATTAGCACGTAATTTGGAATACATGGTTATTACTTCCATCTCCCCTCCAACCTGCCAAACCATATTGTATTAAGAACACAAATTTCGTTCCTTACATTATGATTCTTACAATGTAGCTCTATTCACTTCTTCAGGATTCCATAAATCTTATTTTAAATTGAATTTTAACCTCTGGGAGAGGAAATGGTTGATGACTCTGGAGACAAACAAGATCCTGAGATGAACTCGGTCAACAGCAGCAGCAGCTTCCCTCTCTCAGTACTATTACTCTGTCTCAGAAGGGCTGGCACAAGTTATGAATAGTTAAACTTCCATGTATGGTGAACCATTGACCTCTCTGCAGAAGTAATCAATAGCAAATCAACAGCATTAGTGGCAACTGTGGTGCATTTTCAGGGAAAAAAAAACATCACAGATTCATATCAGGAAAGTCAATTGGTCTTGAACATAAAGGCCTCTTCTTGACACAAGATGTTGTTTGCTGGACTGTTTTAATTTTAAGTTGTGATTTTTGTTATTCAAGATAACTGTTAGTGTCTGACAATATCAAAATCAGAATTTCTGATTTTGATTAGCAAAATCATCTGCTCTGCATTTAGAAATGCTCATCAGAAATAAATATTGTCACTGAGTCTCTCCCTTTGATTAGCTTTTTTTTTCCTTAGAGATATAATGCAGCCTGTCTGAACATATGGGATATGCTCAGATCTAGATCAAAGTTTTATTAAAACCACTGCTTGCCATGTTACTTGTAAAACCCACTTGACATTTACAGATCCTGTTTTTGTGAAGAGGAATTCTCCAGCGAACCTCTCTGACACTTGCTATAGTCACAATAAAGTGGAAACTCGTTTATTCTTGAAGTGAAACAAAAAATGCAGATGCTACAATAAAAATAAAGTAAATCTGAACAATCTGGTTTGTTATCTGATACCTTCTTATGATTTTGATCCGTTTGGATGCTACTGAAAAAAGAGGCATAAATCTCAGGGATGTGACATTCATCAAATGTGACTGGAAACATCCTGTCACAGGGCTCAAGCCATCTCACCCATCCAGAATGGCAAAGTATTTGGCATCCTGAGAGTTTGGATGTGAACAAATAGAAGACAAACAAGGAGTACTAATATTCTCTATGTTGTTGAAGGAGTAGGAATCGGCCTCCCTTGGAAGTCAACGTCTTCCTGCAAGCCAGCCAGGGCACCTGAGGCATTGCTAAAGTTACAGTCCTAACACAATACTGTAGACAACCCAGCCTATTAGCTTTTAACCTCACATTTAGTCAACTTTCAACATTTTCCAGGCTTCCAGGTCTCTGATGTGGCCATGGGAAGTAGGTTTGAGCTATTCCCCATCTAGACACATTTATGGCTCCTGACAGTTTTGATCAAGACTTCATGAAATTTACTATACAGAAGCATTTATGGATCTGTCTGGTTCTCTGATCAGAGCATCTGCAGCCTGGAAAGTTTAGGAGGCCCTGTGAATGCACCATAATTACAAGGACCAAACCCAGAGATACAATACCTTCCTGCCAGGTTAGGATTCAGTTAATTAGAAAGGAAGACTAAATTAAGAATATTTTCTGCCTTCAGATTTAGAGATCTGCAACTGACAGAAGCTTTCAGATAATCCATTTCACCTCAGTTGTATGCCCGAGCTTTTGCCTCCTCAGGTTTCACTGCTCTTATTCCTAGCAATGCTGCATTTTGGGCTGTTCCAGACTATCCTTTCCTTGAGTTGTACTGCACAAGTCCTTCATATTGTGAAGCAGACTGGGTAACAAGACTTTTCCCTGATGAAGAAGTGATGAAAGGATCTATTGGAAAGAAGCACCAGATGGATGTATGCCATTAATTTTCACAGGAGATATACCGCTACAAACACCCTTGTCATGGCTCTGAAAATCACATCCAGCAGAGATGCACACAGTAGGTGAAAATGTCTTGCAGACAAGGTCAATGGCTGTCTATAATTCCCTTCTGTCAGGAGAAAAAGTATATTGTTATTCTTCCTATAGCTACCACTTACACATATCCATTCCTTCTGGTTGCAGCCTTGCTGAGCAGGCTGTATCATGAGACACATTTGATGGCCGAGGCACTTCATGCTTACAGTGTTCCCCTCAAGCCTTGTAGTTAGTTAATACTTCATATAATGATCTTTCTAATTTAAGCCCAGCAAGTCAGCACTATGTGAACCAAGAAACTACCTGCTAAGATCACAGGCACTAAACAAATTTTGCACAATCCCCTCTCCCTTTTGTTGACTTAAGAGCATATTAAGCAGCTTCCAAATTCCTGGCAAACAGCAGAGCCTTGTTGCAGAGGGTCAAGCTTTCAGGTACTCTTGGATTTAGTCACAGAATCATCAACACTAGAAGAGACTCTCAGATTTGGTACCTAAACTAAGTACCTGAGGAAGGTGAGGAAGGAGACAATTGCTGGAGGGAGACATTCAGCTACTACACCAACCTCATGTACACAGGATCTTGAGTAGAACAACAGTTCAAAATTATTACCAGTAGGGAAACATGCCAAAGAAGAAAATTCTCTGTTCAGACATCTGGCTCCAGAGCCAATGAAATGTCCTTCATCATCCCTGAAAGATGATTTATGACCACATTTTTAACCTGCAAACAACAATAACAACATATTCCTAGAGACAACTATGGGGAAAAAGTACATGGATAGCTGCATTTATTATAGCATCGTAACAACTGTACCTCAAGAGTGTAAACAAACCTAAGTGAAAAGAAGTCACCTCTTTAAGGTTGAAGAAGAAGACTGACTGGTATTTGTTCTGGAGACAGCAGATGAACCCAGATACCAATTCAGCTACAGGCTGTTCATTTCAGCTATAGGATACTCACTGAAACAGCCTGATGGCCGTTAAAGTTTCTTATGCTCTGTTTGTGTGTAGAAGGCTTCTCTGCTTTACTGGATTCACTCTTCACTGATTAACTTTACCCTTTGGAGAAGTAAGGGCAGTGCAAATTCAAAGTTCCTTTCAAATCAAAAAGTCTTAAGAAGAATTAAGGTGCGTGAAAAACTTTATAAAGCAGAAAATGTCAAGCTTAGCTACCAGTATTTTACAACAGCTGATATGCCTATAGACCCAAGGAGGTTAGGCAGTATACAGGGCATTACAAAGGGATCCTGCTAACAAGGTCAGACTAACAGGATCACATTTGGAAAAGCATAACTACAAGGCAAAGTATCTGTCCCCTTAATACCTTAGGTCTACAGGTTCACCCAAGTGAGCCTCTGGGATCAAAGTCACAGTCTATTATGAGTACATGTAGAAAGTCAGTTGAGCAAGAAGACTTTATTGATACATAATTATTTTCAGAGCAAAATTATTCAAGTGTTATTTATTTCTGCTTGCAATTTTTTGGAAACGTATTAGTATCTCTTAAAACAACAGTATTTGTTTTCACTGTTTCCTAAGAGCAGTTATAGGTTCCTTTGCTCTCATTCGGTTATGCTTAATGTTGATACCTCAGCAGTGCCCCAGACTGTCACTGAATTATGCCATTTTTGTTCTTAACCTCCTGGTGGTAGCTTCAGTCATCCAGAGGACTATGTTAATAACATAGTAATTCACGTCACAGCTACTTTTCCTCAGGAGATTGCCAGTTACTGAAAGATAGCTGGAGTGATTACAATTCCTAAATCAGTTACTTGTTTTCCTTTTGGTTATGGAAATGTATTTTTAATAGGTCCCCTATAGAGCAAAACTCAAGATTGTTGCTGCTGTTTAACCAACCCTGATTTATAACTTGTAATGTTATTTTAACTCATGAGTTAATATGGTTAGCAATGAGTCCTTCCTTTATCTCTTAAGTGTTTATTTAAGGCTTTTCCTTAGGGTAGGACATAATGACAATCCATAGCAAGTTAATTTGATTATTATATGGTCCATAAATTAGGCTTTAAACTGATGTAGGAATGAACAACATGAGGCTTTGTTAAGCATCATTTGGGATCTTCATATGTTTTATCTCCCACATGCACCAGTAACTGACTAATTGTCATTCATCATTGCCACCAAAATCAGGATTCTCTAGCTATGCTTCAGCAATGAGAAAGAATTTCCTTCGCTGATTTAGGTGGTGGATTATGTTCAAACCCATGTCATAAAAATACGTGGACAGTAAACACTATTTCTCTTTCCTATCTCTGAATGATTTAATGGCTAAACTTGAGGACTTGGGGATGAAATTAATTCAGTTTCTATTTGGTGCTGAACGTATGCAATGCATGGTGCTACCGAGTGTGGCTGCAAATCTAAAGAGGAAGATTTTCAACAGTTGATTTTGCTCTTTCTGTTCATGCTGTTATCAGTTAACTACTGAGGGATGTCATGCTGCTTGCTCTTTGTTACAGTAGAAGATGCCTGGTGATGGAGTCTGCTAGGCACAGTTTATTTATTATACTAATTGTGTGCTCATGTTAATTTTGCCCCCTTGCTAGGTGTGGCACAGCCTGGTCTTGTTATGCTATGGTATTGTGACCAAATACAGGGCTTTATTGTGGCAACTGGATTTGATGAGGGGAATGTGGGCCACTGGATTTAACTCAAATCAGTCTTGCAAAATCTGCAAAATCTGAGTCTGAAAACACTTGCAGAAGAGTTAAGCACTTAAAATTTTCCTTTTGCCTCTTGGTCTATGATTTCTCGTAAAGTCTAGTGCAGCAAGATCCAGCCCTGTTACAGTGCTAGCTCGTGTTATTGCCTTGAAGGTACAACATGGTGGTTTTGTCTGCACCCTGCCTCAGGCAAGTAGGGTGATGCTGTTTCCCTTGTTGGCATTAGGTGGGCTACCTCTGCATTTCCCAGTCCCATGACTTTCCCACTCTTGTCATGCTCCTGGCATGTGGCTGGAAGTGAAACTGTCTGGCTAGGCATCTACCAGCTGGTGTTTTTCTAAGAGCAGGACCACAGGACATTTGGAAAGAGTTGGTGTGCTTTGGGTGGATGAATTTTCCTGGTGACCTTGTCTCACTGCCCCACCTATATCATTGTGGCCACTGGCTCAGATTAATATGGTGAGAGCAAAAATGGGGCTGCAACAACCAAGCTTACCCTGCTGTAGATGAGTTGTGAGAGGACTTGTTGACTTGTCTGCAGATGTGGGTCTGCTGCTGCAGACAGGAGTACAGCTCCTCTACAGTGTGGGAGCCTGGAGCATTATCACTGCTAAAAATGTCACTGTCTCACCTTCAGAAAGCTGTTTTGCATCCCTTTCCCTTGTTGCAACAGGTGTGTCAGAGTGAAGGTCCCTTTAGCCCAGAGTCCTGTCTCCCAGACTCACCCTTGATGGGCATTCAGATAAAGAAGAAGCTGGTCATGTACTGAGTACTGAATTCTTCAGACTCTCTCTTCATTCAGGAGAATGCACCTCCACTGGCTAATTTAACTTCTTAGTTTTTATTTCAACTCCTATTTTATTTGAGCCTCTGTGTTGGAAAGCTAAAGGGCATTATTTGTTTTCAATTGATTCCTAGTGGGCATAAGTAATCAGGGCTCTGTGGGATCAGATTTTACTAGATGAGCATTTGTCCCTTGGAATTACAAATGTGGTGGATCTTCAAGGCCTGTACAAGTTTACAAACAGAGTTTCTCCAGTCCTGAGTGATGTGTCAAATTGCTCGTTCAACTTCACAGATAGCACTGCATAGGAAAAAAAAAAGTAGCTGAATCTGATTAGGACCAATGTGATGTGCATTTGCATGGTTGTGCTGTTCTGATGTCTGTGGTCAGTGATTATAGGAGCAGAGTGGACAAAGTGAGTATAGATATGATACTACTTCCACACTGCTGCTGTCTATTGTTGCAGAAGCTTTGTAATTTGCATCCTCTGAAAGCAGAGGTCCTAATTAATTTAAATTGTGCCTTGAACATTTTTTACTGTTGACAGCCTTGGCTATTTGAAAGCTTCATCCTTCCCTGTTCTTGTACATATTTGTAGCAGTTGTTTTGTCACTCAGTTGCTCACAGCTTTTAATGGCATGGTGCAGTAGATCCTCACGTGGCAGAAATCTGTATAGTTTTTAATGAAGTAGTGAAATTGAATTGACTTATGCTAGCTAAGTATCTGACTTTTTTTTTTTTTTTTTTTTTTTACGTCAGACCAGATGAAAAACCTTGTGGGGTATCTCAAGCATGCACTTGATTCAGTTTCCAGTTGAGGAAGCTCTTTGAATTTCAACCGCTTTTAGACAAAAACTTCATTCCCAAATTATGTTGGTGTTAATATGGTCCTTACTGGCTGAGTTTAGGCAAATCAAGCTGAATATTTTTTTACCAATTACAGTTTTTTTTTTTTTTATTAGGCTGACACGTTCTTCTGTCCAGTGACTGACTGCTCCAGCTGTAACAAGGACAGTGGTACTCTATAGTGTAAAGAACTGAAAAAACCCCATAGCTATGTTGTAAAGCTATTTAGAGAAATCATCAAAATACAGAGAGGAATTTGAGTATGCACCCATGCCTATGCAAGGGAAAATGGAGAGGCATCTGTCAGCTTTACCTTTCTTCTACAGCAGGGGAAAGGTATAAAGATGTTCTCATAGAACACTTGCAGGATGCCACATGTCTGAGTGGTCCTGGCTGCCCACAGCCCCTGCTGGTGCAGGGATGCTTAAATGGAGGAAAGGGAAGCTGGCAGCCATGGTGGTTTGAAAAGGGCAGAGAACTCCCAGCAGCAAGCAACAAAGAAGTGTTTTCTTGTAGATGGCTGTTTTGGGCTTCCTGCCACCTTAATCCTAGCAGCTGTGCAAACCATCAGAAACTAATAGCAACATGCCAATAGCCTCAGTATGTCTGGTGTTCTCCATTCTCTTGAAATATTATAAGACTTATCAAACTTGACTGGAGATGGCCCTGAAAAATCTGATCTAACTCTGAAGTTGGTTTGACTTTGAGTAGGGCATGGAGATGACAACCTCCAGAGGTCCTTACCAAGGTACATCACTCAATCTCAGTAGCATGCTAAAGACTTCACAGCCACTGAAGCAGCAGCAGGTTTCCTTCCTCTGAAAAAAATTGCTAAAACACAGAGAATATTGGTCTATTAGATGTTCACCTGACTTCTAAAGCCTATTCAATACCACCATTCCTAGTTCCAGCATAAGTCCAGCTACAGGAGGCTAGAAATGGTGGGTTGGAGCATGTGAAGATCACACGTATCTTTGATTTTATCTGCTCTGGCCTACTGTGGCCATCCTCTCTGGTGGGAATTCCAGTCCACTGACCACTTTGGGCTGCAGGGCAGGATGATGTGGTGCTTCCACTCTACCTACCAATCTAAGGCTGGGCTAGGGGCTCCAGGGTGTGGTGTAGGCCATGGTCCCAAGCTGCCTTTGACTGACAACTGTTTTGGGATCTTCCAGTGAATCTCAAGGGGCTGGCATGTGGGACAAGGCATGACCTCACTTCCATGAAATTTGACTTGACCATTCCCCGTTTTCCTATTATTTTTACAAGGTTTTTATTTTCCCTTTTCTTAACATTCTTTTAAATTTAAAAAACTGAAGTTCTCCTGCAATGAAAAAGTGTCCCAGATCTGCCAAATTTAATTTTATGATGTAAGCTTATGTAAAAGGATTTCATAGATCATATAAAACCATAGCCATTACAGATTTCTAGTAGTTCATTTGTTTCAACTTCAGAGCAATTCTGTTAATTCCTTGTGAGAGAATGACACAGGGACTTCTGGTTTACGGACAGAAATTGCTTTATTGCTAAGGTCCAGGGTTTTTGTCTCACTTTCAGCTGGGATTGGTTAAGCAAATCAAGGCAGAACACAGCTGCAAGTCACACATCAATCATACACAGGCCGGCCGACCATGCAGACATCACACACACAGACCTTGGAGTTTCAAGTTACCCTGCATGCATCCCCCACATGGTAAATCACAAATTAAGAGCTCAACTCCATTCCCTGGACAGTAAATAAAGGCTTTAGATAAACAATACAAGGTCATCTAGACATTTCCCAGGCTTTTCTGATTTTCTTCCTTTCTTGTTCTCAAGCTGGCTTGCCACAATTCCTCAATTTCTACAGTAATTGTCAGATTTCATTTTGAGAGTGTAAAAGACATAACATGCATCTTCATGTACAAAAGCAAGGATGTGTCACTTCTATCTAGGTCATATATGAGAGATCTGCTCTGAACCTATAGGATTTCTACTTTTATACTACAGTTCATAGAAATAGAATCATAGAATATTCTGAGCTGGAAGGTATCCACAAGAGTCATTGAGTGTGACTCCTGGCCCCACATAGGACAACCCCAAAACCCACACCATGCACTGGAGAGTTTGTCCAAATGCTTCTTAAACTCACATAGGCTTAGTGATGTGACTACTTTCCTGAGGAGCCTGTTCCAGTGCTCAGCCACTCTTTGGGTGAAAAATATTTTCCTGATATCCAACCCAAACCTCCCCTGACTCAGTTCATACTGTTTCCTCAAGTTCTGTCACTGGTCACAAGAGTGAAGAGATGAGTGCCAGTCCCTCCTCTTCCCCTCATGAAGAAGTTGTAGATTGTGATGAGGTCTCCCTTGGTCTCCTCCTCCGGGCTGCACAGACCAAGTAATTTCAGCTGCTCCTCAAAAAGCTTCCCCTCCATATTCCTGGTCCTCATTTGGACAGTAACTATTACCTTTATCTCCAGGACTTAAGGTGAAGCTGCACCAGTGCAGAGTAGAGAAGGAAAATCCTCTCCCTTAACTTGCTATTGATGCTATGCCTGATGCTCCCCAGGACACAGTTGGCCCTCTTGGCTGCCAGAGCACTGCTGACTCATATTCAACTTGTCATTGGCCAAGACTCTTTTCTGTGGTGCTGCCCTACATCCTCTCCCTGCCTAGTCTGAGGTTGCGCAGGGCAATGGGGAAGGGAATGGGGCAATACTCAAGGTTGTCTCATTCCATTTACAAAATTCAGCACTTTTTCTTGTAAACTTCATGCAATTGGTGATTGCCCATCTCTCTGATATGTCAAGGTCTCTCTGCAGGGTCTCTCTGCCTTTGAGAGAGACAGCACCTCCTCTCACTTTAGTGTCATCAACAAACTTACTTAGTACACCTTCAAATTCTGCATCCAAGCAGCTTATGAAAAGACTGAACAGGGCCTAGAATGGAGCTCTGATGAACTCCACTGGTGACAGGTGGCCACCCAAAGTAACCCCATTTACTATAACACTTGGTCCCTGACATATCATCCAGCTGTTCACCTGTCACATGATGTATTTATCTAGATGTATTTTTTCCCTTAGTTTTTCCTAAGCAATGTGGTTTGCATGGTACTGCTTTTTATCCATGTTATCTCTTCTGTTTGAAATAATATCATATTGCAACTTGTCATAGAAGTTGCCAACTTGGAAGCACATTAAAAAAGAAAAAAAAAAAGAGACATTGCTTTGATTCCTTTGGCCAAACTTGATATATTGCCTAAGGTTGAATTAACACTCTCATTTTCATATTTGATATCCCACTGCTTCAAAGTCCAAATAGCCTTATGGCCTTTTGATATTGTGAAGGCAGTTCCGGTATGGAATGAGCAATGTAATATTTGAATGGAATGTTCTCTTCCTATGTAGTGGTAACTAGTGCCTGGCAAAAGAAGAGCTTTGTTTTACTGATTGTTTTTCAGAAGCATCCAGTATTTCAGAATAGTCCAAATTATCTCTGAACTTCTTAGGGCTGCAAAATTAGCCTAGATAATCTTGAAAGAATAAATTGCCCTTAGTGTTTTCAATAATTTCTAGTTATGTTGTACAACTTGGCTTAATGGTTTTCTCTGAACACTGCCTTGGAACTCCCAAATCAAAGGCATGTGAAAATGAGTAATAATTTATTACAAAATTAAAATGAGATAACTGCTGACTGCACCTGAAAGTGTTGTGCCTCCGTGAAGAGTCCTTGTCTCAGAAGGTAACCCAAAGGTTGTTGGAGGCCATGTCATCTGTCTGGGCAGAAGATGGGAGCAGTGCTATTGCCCAGCAGAAATTGGCCAATTCATCTTCTACAGCACTTGGTGGTAACTCACCAGTAAAGGATGCATAAGTTGCATAACAGCTTTCTCATACTGATACTGACATTATTTTGATATATATGAATTTTACACCTCTTCCCAAGTGAAGGCTCTGGCAAATTGATTTATATTGACTTCTCTGAAAAGACAGTATGTTTCTACTTACCTATGAGGTTTCGAGGGGTTGTGTGTGACAGCAAACACATACTCTCATTATCTGTAGAGTGCTTTGAAGGAAAATAAAAACAGGGTCATATTTTGATCCTTCTTGCAAAATGGAAATAAAAGAACTTGCAATGTGCAGCTGGTTTATTTGAAGACTAGTGCCTGCACCCACATTTACAGTTCAGTAATGAATCACATAATATCTTCATCGGTGATCTGGATAAGGGAATTGAGTGCACCCTCAGTCAGTTTGCAAATAACACCAAGTTAGGTGGGAGTGTTGATCTGCTGGAGGGCAGGAAGGTTCTGCAGAGGGATCTGGACAGGCTGAATTGATGGGCTGAGGTCAATAGTGTGAGGCTGAACAAGGCCAAGGTCCTGCACTTGGGTTATAACAACCCCAGGCAGCGCTACAGGCTGGGGCCAAAGCGGCTGGGAATCCTGGGAGTGCTGGTCAACAGTGGCTGGACATGAGCCGTCAGTGTGCCATCCTGACCTGTGTCAGAAATAGTATGTGCAGCAGGACCAGGTCAGTGATCATCTCTCTGTTCTCAGCACAGGGTCCTGTGTTTTGTTTTGGGCCTTTCACTGCAAGAAAGACACTGAGGTGCTGGAGCACGTCCAGAGAAGGGTGACAGAGTTAGTGAAGGGTCCAGAGCACAAGTCCTGTGAGGTGCAGCTGAGGGAGCTGGGGTTGTTTATTCTGGGGAAGGAAGACTCCCCTCAAAGAGGACCTTGTCACACTCTACAACCACCTGAAAGGAAGTTGTAGCCAGGTGGGGATTGGTTTCTTCTCCCAGGCGACTAGACATGAGACAAGAATTGGCCTCAGATTGCACAAGGGGAAGTTTAGTTTGGCTGTTAGGAAAAATTTCTTCACTGAAAGAAGCATTGATTAAGCACTGGAAAAGACTGCCCAGGAATGCTGTGGAGTCGCCATCCCTGGAAGAGTTAAAAAAACATATACATGGCAGTTCGTCATATGGTTTGGTGGGTATAGTGGTTTTTGGTCAGAAATTGGACTTCATTTTAGAGTTTTTTTCCAACTTTAATGATTCTATGAGTCTATTATCTTTGACAGTCAAAAAGTTTAATGCTATCAATAGTCCATTGCTACACCTCCAAAGTTCACTTGCTTAGGTTGCGGGGGAAACAACCTCTACCCTTTCATGGACATAACACCTAGGACTGCTTGTTTGGATCACTAGAATAATACAGATTATTCTCTTGTGCATATGAGAGTCAAACTTGACCTCTGGGATTAGACTTATTGAGGCTGCCAAGTCAACTCTTCAAGAATTTGTGAAAATATAAATTGCAAAGACTTTCCAAGGTGACGGGGGAGTTCTCCCTGGATGTCCTCTGTGAGTTTTCTTAGGTGAAGGAAATGTTGCATCTCAGTTTTTGCAAAATGTTATCCCTAATGTGTTGTCTCACTTTGTCCTGATCTCAGAGCTCAAAACTCTCATCTCTCCAGCTCCTTGGTGAGGTGGCAGTAGGGAATAAAGATCAAGATTCATGCTCTGTTTGAGCTTTCTTATGCTTGGCAGCTGCTTCTAGACCTCTTTATTTAATCACATTTTGTGAAGGTTTATGGAGTTGTTTTCAGTGAGATTTATTTTTGGATGAAGGCAAGATTTTCTTTTTAGAAGTATCTTTGATGATAAATGATGAAAAAGAACTGAAAAGCTGTAATTCAGTCAAGACATTCACTTATGGCATAGGTTGTGATAGCAGCTTGATGGAATTAAGGTTTTTCTCTTCAGTTCAGAAGCAGGTACTTTTATATCAAGGGCAAACTAGTAAATTATTATTTTAATTTTTTTTAGTAGTGACAAAATTTACTTTTTTTTTTTTCCAATAAATATAATGTAGAAAATAATTTGTTTCTAAATACAGATGACAAAAATAACATGCCCTTAAATTCAGAATGCATGATGATTATTTCTGTTATTTTGGTTTTGTGTTAGTGGTTTTGGCAGTATATGTAAAAATGAAATGTCACGGAGAAAATTAAAATCAGAGATTCTTTAAAACTTTATTTATAATGGCAGGATACAAACAATTATTGTGATTGAAGGAATGAAGTTGGTATATCAGAGGATTCTGGTTGGAAACATCTGACTCATCTTTGGTAAAGAGAGCAGGAATAAAGCTCTGGCAAACTGCCGTTAACCATCACTGGGCCATTTTGTGCTGGTTGTTCTCTCCCACTTCTCCAGGGACACTTGTGATTTCCAAATTCCTTTCTGCTCCACCACAGATAGTACCTTTATTTAAAGAAAATCTGGGGCAGCAATCTTCAGCAGCTTAGGAAAATTAGATTTTACTGTCCCAATATGTTCAGCTTGGTCAGCTTCATTTGGAGAGAAGCTCTGCAGACATAGGTGTGCTGGGCTGGCAGTGCAACAAGTGCTGCTCCTTGCCAGGGCCCATGGTCCCTCTTAGTTGCTCTTCTCTTCCTTCCCTGTGTAGCCAGTGCTCTGGTGTGGAAAAAAAAGAGACTATTTCCCTCACTTTAACAAGTTGCTGCCTGTAGAAGTTGTCTGCTTTGTGCATGCACTGTCAATCGTGCTATAAAATCACATTTGGCATGATTTCTCTCTTACAGTAGATACTCACCGCTGGTTGGATCTTTTTACAAGCACTTGATTGCTCCATCTCCTAACCTTACATGATCAGCCATTGGGTTTCGCTTGCAAGTCCCCAGATAAATGCTTTAAGATACAGTGAAAAAAAAAGCTCAGGGGCCCACCCTATAATCAAGAATGGATTGAAGAGGAGATCCAATTCAGTCCAATTCATAGTAGCATTATTCTTAATAAAGATTCACCAGAGACAACAGACACTGAATTCCTGAGGTGGAGTTTTGTATGAGCCAGTACACTGGGAAACTAGAATAAATCAACAATTTGTAAAGTAGAATATGGATTACATTTATTTTTTGCTGCTGGAATGCTAAATTGCTTCAGCTAATCCTTTGCTTTGCCTTTCCATGTCAGCAAGTTTCTGCATTTACTCTGTTGCCTCTGTGTTTTGTACCTCAGGTTGTAGACAATCCTAACAATGTGGCTAAGTGCTTCTTAATTTTGATAGATAGTAAATGATGTCAATCTGTTACATACGAAAACAACTGGCTTCTTTTATCTTGCTGACTCTGACCAAACAGATTTTGGATGGAGTGGTTAGCTAGCTTGTGTCCAGGAAGACTATACAGTTGATGCTGCCAGGGTATTAGATACACTAAAGAATGGTTACATTCACAGCGGCCCCTCAGAACCTTGTGAGAAACTGAAATCCCTTCCCTATGTTACACCTGGGCAGAGGAACAGATGAGACAGTTGCTGTCAGAAACTTCCTGAAGTCGTTGTCAAATTAGACGAATTTCATAAAGAACAAACATATTTTCAGTTGAATCCAGCCAACAGATGGCTAGACTGTGGATTTGGCAGGGAAGGCCCATCTTTGTGGTTATGTCTGGACCATCCTCTGTGTGGAAAGAACAGTGCCAAAACTTAGATTTTGTTGATTCTGCAGTTATTTTGGTGGTTTTTAACAGAGGTGGTTTTTAAATGGAGCTGCTGACCTCTCAGCATCCCCTCTGTGCCTGCGATGATCATGGAATACATCCTCCTAGAAGCTATGCTAAGGCACATGGAAGACTAGAAGGTGATTTGAGACAGCCACCATGGCTTGCTTCACCAAGGGCAAGTTTTTTCTGACCAACCCAGTGGCCTTCTATGATGGAATGACTACATTATTGGACAAGGGAAGGGCTATGGATGTCATTTATCTGGAGTTCTGTAAAGCCTTTGCCACAGTCCCCCTTTGACACATCTGAAGGAAAAGATGTCATCCAGAGGGACCTGCACAAGCTTGAGAAGTGGGCCTATGGGAATCTCAAGAGGTTCTACAGGTCGAAGCACAAGGTGCTGCACCAGGATTACGGCAACCCCCAGTATCAATACAGGCTCGACGATGAAGGGATTGTGAGCAGCCTTGCTGAGAAGGACTTGGGGGTGCTGGTGATGAACAGATGGACATGATCTGGCAATATGTGCTTGAAGCCCAGAAAGCCAACGAGTAATAAAGTAGGATATGGATTGCATTTAACTTTTTCTGTTTGAATGCTAAATCTCTTCAGTTAATCATTTGGTTGCATCAAAAGCAGCGTGTCCTGTGGATCAAGGGATGTGATTCTGTCCCTCTACTCCACTCTGGTAAGACCTCACCCAGAATGCTATATCCAGCTCTGGGGTTCTCAGCACAGAAAAGACATGGACCTGTTGAGTTCCAGAGGATAGTCATGAAAATGATCAGAGGGCTGGAACACCTCACCTCTGAAGACAGGCTGAGAGCTGGATTTGTTCAGCCTGGAGAAGAGAAGGCTCCAGGGAGATCTTATTGCAGCCTTCCAGTACTTACAGGGGGCTTGTAAGCAGATGAGGACAGATTTTTTAGCAGGGCCTGTTGTGATGGGACAAAGAGTAATGGTTTTAGACTAAAAGATGGTAGATTGAGTCTAGATAAAAGGAAAAGATTTATTACAATGAGAGTTGTGAAACACTAGAACAGCTTGCCCAGAGAGGTGGTAGATGTCCCATTCCTGGGAACGTTGAAGGTAAAGTTGGACAGGGCTCTGAGCAAGTTGAAGATGCCCCTGGTAACTTGTGAGATTTGGACTAGATGATGTTTAAAGGCCACTTCCAAACCAAACCATTCTATGACTCTGTAGTGGGGTTTAGAGATTTTCTCTGTTGTATATTGTGCTGGTCAGATGTATAACCTCTGACCCTCATCCTTCCCCTTCCTCAGAACAAGTTGTAAAAGCAATACGGGTGTTAGAGAGAAGAAATTGCAGTCCATGCAGAAAAAGCTCCTTGTGTGATAAACAGAAGGCTCTCCATAGGCAGATTATCAGGATTAAGACTCAGTCATGGTATAACTAAGTCAAACAATTCAAACAGTCTTTGTGTCCATAAATAAGTTTTTTTTTGTTGTGTGAGTTTCATGAATTCTAGTTCACTTTGAAGACTATTTTCTGCAAGATAAGACATACAAACCATGTTGTTGATGGATGAACACCATTTTTTGGTGCTGATTGAATCAGAAATTGTGTCTTCTCCAAAGAGTTTTGGTTTACTTTACTTAAAAACAATAGATCAAAAATGGGGTTTTTAATTATAAGCTCATGCCCAAACATACAGGGAATACTTTGCTTAAATAGTTACTTCTACCACATGACCAATAGTAAATACATGGAAAAAGTCCATTTTTTTCATGTGGTGGTATGTAGCACATACCTTATGTAGTATAGAAGAGTCAAAGGCATAATAAATGATATTTGATATATTATATCTTTTGCTTAAGCAAATTGATTTCAGTGGGCTCCACTAACCTCCTGTTTTCATGAATATGGAGGATTCTTCTTGTTCAGGCAAACTTGAGGCAAGCGGGATCAGCCAAACCATTTTCCTCCTCATTTTGAACATCTACATCCCTTGTTTTGTGCTTACTTTTTGAAATCCCTTGGTTCCCTTCCAACTCATAGATGGGCACAAAACATCTCGGTTTCCATCTCCTGCTGTGCTATTCCTTAAGTGCTTACCCTTGCTGCATTCTAATTAGTGAGGATATTGCTGTCAGGGGTGAAGATAGCAGAACTGGAGATAAAGTAGTCCTTCACATCAAGCTGTGAGTGTTAATAGATGTAAATAAGTTGTTAAATATTCTTAAAACTGTTGTACTAGGGAAAGGCATGCTGCCTCTCTCCTGGTGGAGTTGTTATGTGTCCATTAAACTGATCTAGGTGACTGACGTGATTTGAAGTGCCTTGGCAGATACAAAGTGAGTCAGGGAGTATCTACAGGCAGACCTCTTAAACGGCAGAAACAGTTGAGGAGGAGGAACCAGTGGCAAAGGGTTTAGTGGTAATCTGAGGATTTCTGCCCCTCAGTATCTCTAATGTATTGGGTGCTCAAAAGAGGAATTCAGTGGTAATGAAGATTTGACAGGGCGCTGAGTGCTGTTGTGGGGAATTAGCAACTCTAGGACTGAGTTTACGACCTTGGATCCACCATGAGGCACAAAGTCTTGGCTGTACTTTTTCAGCCATCTGTGCTCAGTTATTAACCCCTGGGGAGGCTTGTGCCTCCTATAATTCGTTTTACCATCCATTATGAAAAAAATTCCAGTTCCCAGAAGGTGTAGGGGAAGACAGAATACAGAGCCTGTACTGCTGTCAGTTTATGATGATTTTTTGTTAGGTTTCTATATAAGTTACAGGAAAGATATGTTGTGGGTTTTTTTAAAGGTTATGGAAATGGAAAATGTTGGAAATCAAGCATAGAGTGTATCTGAAGAAGCAGGAGAACTGCAAATAATTTACCTTGGGAGGATGATGGTGTTTTTTCTTTCTCAATCCATTCATAATATGCTTTCCCTCCTTCTAATGATTTAATATTTCCCCTTTCTCCCTCCCCTTGTCCCCTCAAACCAGGTATTCTTTCAGGTGCAATTTGTGTTTACAACCAGTTGCCATTAACACACCATAAGAACAAAAATATGGGCTTTGAATGAAGTCTGCCTCACTTCTACAGTAAAGAGCTGGTTTAAGGTAGAGTTTCTGAAGGGGAATTTGGCCTGCAAGGAAGAATTCTATTTAAACTGTCCTATTTTCTGTGTCAGGTTGTTGCTCCTTTTCCCTTCTCTCCTCAAGTGTTTCAGTACAGTTATTTTTTTAGTTCTCTGCTGTCTGAGTTTCACAAGCTTGACACAGCATTAAAAGCATTTGTGCTTTGTCTATAGCAATAAACATCAGCAAAAGTGACACAAATGCTCCCGTGACACATTACCATTAAATACAGCTGTACTTTTTTGGATGTGGCAGGGGGTAGACAGCCGTGGCTCTCACCTGAGCTGAGGATAAGCCCATTTGCTTGTGCAGAGGCAAGATGATGGACCAGATTTTCTCAGCTGTGTTTATTCTTCCGCCCACATGTGTGCCCATACAAGCATCCCACCAGCTGAACGTCAGGCTAATCAAAACAACAAAAAGCCATCTGAATCCTAACCAGCTGCAACTAGGCTTGTCATGCCTCTACCATTATTATGTTATTTCAATTTGTAAAATTAGCCTCTGCTGATAGCCCCGCTTGCAGATGCCTCTCCTGCAGCTTCTCTACAGCTCTCATGTACAGGGGCTGTCCTGCATGCAATAGCTCTGGAAACTCACCCCAGAGTTCCCTGCACGCCCGCTTTGGGACCCAGGGCTCTGAAGGCAGTGGGTTCCCACTGTGACTCCTGCCACCGGAGGTTGCTCTTTGAGCTACAAAGAAATTCAAGAACCTCCTCAGAAACAGAAAGGCTTTTGAGCTGATCAAATGGCCCAAAAGGAAAACATAACCATATGTTGCTGTGTGAGCTCACTGTGACTGCATGGGTCCCTTTTTAAAAATTTCTTACCTAACCATTGCCTGCCTCCAGTTAGAGTGATGGAAGTGTTTTACCCAACCAATTCCATTCCTCATAGCCCTGCAGGACTTGGCAGAGGCTGTTGTGTGACCCTTCTCCTAACTCATGGGCATCTCTCATGCAGAGTCATCCCAATGGACAGCTGGTGGATTCTCCCACTATTGGAAAAAAACAGAGTTGGTTGATACTCCTCTGTTGGCTTTGGATGGACTAACTGGATCTATGGAGTCCAGAGGTGATGGTATGACTCTTCCTCTCACTGTAAGAATCTGAGAGCACAGTTTGGGGTTTTGAGTGCAGAGACCAATGCTGTGCACATTTCAGAATTCATGCCAACATTCTGAAATGTGTTGATTAGTTTACAGAGGAAAAAAAGAGTAAAAAAAAGAAAAATAAGACATGCTGAAATGGGAACCAGGTGGTGCCAAAATAGCTTAACCAGAATGTGTGAATGCCCCTCCCTTGGGCAGGGCTGCTCCGTGCAGCATGTGGTCTGTCTATTGGCCTTTCAGTGTGGGGAAGAAGGTGTCAGTACTGCTGTCAGGACCACCATAGCACTTGCTCCTCTTTTTGACAGAAGGGAGAGAAGTGTGATCATCAGAAATCTCACTCTCCTGTTGCACCCAGGATGGGAGGTACTGCTTCTTCATGCTGTCTCTGCCAGGAAGGTGGATTGGGTTGCCCACTAGGGCCACTGTGGTCAGGTCCTGGTGCTTGACTCTTCTATCCCCATGGTGTCAGACTCATCCTTTCAGTCTTAACAGGCTAGGCTGGAGGGAATGGAAGCCATACAGAGGGACCTGGACAGGCTTAGGAAGTTGGCCTGTGTGAACGTTATGAAGTTCAACAAGGCCAAGTCAAGGTCGTGCAACTGGGCCAGTGCAACCCCAAGCACAAATACAGGCTGGGTGGAGGACAGATTCTGAGCAGCCCTGAGGAGAAGGACTGGGGTTGTTGGTGGGCAAGAAGCTTATCATGAGTCAGAAATGTGCTCTTGCAGCCTAGAAAGCCAGTTGTATCTTGGGCTGCATCAAAAGCAGGGTGGCCAGCAAGTTGAGGGGAGTCATTCTTCCCCTCCACTGTGCTCTGGTGGGACAACTCAAGCACTGTGACCAGCTCTGGGGCCCCCATCATACATAGGACATGGAACTATTTGAGCAGATCCAGAGGAGGCCCCAGGGATGATCTGAGGGCTGGAGCACTTCTCCTATGAAGACAGGCTGAAAGAGCTGGGGTTGTACAGCCTGGAGAAGAGACGGCTCCAAGGAGACCTTCCAGTACCTGAAGGGGGCCAATAAGAAAGCAGGACTGGGAGTTTTTACAAGGGCACGTCGTGACAGGTCGAAGGGGAATGGCTTTAAAGTGAAAGAGGGTGGGTTTAGATTCTTCACTGTGAGGGTGGTGAGGCACTGGAACAGGTTGCTTAGAGAAGTTGTTGGTGTCCCATCCTTGGAACTGCTCAACACCAGGTGGATGGGGCCAACCCAAACCTTATATGATTCCTAGGGAAAGGAGAAAGATGTCTATTTCACAGACTCAGAGAATATTCTGAGTTGTAAGGGACCCACCAGCATCATCTAAAGTGAATGGCCCATAAGGGGATCAAACCCACAACCTTGCTCTATTAGACCATGCTCTAACCTAGCTCAGCTTCTAGCATGCTTTGCAGTTCCTTCCCTCTTCTCCACATCTCTCCCTGTTTTTTTTCCCACACATTTCCTACTGCTGCTGGTGCTGTGAACAGACCTCAACCACTACTTCATGGAGGTGACATGAAATTATGCCTAATGCTTTCCTGTCCCCAAAGGCTTATCTATTAAATATCACTGGTGGAAAGCTTTTTGTACTGCCTTTTTTGACCCCTTGGGTACACTCCAATGCTGCTCCAGCATGTGGGGCTATTCTGGTCAAGGATCTGGTCTTCTCACCTGTATATCCTGTATAAAAAGTGACAGGACTACAGTAAAAAATAATTTACTCCCCTCAGCTTGATCTCATGCTGGTTTCACACTAGAATAATGATACTTCCTCAGTGCTACTCTTCGTGCAAGGTTAATTGGTGTATATAAAGCAAGCATGATAATCATTTACTTAAAAACACACATGGGAACTTGCTAATTTCCCTGTTATTTTGGCCAGGTTTCATCTGTGTGCTCCTGGTTTGCATCTGATTTTTATTTCAGGCACATGCCTCAGAATTCTCTGGATGCTGTCTGGAAACCTGGCTTCAGTGAAATTAACCATCTAATATACATTTCATTCTGGAGAGATCTGTTAGAATTTCTTCTCTTCCCATCTTTTTTTTTTTTTTTATTCTTTACAAATATTCTTTTTAATGCTATTTTTCAGATTTCTAATTATCATATGAATGGGTCTGCAGTAAGTTTTCCCTTTTCTGTCTTTCTTTTCTACTCCCATTTTACAAGGATGTTGTTAGTGCTGTGTGGTTGTCATAGGTTTTCTTGTTTTAAAAACTCCTGCTTTGATTTTTTTTCCTTTTACCACTGTGAAAGAAAGGTGTTGAGCAAGGGAGGGGGGAAGGGATGGATTGAGTGAAGCCACATACACACAAAGGACTGGTTAAGTGGCTGCACATTCCAGATTAATCGCTTTGGAAAATTGTGGGGTGGTGGGTTTTCTCTAGGAGGGCACGGGACTTCTGCCCTGATTCCAGGAGGGTGTGTGAAGAGAAAGAGCTCCAAGGTTCATTTTCTTTTCAGCCAAGTCATCTAGCTGCCAGCAGAGGCAGGTTCGCCTCTACTGCCTCACACCCTGTTCTGCCCACGGCCTGGACTTCCCTGGGATTTCATTGGAGAAGCTAGTACCATCTGCAGAGGAACTTTTAAGGGGAAGGGCTGTTCTTCCCCCACAGTTCGTCCTTCTCTGTGCAGGCGGCACCTTGCACCTGCTGACAAAGGAGGGGAGTCCAGCCAGAGCCTCTGACAGCGTGAGTCCAGAGAAGGAACCACTCCCCTTTTCCCTTCCCCTTTCAATGGGGTTCCCCGTCCGGCTGTCTCCCGCGTGCCGGGTTCCAAAAATGCGGTGGCCACCAGAGCCCAACAGTGACCCTGCTGGCCATAGAGAGCAACTGCAGCCCCTGCTCCTTCGGATCCAACAGTGCCCCCTACTGGCAGTGAGTGAGACACTGCAGCCCCTCCGCCCGAGGTTGGTTGTGGTTATACCTGTGCCAAAAGCTGAAAAGGACAATGGTTTTTGATGGGAGTTTGGGTGCAGGACTGCTGCTTGTTTTTCTTTTGTTGTGTTACCTATACATATGTATTCTTTAGTAAAGAGCTGTTATTTTTCTTTTCAACTACTTTTGACTGAAGCCTCCTAATTTCAAAGTTATAATTACTCAGGGGGAGGACCTTGGTTTTTCTCAGAGTAAACACCTCTGTCTTGTTAAACTGAGACAGTGGTGTTGCTGATAGCCCTGCCAGCATGTCCCAGTATCTGAAGGTGCCCTATCCCCACACTGTTTCCCGTGGCTATACTGCAATTGGTGTTATGCTCTGGATTAAGCTATAAAACTGCTCAGAATGGTTACATTTTTATTTAAGACTTCTGAAAAGCCTTTTGGTTCATTATAACCTCTAATTGGCATCCAAAGAAAGAGTCACTCTTCTCTGAGAGAAATCTTTTTTTAATTTAGTGAGAAAAATAAGATATTTTTGCAAAAGGTTTTTACAGGAGTGAAATACAACCAAGAAAAAGGCATTTCACTAAAACATTCAGCACAAAGATCCATTCCATAGGAAACGCCCACTAAAAACAATCCATATACCAGCTTTGGTAAAACACAATTCATTGGTTGTAAATTACCCACAAGAGAAGAAAAAGAGTAACAGAGGAAAAGAGCCTAAAGTGGTAAAGAAAGAGAGGAGAGAGAGAAAAGGAGAGGAAAATAGCTACTGACAAGATTCAATGATCACATGGTGCCGGCTGGAGAGGGATAAGAGAGAAGAGGAGGAAAAAATGGTTACTGACTTATATGGTTCAGGCTGCAGAAGAGACCAGAGGGAAGGAGAGAGAGAAGGAGATCACATGGAGTCTTGTGTATTTATAGAGTTCAGTTTTCCCCCTCAGGCAGGATATCCAGTCAGTGGCTTCCAGGTCAGAGTGAACTGTGCTGTAGCCAGTCCCAGCCTGCAGGTGTGTAGTGTGGGCGGGCTACCAGGCCGGTCTGCCAGCCTGGCTGCAGGACCTTCAGCTCTGCCATGCCCTCCGTGTGGGCAGCAGGCCTTCTGGCTCTGCCATGTGCCTGCCTTCAGCACAGGCCTTATGTACAGGTGTTACTATGTTCCTGCATGTCCAGGCCCAGCCCTTCCCCACAAGTGCACTCATACACATGTGTGCACTCATACAGTGAGTTGGTTCCACCGATCAATAATCCAGTGAGATTTGGATCCAGGATCTCACAGTTGGCAATGATCTTTACCTTAAGCAGCTCTTTAGAAAGCTTAAATTGACAGGTTGGGCAGGATCTCAAAACTGCTTTTGTGACAAGCCTCTTAGAGACTTTAGGAGGTAAACTTTCACCTGTGGCTGCACCAGGACTTTTTGAGTCACTGTGTAATAAAACTACTACTAAAAATGCTACTCTTATTGATGGGCTTGGATTACTCTTTGAGTTGTAGATCTGGGTCTAGAGATGCAAATTGTCACTCCCCTGCTACTGGTCCTCTTCTTGTCTGGCCTAGGTGAGGTGGAGAGCAAGGCCAAGGCTCACTCATGCCTTTTAGCTGACTGCTGCTGCCCTCAACAGAAGCCTTGGCCACCATTGCTTGCAGTAGGCAGTGGTAGGTTGTTTCGCAGAAGGATTTTCTCTACAGGAGAGGAAATGGTATATTCCATTGTCCATGCGTCCAGTTAGTCGCTGAACTTCAAACCTGCATTTCTAAAATATGCTTCAATGTATTTTGTTCTTCCTCTGATCTTTTTAAAATACTTGTTCTTTAGCTATATATAGCAAAGCATAATCTTTGTAGTCAGATCAGACAAACTGCAGAGAAAGCTTGCTCTTGGGTTATTTATAGATTTCTTAGCAGCACTGTCCCTTGCTCTTTCTATAGAAAGCTAGGGCACGCAGGGCTGAAAACATGACCTTATTCTTTGGGTATGCATACTGATCATTCAGAAATCCTTTATTATTAATGGAGCTTGTGTTCCAAAAGGATGAAGTGTAATTTGCAGCTACAGATTCTCTTATTCTCTTATCACCTTTCCTATCCGTGGAAACTGATTTTCTGTTTTATTACTGATGGATGTACATGTGTGTTATTTCAAGCTTATCTCACAGTCAGGAATAGAGATGTCTGTCTAAGGGACTTGAAAATTAAAGAAGCCACAAATAAGAGAGGAAAGGTAGGGAAAGCACTGCATGGAATGAATATTGCACAGTATCATAGAGTAATAAATTTAAAATTCTTAGAAAGTGAAGTGTAATTGGAAATAACGCCTCATTACTCATATTCTAAAGATCTTAAAGGCTAGATAAAACAAAGGATGGTGGAACGTAGTCTAAATATCAGTGGAGTGAAGCAAATGATGGTTGAATGATTTGCTTTAAGGATATCAGTGATTTTATTGCTTTAGTTGAAATGATGGCTATGTTCAGAACTGCAAAATCAGATCACAGTCATGCAGGTCAAAAGGGATCTCAGGGCCTTCCTCAGCCTTTCCTTGGAGACACCTTAAAAGTGTCCCAGCTTCTCCAGTCAGGGTCCAGATTTGCCCACCATGGTACTCCTTTTTTGCCTTTAGGGCAGACCTGGAAATCTGTCACCATGGATGGAGAATTGCTCCTCCAGCTCCTTGTTTCCTCACCTTGGCTTCTGCCTGCTGCTGAAGCACACCCAAGGAGCGGGGGACCTCTCTGTCATCATCACCGTGATTGTTGTTCAGAGGGCTTTTTGGTTTCTTCTGCACTATTCATCTGGTCCCTGTTTCCTTCCAGGAAGTCTCTACCTGCAGCCCCAGCCGCTCCTCTCTTCCCAGACCAGGTATTTGCTGAGAGTCAGTGGTGGTAGGATGGCTGTGTCCCTGTGAAGCCCACACATATCACTTCAATGGCACAGTTGGGCTACGTGCAAGGGTGCCTAATCTGTCTGAAATTCTATCCCACCTATACACTTTCAAAGATTTTTCTATATCAGAAACTTGCAGGCTTTAAAGCTGAATAACTCTTATCTTTCAGAAAGATTTTCTGTTGTTACATTCTGGGTTCTTAGGCACGGTCACATTCTGTTTGAATCAAGTTGGTACAGATGAGAGAACCAAACAAGTATATAGCTGCCAGCAGTGGCTTTCCTCACAACACACCAACTGCTTCTGACTTCATACAAGATTAAAGTACATTTCTTGTGGCTAGGAAAACCCTTCCTATTCACTTAAAGTCATTGCCAAATTTTGAAATAGTTGTATTTGTGGAGACTTGAAACATCTAATTTCAATATAATAAGCAGATCCATAGCTTGCATCAGCATGCCTAAAAAAACATTCCTAATTTGGGGAGTGTAGCAAAAGTAAACAGCTTTAGAAAATTAAATTAATCCTTTGCTGAAAAATTTCTGTTAGAAGGTCATGGTGAAAAGTAAAAGTTAGATAATGAATTGCTCCTTGATAGTGCCTTTAGCAAATTTTATAGGAAATGACCAGATTTGCGGTGGGTCACTGTGTAACCAGGACTCCTATGTTCTCCTCTCTCTGTGTCAGTCTCCCACTCTTACTTAATTTAACTTTTATATTGTACCTGTGAGTATAAAAGTTTCTTTGTAAAAGTTTTTGTAGGCGTAAGTACCTAACTTTTATGTTGCACTTGGACCTGCAAAGTTAAATGTGGCATAGAGACATTAAGGAGTATGAGTGCATCGCCACATATCTGGATTCTCATTGTCTTTCAGGAGCTGTGTTGTTTTAAGGCCAATTTTAAAACACTAGAAAACCCAGTCATTATCATACAGTTTTGGTCTACTTTGTACTGGTTTTGACTAGATAAAGGTGGCATGCAGCAAAAGAGAGTTATGCTCCATGTTAATATTAGGAGAAGAGAATGGACAAAAATATTATTAAATGACTGACAAAACATAGGTCCCAAAAATTGGACTAGAGCTCTTAAAAGGGTAAGCATTTTCCAAAATATAAATATATTCTTGTTTTAGCAATGCTTGAAATGCTGGTCTTTATGCTTCTGGCAGCAACAAAATCAGAAGTGCAGAGATAAGAAAACCGATTGCTCAGGTGAATTTAACAACATGTGGAAAATGTACTATGCTGTAGCTGTTCTGCAGAAGAAAAAAGGAGCAAAGAAGTAAAAATGTGATTGGAAAGGAAAAGATCTCTGCAGGAGAATGCCTTGTCTTGCAGACCAGCTTCACTCTTTTGCTGCTCCACCATGCAAGTAGTGTACTCAAGCCTGCTAGAGACTGGTATGTCTGAGGGTGTAGGAACCACTGCATTGCAATCCAGATCCTGTGTGAAAGCAATATAGAAGAGCTTGGAAACAGTACGTATTGCTTGGTTGAGAGTCAATGGTCAGGCACACTGATGCTCTGGCCAGTAACCCCCGCCCTGCTCTGAAAGGGGAGTGCACTGAGCGATGGCAAAAGGGCTCCAGTATTCCCACTTTTGATGTTTTCCTCCTGGTGCAAGGTAATAACACAAAGATACATACTGCGTAATGTCTACAATGGTTTCAAATTGAGAGTATGTTTAGATTAGGTATTAGGAAAAAAAATCCTTGCTGAGGGTGGTGATTCACTGTAACAGGATTCCCAGAGCTGTTGACATCTTGTCCACAGAAACATTTAAGGCCAGGTTGGATGGGGGACTGAGCAACCTGGTCTAGTGAGAGGTGTCCCTGCCCATGACAGTGAGGTCGGAACTATATGATCTTTAAGGTTCTTTCCAACCCAAATCATTCTATGATTCTATCAATCCATGATACAATGAATACTTAACGTATAAGGAAAATAGAACAGTTTTCAGATTCTTTACTTCTGTGGGGGTGTAGTGATTTTGACCCTGGCCAGATTCCAAATACCCACTGAAAATCACTACAGAACTGAAATCACCCTTCCTCTGTGGCTTGGCAGAGGAGAGAAATAAAATCAGCTAAAGAGTTTCTGAGTAGAGATAAGAACTGGGAGACAGTCATTTACTAATATGAGCAAAACAGACTCAAAATGGGGATTAGAACTTAAATTTATTGCTAACAGGATAAAAGCTGAAGAGTGAGAAATAAAACAGTCTTAGACAAACACCTTCTCCCCCCCACCCCCCCGCCATTTCCTTCTAATTTCTCCCTCCTCCCCCCAGCAGTGCAGGGAGACAGAAAAGGGTGGGGTGGGTGGGTCATAGCCAGTTGTTGCTTCTGCCGCTGTAAAATGAGTCCATCTCTTGCACAATACCTCTTCCCAATCCACTGTCCTGGGGCTCACTTATCCGTGGAGGTGCAGGGGGTCTCTGCATCCTGATGGTCCTCTGTGGCTTGCAGGGGGACACCTACATTACCATAGTCTTCACCACGGGCTACAGGGGTTCATGGCTCCGAGTCCTTCCCCTGCTTCCATAGGGTCCCTTCCCATGGGAGATAATCCTTGATGGACCTCTCCCCCTGGGTCACTCTCCCAAGAGGATGCAGTCCTTCATGGGCTGAGCTGTACCAATGTGGGTCCCCCACTGGGGCCACAAGTCCTACCCAGGAAAAGCTCGCTCCAGCATGGATTTGCCTCTCCACAGGCCACAGATCTCCTGCAGGACTTCACTCCATCCTTGGGCCTCCCATGGGGTCACAGCCTCCTTCATGTAACCACCAGTTTCAGCATGGGCTCTTCCATGAGCTGCAAGGGGGGAAATCTCTGTACCCCAGTGATCTTCCACCAGTGGCAGGGATCTCAGCTCTGTCTTTTCCCTGCTAGAGGGGGAAAGGGAGGCCCCCCGGGCCCCCTCCTTCCCCTCCACTCTGCGCTGGAATTTCTTCTGCGCAACAACCTTCTCTTCCTCTGTTCTTAAATATGTTATCACAGAAGTGCACCTTCATTGGCTCAGACTTGGCCAGCAGCAAGGAATTTGCTCCTGGAGCTGGCTATCATTGGTTTTTCATAGGACGGGGGGAAGCTTCTAACAGCTTCTAACTGAAACCACCCCTATGGCCTCCCACTGCTATCAAAACCCAGCCACATAACCCATGACAAGGGGTAGCAGTTTCATTCTTGTTTGCTACTGGGACTCCTAGGTGTTGCCAAGAAATTGAACAAAATTTATGTGACTAGCTGCTTGAGACATTAGGTGTGTCATGGGTTTGCTCCAGTCCCTCTGGGGCTGTAAACAATTTTCTTCAGGTGGATTTCCAGAGAAAAAGCCAATCAAAAGTTTTAGTAATGCCTCTACCAATTATATATTTAAGAAAATGGAAGAGAAAGTTGTTGCATAGATAAAATTAGTAGCCATGTAGGAGAGGCTGCAGGCCCCAAGTCGGCCAGGGCCCCCCTGCTCACCCGGCCCTGGGCCAGGGGCAGGTGTGGAACTGAAACTCCTCTTCTGTCCTGTAACAGAATAGAGAAAAAAAAAACTTTAGAGAGGGACTGACTGCCTGGACAAGACTGCTGCAGAAGAAATTCCAGGTAGAGATAACAGGCCTTCGAGGTCAAAACTGGCAGCCACAGAGAAGAGAAAACCCACAAAGGGGGAGAACTCCTTCTTTCCCCCTCTGGCTATCTCTCCCTTCAGCAGGGAAAAGACTGAAAACTAAAATCCTTGCCACCTGTGGAAAAATATTGGGAAGCAAAGACAACCTTCTGCAGCCCATGAAGGAGCCCATGCTGAAAGCAGAATGCAGGAAGAAGATGTGACTCCATGAGAAAGCCTAGAATGAAATGGAGTCTTGCTGGACACCTGTGGCCCCAGGGAGAGAAACCTACGCTGGAGCGAGACGACTCAGGTAGGCTTGGGATCTCAGTAAAGGATCCATGCTGGGGCAGCTGAATTTGTGACCCTGAGGGACAGCAGAGAATGGAAGACCTGTTGCCTGAGGGATGGATCCACATTGGAGAGGTCTATCAAGGACTGTTCTCCCATGGGAAGAGATCCCACAGGAAACAGGGGTGGACTCAAAAGCCATTATCCCTTGTGACCTCTGGTAAAGATCCATGGTAGGCAAGTGTCTCCTTGCAGTCCATGGAACACCCTACAGGACCTGGGTAACCCCCCAGCCTCTGATCTTAACTCAGGAGAGGGGCAGGCCCAGCCCTGAGGCCGACCCGACACAGAGAAAGAGAAAGAGAAACAGTTCCAGCTGAAGTGAATCAGAGTTGTTGGCCTAGAGATAATAGAAGAAGAACTTTTGAGTGTTGCAAAATTATTTGAAAGATATGTAGGTCCGGAAATAGAGAAAGACACTGCTACTCCTCCTGAACTGATACAAAGTGGGGATGGGTATTTCTGTAAATACATATACTTTTACCTAATTAAAATTGTTGTAGATATAGTTCTTTAATTTTATCTTGCTAGTAATAAATTCTAATATTATTCTCCCCAATCAGATCTCTTTTGTCTGCATAAACCTTCTCTCAACTCATAGCAATTGTGTGAGGGGTGAGAGAAAATTGACCCAAAGCAAACCCTGACATTTTTAGTGGAGAATGCGGTCAGAGACTACTGGAGAGGCAATGGCTGAATCAAACCACAACAGGTGTTTCACTGGAGCTATGTAAAAGTTTTACTCTTTTTCGAAATGCAAATGGACACTTCAAAAGGAACACGTTTTAAAGTCCTTTAAGAGCAGTTAGGACTTGGAGATGGAACAAACACTGTGGTTTTCCCTGCAAGAAGATTGATATTGATGAAAGTGAAGGCCACTAAAAAACTTCTGAGTGGGATTTAAAAATTTATATTCTAAATCTGCTTTCTTTTCCCCACTGTGTTCTTCTGTCACATACTTTTTATTTTAATTAATATTAGATAATGCAGAAACAAGACAAAGGCTGAATTTAAAGGCAAGGAAGGGTGACTTTTCAACAAAATGTACTTCTCAGAAAAGAATTAATGGGTTATTGTGTCCCATCCTTCTTCTTTTTGGAAACAAGCTCCAGAATTCTTAAATAACTCGTTCTCACATAGTTTCGTTGTTTTGCTTTAACATTCCCATTCCTTTTTCTGTCCATTTATTCACCTGGCTATACTTCAGCCTGTACACTTGTACAATCAAAATTGTCCCTTGCTTGTTTTGTTCCTATTTTAATTTCCTCTGCTTGTGTCAACCTTTTTTTTTCTTCTTTAACTGAAATCTTCTAGTTAAAGTCAGTTGTGAAACTGAGGAGGAAATGGCCACAGATTCACTTTTTTTCCCAGAGTTTCCAGTGTAACCTGCTGGAAGGAGTGTAGGAGGGCAGACTCAAATCTTCCTGCAGTGTAACCAGTTTCTTCCTAACAGTAATTGCATTTTGCATATGGGACATGACTAAAGAAGGAGGTGATGAAATAAAGCAGCAGGGAGAGGGGCTGTTTAAATAATAAAGGTATCAGGTAATCTACATCAGTGTCTGCTTTTCAATATTGTCCCTGTAGAAAAGAAAACTCACAACATGAGTCCCTCTTGGGCCTGAGGACTCTTCCAGTGAATGAGCCTTACTGCCTCACTGCAGCTTTTCCTGAATTTTTTTCGTCCAGCAACAGAGGGCCCTTGGCATCCTCTGGCACTGAGACTGCCTCTGTGTGTGCCAGTTCCTAGGCCCTTGAGCTGCCTGCTGCTGCCACCACAGAGACTTTGTTGCTTCAGATTCAGCCTTGTAACCTCATTGAGCCCCATTTATTCTCTCTTGTTGGCTCCACGCTGCATATCTAAGTAATTGATTTTGGACACTTTCCCAATCAATTTTGGAATAAAAGCTCTTCAGAAGTTGTTAAAAAATATTTTTCTTTAATTACTCCCAGACTTCTTTCTCTTGAAACCCTTCATCCATGAGATCCATGTTCCCAGGGAAGGCAATGAAACAGCAATCCTATATAAAAGTATTATTTCTGTCTTGCACAAAGAATGTGATCCCACCCCCACCACAAGTCTAGTTTAAGCACATTAGTTTAGTAAATTCTTTTTATTTGCACTGCAGAAAGGCCCCAATACTTAAGCAGCTGTGTGTATCAGCAGTCTTGTAGTGTAGACTCGTGGGAGCTATCCTCATATTATGTACATGAATAATAGCTAGTCCTGACTCTTGATGGTATTTCCACCATCTCACCAATGAAAAATGGTTCCATCAGCAGCAAATTATCCTAAGGTTGCATATATTTAAAGTAATGACAAAATTTAAAGCAAAGTAACACTTTTTCTGCTAGTAATTTCTGTAGTCCTGCATTAGCATGCATTAAATGAAGGACAGGGGAGATCTCTTCCTTCTTGCTTACACTAACTTTATCTAAGCTCCCCAATGTCTCCACTATGGTAGTATGAGAATGCTTGCCTGCCTGTGTGATCACAGGAGGGTGGAGAGTGAGTTGTTATCAGTGTATACAGGTAAAGGAAACATCCAAGTTTATAAAAAAAGGAGATGTAGGAGAGGAAGGTTAAAGAAAGTCACTTGGGAGCACACCAAAAGTCACTAGCTTAAACCACTGCTTCACAGATACTGTGCTGTTACCTGAATCAGGTTGGTCTGATTTTTGCTATTGTTCAGTTGGAAGTTACAGAGTGGGAGTAAGAAAAGCAAACCATACTGTATTACATATCTCTTAAGTAGCATTCAAAGGGATGAAACCTTTGAAGAAGAAGGATGGCTCTTTTTCACAGTGTTGTCATGACTTAGCTGGGCCAGTGCAGGATATCCTGCCTGGACCAGGATATCCAGTTGAAAGTGAATGGTGCCAGGTTTTGGTGAGAATTTCTTAACTTTGTTTCAACAGAAGTGTAGTGCCCCTAATTGAGCATCTGCACTCTGTTGTATTGGGTTTGCATGGCCAGTGGTAGGGCTACAGGAGTGCCTTCTGCAAGAAGCAACTAGAGTCTTGCTCCATGTCTGACAAAGCCAATGCCAGCTGGCTTCAAGATGGGCCTACCACTGAATAAAGCCAAGCTATCCAGAAATGGTGGCAACACCTCTGTGCTAACAAATTTAAGAAGGAATAAAGAGAAATTATTGCAAAGATGTAATTGCAGCCAGAGAAGAGAGAATTAATAATATGTGGAGGAACAGCTATGCAGACACCAAGGCCAGTGAATCACAGAACCAATTAGGTTGGAAAAGACCCCTGAGGTCATCATATCCAACCTATGACTGAACAGCACCATGTCAACTAGACCATAGGACTAATTGCCACGTCCAGTCTTTCCTTAAACAGCTACAGGGGCAGTGACTCCACCACCTCCTTGTACAATCCATTCCAATGTCTAATCACCCTTTCTGTGAAGAAATGCTTCCTAATGTCCAACCTAAACCCCCTCCAATGCAGATTGAGACTATGTTCTCTCATCCTGTCACTAGTTATCTGGGAGAAAACTCTGACCTTTACCTACCTGGGTACAACCTCCTTTCAGGTAGTTGTAGAGAGTCATAAGGTCTCTCCTGAGCCTCCTCTTCTCCAGTTTAGACAAACCCAGCTCCCTCAGCTGCTCTTCAGAGGAGCATTGTTAAGTGAAGAAGGAGGGGGAGGAGGAGCTCCTGGCACTGCAGCTGAAATTCCCCTGCAGTCTGTGGTGAAGACAATGGCGAAGCAGTTGTGCCCCTGCAGTCCATGCAGTGCAGACATCCACCTGAAGCCTGTGGAGGAGACCCATGGCAGAGTAGATGGATGCCTGAAAGAAGACTGTGACCCCATCTGAAGCCCATGCTGGATCAGGTTGCTGGCAAGGACCTGCTGACCCATAGAGAGAGGAGCCCACACTGGAGCAGGTTTCCTGGTAGGACTTGTGAACCTGAGCTGACTGTCCTTGAAGGGACATGGAAAGGGACCCATGCTGGAGCAGTTCATGAAGAACTGTCGCCAATGGGAAGGACTCAGGCTGGAGAAGTTCAGGGAGAACTGTCTCCAATGTGAGGGACCCAACACTGGAGCGAGGGAAAGACTCCTCTCCCTGAGCAGGGCCAGAAACAACCTGTGGTGAACTGACTGTAAAATCCCCATTCCCTGTCTCCCTGTGCTGCTGAGGGAGGAGAAGGTAGATCACATAAGGGGTGAGGAGAAGTGTTCTTAAGATTTGTTTTACATCTCATTATCCTCTGACTTTGTTGGTAATAAATTCAGTTAATATCCTGAAGTTCAGTCTGTCTTGCCTGTGATGGTAATGGGTGGGTGATCTCTCTCATCTTTATCTCAACTCATGAACCTATTTTCTCTTTCCTGTCCAGCTGTGGAGGAGAGTGATAAAGCAGCTTTGGTGGATACCTGGCCAGTGTCAACCGACTACAACTGTGCATCCTTTACTGTGTCTGAGGCAGAGAATTTGGTATTTGACTATAGAAGTCTGATATTTAGTCAACAATTACTTTCTCAGAAACGTTACTAGCTTCTCCTTGATTTATAAATTCTAAATTCTCTGCCAGTGGGCTGACATAGTAAGATGTGACCTCCCTTGGATTATCTGCTCACAATGCCAGAAGAAGATGAAGATTTGGGTGCAGGATTCCCAAACTCACTGTGCCTGTGGCACCAAGAGCCTGGGCTTCCAGGCAGCATCTGTGGATCTGAGATTGGTACAGGCAAGATTATCGGTGAAGATGGGTTGGTCTTTTCTTAAGAGGTACACTCAAACTGGGCAAACAGAGTCTGTATTCAAATCCTTGTTCTACTTGAACAATAGAAGCTTGAACCAACTGTTTTATTCACTCGAGTTCATTCTTGTATAGAAAACCAGAGTGAACTAGGTTATGTGTCCAACTCTAGGTTTATGGTTGAAAATTGCAAGCAGAGATGAAAGATGGTTTAGAAACCAAATTCGGCACTTTGGTGCTTGCTGATATGAAGGTTGTAATTTTGCAGTTCTACGTCCAGCTTTAATTCAGTTTGTAGATTCCTGGACCCTTGGCTGGAAAGACCAGAAGTTTAATCCCAGGGATTGACTAAAGTACTATGTTTTATGAAGAAAGAAGAGATCAGAGCCCAATATGTGATCATCTGGATGCAATTATGAATGTCCAGAACAACTCCTTAGATGTGGATTATTCTGCACAATGAGAAAAGATAAAAAGCAACCACATCCTCTGGAATACAGTGTTGCATGTCATTGCATCTTCAGCTGTGTTTCATTTAGAAGAGTAGAGGAAATAGACCCTTATATTACCAACTACGATCAATTTTCTGAGTAATGGCTATACTAGCTAGGGTTAACACAGAGACCTTGCGATACAAGAGTCAGTCTTCCAATCCTGTAAATATTCAATGTTAACTTTTCAGTATTTGGGATGCTTTGGTCCTTATTCCTTGACTTTTATTCTGCATCTCAAAATGCATCATTTTTGAGCTGTATTTTAACTCAGGAGGCATGGGTACCAATCCTGACTTGAAAAATTTGTGGAAAATTATTCCACTACGCTCCTCCTGTCACCAGTCATTTTGTAAACATCCTGTCTAAACACTTTGCTGAGAGCAGAAATGCAGACTAGTTACATGCAATTGCTAAAATATAGTTGGGATTAAGAAGGTCAAGGGTAATTTTTAAACAGTTCAGTCAAACTTTGTAACTATCATATGTCTTTATGAGGCTGTCAATTAATTATGAGCAACGTGTGTTCCACATCTAAAAGTAAACAGAATAATTCTTGGTGATTTCCTGTTCACTTTAGGTTGCGAAATGTCAGCATGCCAGAAATAAGCAAATATTGAGACAACATAGCACAGATTATTTGATGTAACAAAGCCACAAGAAACACACATTTCCCTCTAGTTCCTCTTTAATATTCCAGATACAGAAATGAAAATAGCACCTCATGGCAGATTGTGTTGAATTGGAACAGAGCAGTCTGGCTTTTTATTGCCTCTACTGAGTGGGACCGCTCTGTGGGTTTTGTGCAGAACAGAGATGGATACACTCCCAGATGCAACAGAACAAGTAGTAAATGAGATTTGGACATTCTTGGCATTAAACATGCACAACTTTAGGCTCCTGAGTTAAACAACTTGTGCCAAAGTTCAGTTCTTTACACACATTTTGCCAAGCACCTAAACAAAGAATACCAGTTTCCAAACAATGGAGAGAAAAAAATAAACAATTAAAGAGAGGGAAAGGTAGCATCCACACCAGGAGGAAAGGATGTGTACATTGAATCATTCCGCCTAGTGCCGTCAGCAGGACGTGTATGTATTTTCTTTAGAGGTTTCACTACCATTCCTGCACTCATGCTTTAGCACAGTGTATTGTACAAGATAGTAAGTGTACAAAGCCTCTCAAGTGGTTTCAAAGCAGTCTTCAAAGGAGCTTTGATATTAATTTTTAGTGACTCATTTAGAAATTATGGTGTAATTGTAAAAATCACTTTCTCTTTGCTCCTTGCGAATCCAAACAAATAAAGGCTTGTTCACAGACAGGTTATGTTTTCATAATTGTAAGAACACATTTAGTGTGCTATAGATGTTTTCTGTCTCAGTATCTTGCATGAATTCAGCTGTCATGCTGCGAAGGTACCTAGCTAGTGCTGGCAGAGGTATGCCTAAGGATAATGAGAGAAGCTACTGCAGTGTATGACACAAAGATACTCACGTCTGTGTCCACGTGGGGTCAGTGCAGTTCTACCAAACAGACAGCCTATGAAACAGATTCATCCTAGAGAGGGTGGAATATCTTCCCTGTCTTGTCATCTCAAACCTCACTGTAAATTGTGCAAACCTGACTCTTTCTGAATATCCTTCCGTGCATCAACTCAGTCACAGAGCAGAAAACCTTTGAATGTTTTTGTAGTAGTTTATGTTTCTGACAGGGTATTTAATTTATTAGGTTTATTGAGAGGGGGAACAAGATCTCAACCTGGAGGAAAGTGCAGCAGTTTGTGCTATTAGTTATGTTAGGTTAGTTCATCCTACCGTGTCTCACTTCTGCCTTGAGGAAATATAATTTTTATTTATCTGGGAGTTCTCCTTGTGCACGTAGGGAGGATTTAAATTGAAAAGCTAAAACCGTGCTTACAAGAAAAGAGCATGAAAACTGTGAAAAGAGAGTTTCCCACAAATATTTTGGAGGTTAAATGGGCAATGATGAGAGTTTCATGAGACAAACTGGAAACTTCTCCATCCCTGGCTCTCACATGTTTAGCATTTTCTTTTGCATTGAGCACATTATCCACCCCTGAAACCTTTATGTCCCCCAACAGGGAGTTTTCAGTCAAAGAAAAAAATCTGTGAAAAAGCTTTAAGGACCTCTGTTGTCCTGAATAGCACGTAGTGTTCTACATAAAGTCATTTGCAGTTGGACTGTAAGACTAGGTCTAAGTTAAATAAAAAGAAACCCCTATTCAAGCAAGAACTCTTGCTTTCTGTGATTGTTTGGGAAGATAAATGTTATTCTTTCCTTCTCTTGAGGCTGATAGGCCTGCTCATGAAGGAGCATTGGCCATTAATGCAATAGATATAAGGGCTAAGCTTCTGCAAGAAGTGGAAGAACAGCCCTGTAAAATAGTTAAGTGGTCTCTGTTTTCCAGGAATGTAACTAAGTGCTTAACTGAGTTACTTCTTTCCAACTGTTTGCTATAAGAATACCAATCCAAACAAGTCCCAAAAACTCTACCCTCCTTTTCTTATTTTCTTTGGTGCTTTGTCTTAAATGACCTATAGCATCCAACTAGTCAGAGAAGGATGCCATCAGTGTGAGAGCTACAATAGTTTTTGAGAGCATTTTCATGCCTGAAGCACCCTGTCTGACCATGTGCCCTATGTCAAAACAGAAGACTGTAGTGGGAATAAAGTATTTCAGTCCTCAGGATATAATAGAGTAAGTCTTGTGCAGAACCAGGAGAAGCTAATGTACCACAGACACCATGTGTCTGCTCCCTCCAAGGCAAAACACTGCAGTATCTTAGCCACACCACACTGATGATTTTTTCTATGATCTTTTCCAAGCTGACCCAGGAGAAACTTCTCTTCACTCCAGATCTGCTGTCAGTACATCTCTGAGTGAAACTCCTTCAGTTGGTGTACAAAAAAAAACAACAAAAGAGGATTTTGCACACTGCCTGTAAGTAAAGCTGCAGTGTAGTTAGGGACAGGCTGTCCTTTCTGCTTCCCCTGGACAGAGGGGATGGGAGCAAGATCCTATTACAAGCCAGAGGCATCGTTTCTTTCCTCACCACCTCTGACCTGAAAGGTAACAGTAAGCTTGGAAAGATGAGTGTAAATCATGGTTGTAGCAAAAGAACCGCAGGATTTCAGAGAATACATAGGGATGTAAGAAGCTCAGAGACGCAATGGACACCAGTGACAACTGGTGTCTCTCAGGGGTCCTTACTGAGACCAGTGTTATTTAATGTCTTTATGAATGACATAGACAAATGGATCAAGTGCACCCTCAGAAAATTTACAGAAGCCCCAAGATGAGTGGTGGGGTTGACACACTTGATGGATGGGATGTCATTGAGCAGGATCTGGACAAGCTGGAGAAGTGGGACCATGTGGAGCTCATGAGAATCAACAAGGCCAAGTGCAAGGTGCAAGATACTGCACTTGAGTCAGGGCGAACTCCAGAATAAATACAGGCTGGGAGATGAGCATACCAGCCCTGATGAGAAGTACTTGGGGTTGCTAGTGAATAAGAGGCTGGACATGACCCAGCAATGTGCACTCACAGTCCAGAAAGCCACTTATGTCCTGGGCTACATCAAAAGCAGCATGACCAGCCGGGTGAGGGAGGTGATTCTGCTCTGCTGAGACCCCACTTGCAGTGCTGCATCTAGCTCTAGGGGTCTCCAGCACAGGAAGGACATGGATCTGTTGGAGTGCGTCTGGAGGAAGGCCACAAAAATGATTAGATGTATTGAACACCTCTCCAATGATTAATGTCTGAGAGAGCTGGGCTTGTTCTGCCTGGAGAAGAGGAGCCTCCAAGGAGACCTTATTGCATCTTCCAGTACCTGAAGGGAGTTTAGTTTACAATAAAGCCAAAGAGAAACTTTTTACAAGGGCATGTGGTGACAGAAACAGGGAATTGCTTTAAACAGAGATTAGATTCAGTCTACATAAAAGGAAAATTCTTTTGCAATAAGGCTGGTGAAACACTGGAACAGGTTTCCCAGATAAATTGTGAATGTTATGTCCCTTGAAACATTTAAAGTCAGGCTGGATGGGGCTCTGAGTATACTGACTTAGATGAAGATATCCCTAACTGTTGGAGGGACTAGACAATCTTCAGAGGTCCCTTCCAACCCAAACCATTCTGTGATTTTATTAATTATAAACCATTCTGTCATTCCTATTGTATGATCTTGTCATGTTCAGCAGCTGGGATGCGTAAGATTGGGTAACAACTTTGAGATTTGAACTGCTTAAGATGCTTTCAGCTTTTTCCCCTCTCTTGTCTAAGCAGGTCTTTGTCAGCTGTCCTGAGTGAAACATGTGGCCTCTGTAACCAGTGCAGTCTATGCAAATACCCAGAGTTAGTGGGGCAGTAGCTAAGCAGACATCTGATATGAATTACTATGATGGGAAGCTTGTGCCTTGGGAAGCTGGTGACATGGGGCAGTGATGCTGCAGAGGGTCTCTCTTGTGAAGCACTAGGACTCTGTACAATGCTATGGCCAGGACCCAGAAGGGCAGACCTGAAGTTATTTTGGTTGTTAGGGTTTTTGTGAACTTTTCCCTAACAAACAACCCTGAGTTCAATCTTTTCATGGAAACAGAATGTACACTTGATCCTTTGATGTCCATATAGAGTGTCCCTGGAGAAGCTATAGTGTCTAGTGCACTGTTTTTTCCATAAATGGATTATGATCAGTACAGCTAATTATGCAAATAGCTAATCACAGTCACTTGCTTTTCAGATTTTCAAGTGCTTGAAGTGTTTTCCTATAGACTGCATAACTAGATTTGTTTCAGATGTGCTGCACGAGATCTGCATCTAAAAAAGTGCAGTTTTGGTATGTGAAATACAGAAAGTTCTAGTCCTGTCTGGCAATTTGAAGTCGATGACCAAGTGAGCCCATTTTGCCCTGACTGATCCAAGTCTGGGATCTTACAAGGGAAGATACACAGCATGATGGCGCTGAAGGGAGGTTTTTAGGATCCCTGTACCAGAATGGGGGTATTGGTCATGAGTTTGCGAGGAAATCAGAATCCCTTCATCTCTACATGCAGCTTCGAACAAGTGGGAGAGAGAGGTTTGCTCACAGGGGGAATCTCCAGAGGCATCATTGCTTCTGGGAGACCATTGAGGAAGGAATCTTATGCCTGAGAGAAGTGGTGCTGCTAGGGGTACATTTTGCAGGGGACAGGCAATCCCGTAACATCCCAGACCAGCTCAAAAGCGCCTCACGAATGTGGCTAAAACTAACCACCTGTATACTCTAATTTCTTTTCAGCAATGCACTGAAAGGAACACCAAGAGACAGTGGGAGCTATGATGAATAAACTCTGGACATATAATGAGATTGTCCATGCCCCATCACAGACTCACATCTCTTCCATAGAGCAACTGGTTGTAAACCTCTGGACTCTAACAGAGGAGGTTAAAAATGGCCACAAGAAACTCAGAGAGGAGTTCAAGGAGAGCTTTGTCCATGTCTCACCAGTGCAAAGCAGAGCTCATGCTATTTGGAACAGGTATCTCCTGACTAGGGAGAGGGAATACACCATATGAGGCAACCTGTGGTTCCTTTTACATGAACATGGAGAAGACATGAGGAGATACAATGGGAAACCCATCTCTGCACTAGCAACATAGGTACAGAAGTTAGAGGAAAAAATGAATACTAGAGGCAATTCATGGAGCATGGATGTAGCCCCAGTTTCCTCTGGGCAAGCCTCTAGACAGAGTAGGAGGGATGATAACATGTCTGATTCTCTGATTCTCTGGATGTATGCACAGGTATGTCCTTACAAGTGCTTATGCTGCATTTTATGGTGAAACTGTAGTCTCTTGCATCATGCGGGGCTCAGTGGTGAGAGCAAGACTCAGGGCAGCAGATCCTGCTCACTTCTGTGAGGAAGCCTGTACTTTCCCTTAATGGAGGCAGTGGCCTCTTCTTGCTCAGAGTCCAGCACAACATAGCCATATGTAGTGTCACATACCAGTCTCTACCACATATGTTGTGGCACTGCGTAATATAGTGAGTTTTAACCAAGATTTTCATAAGATAATGAGAGTATAATATGCAGAAGCCCAAAGGACTGTGAAGTTGACCCTGTTACCAGGAAGTATCATACTACCAAAGAGATTTCTATGTCCAAAATGATACTTCACACACAGGACACAAGGCACCTCTCCTTCTGTTGGATTTTGACTCAGCCAAATTATCTGTTTTGACCTACCCGTGCTGCACCTTAACTGTATTTATTTTATTCCAGAAGAGAGGGAAAGAACAGCAACTGAGTCCTGCTGTACCCGCTGAATTTGTGACCCTGAAAATGTTTTACTCAGTCCCTTGAAAGCATGACTACTTGGAAAAGTGTGAAGGAGAGATATTGGGACAATTTTTGTTGTGTTGACTTAGAAAATGAAAGATTACAAGAGCAAAAACAGCAAGTTAATTCATTTGTTTTTGCTCCGATCCTATGAAAATTGTGCTGATATCTCCAGCAATGACCATTTTATGATATTTAACAATTATCTGCATTTGGATGTAGGGTTTTTTGTTTCACAGTCCTCAAGCACTACTGTGTTTATAAATACATGGGGGCCAGCGGCTCTTTCTTGGTTCTTTGTGTTTGTGCTCCTCTGGTGTTTTTCTGGTTTTAGTTGTGCTTTTGAAAGGTACATGGAAATTAAAGCTGCATGTAATTTCCCTCTTAAGTGATACTTAGGAATGTGCTTGGGTTGGCATTGCAATGACATGGACAAAATGTATTCTGACATAAGAGTGCATTCTTTAAATTCAGATCAAGTGAAAAACATGTCCAACTAATTAACAGTTTTTCACTTTGCTTTTCTATTGTTGTTTGGGGTCTGCAAGTGTGACTGAAATACAGAAAAAGTGGAGACATGGTTTTTTGTTTTCTTATTAAGTAAAATGTGTTATAGATAAATTTTAATCTAGGCTGTAGAAAAATATATACTTTGCATTAAAATCTGTTTTGTTGTCATGGAAAGATTTTTTTTTTAGTTTGAACACCAGAGCTTACTATGCTATCACATGGAAGGCAGCACATCTGTTTCTCAGGCCTTTATATGCCACTTTGCTGGCAAATGTCATTACTGCATGAGTCTTAGCTCTTTGAGCTGAAATACTAACCACTGTCTCTCTCAATCTGGCCATTTGGCGAGGGATTGGCAAGGGGGAGTTTTGGAATGAAATAATAAAGCTATTTTAAAATATGAATCAGAGCAAAAAGCTGTCCTTGACACTATAGTTATTTTTAAAAAAACCCAAAACTTCAAGGTTTCCATGCTTCAGAGGAGAAGCTTTGCAATATAGTAGGAGATAGGTTGGTGTTTTTTTTAAATGAAGGATTTGTGTTTCTGCTGTTTTCAGGACAATTTGTCTTACTCAGGACAAGCTTATTATAATCTCTTTATACTAAAATCGTATGCCCAGAATAGGGAAGGGAAAATCCCCTGGACCCTATTTTTAATGAGCTCAAGTAAACCTGAGGGTAAGAGGAGCACTGTGAATAAACACAATACCAAATCCCACAACTGCAAGGCATGCTCCTGGTGTATGTTAGTGTTGAAGCACTTGACAGCAGTTCCCACTCTATGAAGATTACACTTTGAGAGGAGTTTTTTTTGTTTGTTTGTTTTGTTTTGTTTTGTTTTGTTTTGTTTTGTTTTGTTTTTAAAGAAAAGTAAAGCCTTATTCCTGGTAGAAAAATTATCGACTATTATATTTCAAGTCCTTTACCCATTCTACCCTCCCACCTCTAACTTGAGTATAAATAAATGTGTGAGCAGAGAGAAAAGGAGAGGTGCAAAGTAACTTGCTCGAGACCATGCAATAACTGTGGCAAACTGGAATAAAATTCATGATGCTCTAAGTGCAGCTCAATGATTTGCATGGGAAACCGTGCCACTTCTTACTGAAGTGTACTGCAGTGCCTTGTCCTATTTGGTGAGTAGTTTTGAAACTTAGTGATTGGGTTCCCTAAGCAGATGCAGTATTCATGAAGCACTGTTTGCTGTACTCCTCCATAAAACATAAATCCTAGGGTAGATAGTTGTTCAAATATTACTTTCTGGTTGCTGGAAGATTTTTTTTATTTTTGCTAGTATAGGAAGCTGGACAAAACTTGCATTCAAAGGGATTTTTGTCTTCCTTCTCCAGATAAGAAAAAATGGAATAAGGAAGTCTGGTGTCATATAAGCAATTTCTCTCTTGCCAGTAAGTACAAACAGATGGCACCTTGTTGCTCTGTCTACTCAGCTTCTAACATCTGAGGAGAATCTCGGGATCTCAGCATTGGTACATCTTCTGTCATCATCATGGTTAGGCTTTGCTAATGAAGATTTGAGAAGGGCTCTACCCACGCTTGCTACAAGCATGCTGATGGCTAAAAAGGCCAATGCGAGATAGACAAGTCCGGTTGCAGAAGGCACAGCAGAAAGACTCCCCAGGTGATATTGACAAGATGCGATTCTTTCTGCGTTGTCTTTTCTCCTCGAGAGTGATCCTGCGTGTGTTCCCAAAAGCAGCAGCAGCGCTATAGATGGTGTGTCTCCAGGCCTCCCGACTGGAGGCCAGGGTAGACCAATGGTGGTGATCAATATGGCCAAGGCTGAGGGATTGTTTTAGGGAGTCCTTGTACCTCCTCGTTGGGGCTCCTCTCTTGTGGCACCCAGTGGCAAGTTCCCCATAGAGCACGATCTTAGGGAGGCAGTAGTCCTGCATCCTGGAGACGTGCCCTGCCCAACGCAGCTGAGTTCTCAGCAGCATGGCCTCAATGCTCGTGACTGCTGCCTGTGCAAGGACAGACGTGTTGGTCACGTAATCTGTCCAGTGGATGTTTAGGATTGTATGGAGGCAGCGCTGATGGAAGCGTTCTAAGAGATGCAAGTGGTGGCGGTAAATGCCCCATGATTCAGATCCATATAAAAGAGTAGACAGTACAATGGTTCTGTAAATACTGATCTTTGTACTTCTCTTCAGGTGTTTGTTTTGCCACACTCTTTTATGGAGTTTACCAAAAGCTCTGTACGCCTTTGCTGACCTGTTGTCTATTTCTGCATCAATCTTACTGTCTGAGGAGATGACGCTTCCCAGGTAATTAAATTGCTGAACTGATTTAGCTCTGTTTCACCAATGGTGATACAGGAATGGTGGAAGACTTCCTGAGGTGCAGGCTGATATAAAACTTCTGCCTTCTTCAAGCTGACTTCCAACCCAAAAAGCTCAGCAGCCTCTGCAAAGCAGGATGTTAAACGCTGCAGAGCTACTTCTGTGTGGGCAACGAGGGTGGCATCATCAGTGTAAAGCAGCTCATGGACAAGATGATTTTAGCAGGAATTTTGTGGGTTTTTTAGCAATTGCATGTGAAATAAGTGTCTCAGTTTAATGAGATACAAGTGTTTTGCTGAGGATGAGTTATGAGAAAGACCCAAACTCCTCCCTCTAAGCAATTGTAAATCTGAAATTAAGAGGACCCAATTGAGAAAGCGTTGAAAAAGGAAAAAACCCAGTCTTTTATTAAAAGATATATGTGTATTGGCAGAACAATGAAAGAACACAAACAAAACAACCAATTAACAATCCCAAAATAATCCCCTTCAAAACAGACAAACAAAAAGTAAACAGTTCAGTTTGCGCCCTTTGGCACAATTCTAACCCCAGTCAGCAGGGGGTGCTGTTGGATCACTGGAGGTCACCACACGGGAGACACCCCCCCCCCCCATGTGTGCTGGAGAAGCCAAAAATTGAGGTCTTACCTCCCCCTCATGGGGAAAGGGGAAAAAGGAGGGAAAGAAAAAAACCACACATTCTTCCCAATGGGAGCTCATTTTGTCTGTGACTGAACTGTATGGCTTCCTCTATCCTTTGATGTGCAGAGAACTGCTGCCAAAAATAAACACGGGAATGGAGGAGGGGAAGAAGGTGATCTCCTTCCCAAATAGTTCTTCTCTGATGAAAATTGAAGCAGGTTCTGGGCTTGGTAGAAAACAAGGTGCAGGCAAACCAGAGCCAGGAGAGGAAAAGGAAAAAAAAACCAAAACTTGCCAGGCAGCCAGGCTGAGAACAAAGCAACCTCAGAGCTCCTGCCACCCAGACCTTGTCCCAGCTCAGGAAACAACGAAGTCTGTGCCATTTCCCAGGAGAAGAAAAAAAGTGAAGAAAACTCTTCACCCCTCCCCTCAGACTCTCAAGGGCCATCTACTTGGAATGTGGCTCTGCTAGCCACTTCTTTTGTGTTAGTCCATTGCCCAAGGTACAGCCAACCTGCCCATTCAAAACCCCTTTCACACAGTGGGCAGGGGGAAGGGAAAATTCCAGCTTAGTTTCCCAGAACAAGCAAAACTATGACAATAAGAAAGTCGCATACATTCAGTTCTCATTCAAAATAACACAGTTTAATATTGGGAATTCATGTCAAATAAAATGGAAATACAGTTTATATTTTTTTGAGACAAAAGATAAATCACATGGGGTATAAATGCAAAGTCTTGGTAGCTTTTTAGTGAACAGAAACATCCTAACTAACACCACATATGAGCTTTGCTTTTAAAATTGTTGATTTTGACAGGGTTAGTGAGTCAACATAAGTTTTTTAAGTGAGAGAGGCTGGAGAGAAAAGGTTTAAAATCTGATAGTAAGCCAGGTTACCTTTATGTGACCTCTTTTGAGCATTTAGGTTGTGTTTTAGCTGAAAGTGTAACACTTGCAGAGGACGCATTTCACTTATTTTTCTGGTCTTCTGTTTGTTTTGACATATCTTTCAAAATAGGTATATGAAAACAAGAAACTGGGACAATATAGGCAGTGTCTGTTCATTGCTTTCCCTGGTAGAGAGTTTGTGTAACTCCATGCAAGCTTTAACAGGCTGTGATATCTCAGTGATGTGTCTTCACAGTTTCATTTCATGTAGTGAAATTTCACCCAGGCACCTGAGGCAGCTTTGTGTAGCGGAAGGTTATTTCTTGAACATGTGTGGGGTGGTTTTAATCTAGGCCTTCCCTGGTTACCAGTTTGTAACCAAGGAAGGGGCAGTGTTCCCAGTATTCCATACGATTTTTACATAAATCGAGGTATAAATAAGAAGGGAGGAGAGGCCTTCGCTCTCTTCTCTTCCAACGAAGTTCGGGAACAGTGGGTCCCTGCGTTGGTCTCGCTTATCTAAGGCTGAGGCCTGCAGCAATGTGTTTTGGTGGAAAACTAGTGTAGCACCCCAACTGGGAAGGGCCTCCTCTCCTGCTAGGGAAGGGCTCTTCTCATCTGACCAGTGCCTGACCCACGGTCCTCATAGGACATGTTGTTCCAACAGCTTGTAAACTATTCCATCATGACAAGACCTGCATATAAGTGCGTTGTTAAAAGTAGTTTCTGAGATAAGAACGGTAAGAATACTCTTGGCTTATTAGTTTGTCAAGACTGGTTGGGTGGGAGTTTGAACACCCTCTGCTTCACCTGAATTGCATTATTTGATCTCTTCTACGATACTTATAGCTTCATACATGCAATGCAGAGGTGGCCCAGGTTGCCTTCTCTGGGCAGTGTGCTCACAGTGAGATTAGGACCATGCCAACCTCCTGTGCTTAGCTACAGACATGGAGCAATTGCCCACATCCTCAGCTGGGGAACCACAGGGTGCTTCTGGGCATTCATGTACAAACCTGTGCTGGATACCCTTTGCATGTTAAAAATTGGAATTACAAAGGCTAGTCTCTATTTGAACTGTTTTCTACTGTTCTTGTATCCAGACACCTGGAGACTGACAGTCCCAAGCAGCAACTACCTGTCAGTGGCACCAGTGTTTTGTCCCTGCCTAGCAGCAGCATGAGAAATGCCTGAAACCACCATTATTTGGTAATGTGCCTGCATGCAGGTTTACAGCTAATGTGCAGCATGATGTACTGAGATGCTATGGTGTGGCTTTTGTGCCTTTCCTAAACCTAGGAGTGAAGCTCATGAAGTTGCTTCCTCTTGGGCTTCACAGTCAGGCAACTCTGCACTAGGTATGCTAAGGCTAGTTGGCAGCAGAGAGGGGTGTTAACATCTGGACCTACACATGCAGAATAAATGTATCTGAGGGCCTCATCAAAACTAAAATTGAAAAGAAATTAAGAAGTTAGCAGACAGGTTTGTAGCCATCCTAGGACCCTTTCATCATTGTGTTTCCCCAGCTTTCTTTCCCAACCTAAGTTAGAGTGAAGTTCAGCATTTCCATACCAATAGCTTGGGTGCCCCAGCTATCCCACCATGTTTACAAAGATGCTTACTTAATCAGGTTGTCTAATTGATCTGGGTTATCTTTTCCCACCTCTTTCCTTTTCAAGAAAGGAATGGGTGTGCACGTGTTGTCTTTTGTTTCTTTTCTTTTCTTTTTTTTTTTTTTTTAATTTAATTTAACCTAGCTAGTTTCACTGGATGTACTTACACTACACACCTCAAATTGGCTGCATAAACCCAGCTTGGGGATCAAGGACAAGTGGGCAGAAGGAATTGTTAATCTCTTAAACTAGTTTAGTTACCACAGGCAGTGACATTAAAAGAGTCATCTTATGTTGCTGATTAACTAAAATAGATACCTACCTCTTAGACCCTTTTAAGTATTTACGTGCAGCCGCAGAATCCAGAGTATATTTCTATGTATCTGGTTTTGAAAGAAAAACTAAGCACTAAAAACAACAGAAGGCACACAGAAATAATGCATAGGTGTGATGACATAATAACGGTTCTATACGCACTTTTACCTGTTCTTATATTTAATAAGCACCTATTTTAATCTCTGAAATGTTGCTTAGATGTAGCACTGTGCTTCTCTCAGGTAGACACATGAATTTGGCAGGTGGGAAAACTGAGATACAAGAGAAGATTTAATAATTTGCCTGAACAAAATAATACTGTAACAAATTTTTCTGAACCAAGCAGTAACTCACATCCTTCTCCTATGGAGAAGAACCCCATTCTTGTGCCAGGACTCTATTCAGCCACATGTGGAAAATGTAGGCTGTGTTTTCCCTGCAGCAATCTGGGGAGCAATGGATAGCTCCAGCACTGAGGGAAAACTTCTGCTCAGAAACATGGAGCACCGGAGGCTGTGCCTGTGCCATTGGGTTTGAGCTGCCCCACTATGCATTGCCGGCGGGCTTCACGGAAGCTGCACTACAGTACAGTGCTCATGTTCTCACATGGTGTGTGGCCAGGCCTTGTCTGTCCTCCAGGTCCATGCTGGAGTCATTTGTGTTTGCCTGTTCAGGCAGGCGTGCCCATAAAAGTCTTGGTATTTGTTGCTAAGTCTGCTTTGTGGCTGTTTGTGGAATTTTCTGTGCTGTGACTGAAAGTTTGATTGCAGCATGTACAGTTGTACATCAGCTAGCTTTAATTTAGCTGACTTGGATATTAATAGCTACGAAATTGTATTCTAAGCTATAGACATCCTCCAGGGAACCTGGCAGATTACAGAGTACTGAAACTTAGCTAGGAGTGTGTGTGCCTTTGCTGCTAACTCTACTCATGATACCTTGAGTAAGGCAACAGGTGCGGCCAGTATATGTCCAGTTGATGAATAAGCATTGCTTTAGTCTGAGCAGGGGTTTTGAGCTCTAGCAGTAATGACTAGGTTATCCTAACTGCTGAAGTGCAGTATAGGGTTTTATACAGAAGTATGGAGCACAGGATCTGGAGTATCTTCTGGTTGTGTCTACAGTAATTGCCACCTCAAGGGTAAAGTGTGCCATGGAGAGCTGCTGAAAAATGCACTATGCTGTGCTAAGCCTGAAAAAGGGGAGATCAGAGCTGTGTCTCCCCCTAGAGCAGAGATCACAATGTTATGATGTTTGTTAAACACCTGGAAAATTGCAGTCACTGGCTTGAACTAACTCCTAGGAAAGTTTGTCCTTGTCCTGGTTTAGTGTTTGTGCTAGAAAAGCTGTGTGTCCTTGAGGAAAAAAACCTGTCAGCTATGGGCTTTCAGATATTACTAAGGCCTTTTGCATCTTGATAGTTAAGATTTTGAGTCTGATAGGCAGTTTCCCTTCTTTATGGAAGGGAGTGAAGCACAGGCTTGGTATGCTAATGATAGCCAGTGATATCAAGGGAATAACGGTATAACAAAATTTTTCTTATTAACATTTCCTTTCATCACCCAGATATATACATTGCAGCTTTTGAGAGGGACCTGGAAGTACAAATAATCAATGTCTGTGATATGCCAACATGGAAAAGGATGATACCTTTTGTAGGCAAGCAAGCATTACTTGCAAAAGCTAATAAGAGGGAACATGGTATTCTAAGAAGTGCAAAAGCACGCTTAAATGATAAACTGCATTGACCTTTGTCAGAAATAAGCTTTTAGTAAGAAAAGACTGATTCCTCAGTTTAAAAATTGTTTATAATCCTTTTCTGTGTCTTCAAATTTGAACTTCAGTTTGATCATCCCACTCCTCTGTTTTTGCCTTTTACAAATTAAATGTCATAGCCAAATAGTGCATTCTAAGCCATATCTTCCTTATTTCTTGTGCAGCAGGGTTTTTTTCCCCTCAACATGTCACATCTAAAAAAAACCAAAACCCAAAATGCCTAGATTTTTCACGTTATTTTATGAGGTAATGGTAAAATCAAAAACCAACAAAGATGTACCTCCTTGTCAGACTGACTGGAGAGCCCAGTTGCCATGTTCACCATTAAGGTACTCTGGGTGTCACTGCGGATATGACTGAACAAGACTGAGAGCATTGCTTTTTTAAAAAACTTGCTTTAATTAATTGCTTGGGATTTTCAGCTGATACCAAGGCCATGTCAGTTTTTGTATCCACTTGCATATGTGCTTTGAAGCTTTTCTCCTAAACTCGAGCTGCCTTCTGGTGAGTTGTACCATGGCACCCATGTGAGTTGTTTGAATGCAAACCCATGGAATGGCTCACACCTCGTGTTTGCTACTTCCTGGTTTAGGGTTTGCCACAGTCACAAAGGCACAGGTTGTATTGCTGGATTTAAAGGATTAGAATTTGGGTTGTATAGCACCACGCACTGTGACACACCTGCCTTTACCTCACAGCCCAGTGCAAATGGTCTGGTCAGAGAAGCCAGAGGAGCTTAGGGTGCAACTTGCAGCACCAGCTTGCATCAAATAGGAAGGAGATAGCTAGAAAGCATGGACAAATGCAAATAGCTGGATAAAGAAATTTTGGAATGGTTCCTTGCTAAGGAAATCTTGCTCTGAGGTCATAGCGGAAGAGGAACTGTGTCATTCCCACTTGCAGTTGCTTCTGCTTTAGGTAAGAAGAGTAATTCTTTGTAAGGTTTCCTTTTTTTAGTATTTCATGCCCTTTACCTTTGAAATACATGACATTTCTACATTCATTCTTTTTCAGATCAGTCTTTGGGAAGGAATTTCAGCTGAATGCAGTTGAATAGCCTGGTACCATCACATAAAAATGCAAGAGCCATATGTTGACTGTTGCTAGAGTTAGTTCATTTGCCTTTGTAGAGAGAGAGGGGCAGAAAAATTACTATCTATTTGAATTTTCAGTATTGTTCTTCAATTTCAGGGAAAGGGAAAAAACCGCACCACCACCTTTCTTCTTTGTATTCTTGACCTTGTTACATTAAGTTCAGATTCTTTGTTTTAAACAAGAAACAAACAGTCAGAGTTGAGCTGTTATTGCATCCAAGACCTGGTTAGTTGACAATTAATTTATTAATAAGCAGTATTTATTTTAATTATGACCCAAGTCCTAACTGTCTATGCTACATTACTAATTAATTACTCCTCTGGTTTATAGTTGCAGTAAATTTCACAAAGGAATTTTAATTATAAAGATGTTTGAACAGGGAGTAGGTGTGTTTACTTGTTGTTTGAGATAACTAACACTGCAATGAGGTCTGATGATGTTTATTCTTCGAGAAAGATGGTCTCACTGGAAATTTGGGGCTTCAACTCCTCAGGTGCAAAATTGAGATAATTGTAGTCCTTCAGGCTCAAGACCATGAACTGATAGTGGTAACAACATGAATGTTTATGTTCCAGTGATCGATGATACTTTCCTGACCATTCAAGATTTGACACAGCTGAGAAGTACAAGTTTCAGATTTTACTTAATAGAATTTCTTTTTAAAATCTAAGAAGTGATAAGATTAGCTAGAGTTGCTGCTATACGAAAAACTTATAAGAATCCTCTTTCAGAAGGAAAAATACAACAAGGGTAATGTAGCTAAAATGAATCACTAAGCAATAGATGATGATAGGTAAGTGCAAAGTGCCACCAGTCAAGATAAGATCAGTTTTCTAGAAAAGGCAAAGAATGAGGACCAAAGTCTAGGGAATTTTGCTTTTCATGACTTTGTACTGTAATATCGCACACAGTAAAAACTAATGCAATGAAAAGAATAGAACAGTGTAGAAGTGCTTTTATCCCTGCATTCACTAGTGATTAACCTTTCCTTCTCTCCCTCTCAAGGACTGCTCCTGCTCTGCTTTTCATGGGGGACATCCACTATCTCTTCCAGAGACTGTGACAGCTTGCTCTGCAGGTTGGGCCAGGCTGGCCACCACCTATGGCTGGCATCCCTTCCATCCAAGGGATGACTGTCCACATTTGTATTCACCTGTGAATGAAGTGGTGACAGGTGTGTCAGTGTTGCAGGCAGAAGGAAATACCTCCAAGATGCACAGGGTAGCCTGGCCTTGCCTCTCAGATTAGAAACCACAGTCTTGCAGTACTACTTTTCAGTGAGTTTAATCTTCTCGCAGCCTCAGTGGTTGTTCAGATACTCCATCTGCCCTGGCACTGGGTTTAGTGTCAATACTGTAAATAAGATGATGTTATTTACAAGAATCCTAGCACCCTACTTTGTCCAGATAAGCTTCCCATACAAAGGCTTCTATGGGCTGGGTGGAGTCGTTTGGGGTTTTCAAGAGCCTGCACACAGGTAGCTGAGGGATGAGAGGTGCGATAGCATTGACTGAACAGCTCCTGTAGGAGAGTAGAGTGAGTGGTTGTGTGTCATGAGGGGATGGCTCCTGGCACATCTCTGGGAGGATGACTATGACAGAAATGCATCTGCTCTGCACTTGTCCAGGGCTCCAGCCCTGCTGCCCCTATGTGCCAGGACTGGCCATGGCTGTGGAGACCTCCCCACACTCCTCGCCATGGGCTGGACCAGGGCAACATGGCAGTGTGGACACAGGCCGGTGATGTTTCCTTCTTCTTCATGTTATGCCCCAGGCTCGATGAAATCTCTTCTCTATGGGGCCTTTGAGCATCGTTGCAATCATTACAATGCTTCTACCAACAGCCTGGGCTGAAGGTTCAAGCAAAGTTTCTCGGAGAGATACTTTCAGGTTTTGATAAACAGTTTAGAAAGAAAACTTTCTCCTGAGAGAGCCTTTCCCCTTTAACTTTTTAAGCTAGAGGAAACCATATTCAGTTGACCAGATCTAGTCACAGAAGAAAATACTTACGTTAATAAAATAATTACATTACATATACATCTAGTTGCAAATTCAGATGATGACACATTTGCAAGTTGCTCACTTCTTGGCAGTCACTGTCTTTGTCTGTAAAAGATGATAGAACAGAGCTAAGAGTTTGTTTCCTACATATGGTTAGAGTTGTAGATGTGTTTGAAGTCCTAAATTGTTGGTGGTGGCCTCTCTGAAATAATGGGGGGTAAAAAATGCTGTTTGAACTGTATGGTGCTGAAAATGAGGAATATGGAGTGAGGTAAAAGGTACAGTTTGTCTTTTCTTTCATCATATTTGTAAGCCTTTTTGGGAGGAAATGGGAAATTCACAAGGAGGAGCAATTTTATAGTTGAGGTTGTCTTCCTAGATAACCTTACTGGAGTAGGGAGCCCCTGGTGGTCTAGTGGTTAAGGACGCGGTGCCGTCACTGCCAAGGCCCGGGTTCGATTCCCGGTCAGGGCCACTCCCTGGGCAGATGGAGCTCGTTAGCCCTGTAAGGCAATCCATCTACGTCCTGAGGACCTCGCTGCCACTGTCCAAGCTCGTTTGGCCCCGGCAGATGAACCTTAGGATTAAAGGGTGGGCTCAGTTCTGCGCACACTGTGTCTCACCTAAAAAATCCAATGCGCAGGCTGGAAGGTGTAAAGACCTTCTCCGGATCTTCGTTCATGAAGACTGGCCATTGCTAGAGTAAGTTTTTATGGTTTTCGGGGCTGGAGGCAGACTGCACATCATTTCACAACAAATAATGAGTTTTGCCAGCTGCAAAGCAGATCCCTTGAGGATATGTAAATGATGACACTTCCCAGTGCACCTCAGGACAACTTGTTTTGGTGGTGGTTTGGAGCTTTTTTTTTTTTAAATAGATTTTTCTTCCTTTGATATTTCTGCATTTACCCTTGTTGACAGATACATTGTTCCTCTGAGCTGATTTTGGAAAGTACTAGCCTTCTCTCAAGTCCCAGACATTACTAAAATATGAATTTGGTGTTACATGGAGAGGAAAACCATACTGTATGGCAGTCTCGACTAGAGATAATATAGAGGAAGTGCATTAAACCTGATACATGCATAGGGAAGAGGGTAAGCATGAGAAGGAAGAAAACGTGGAGTGCAGCTTTCCTCCACAAGTCTCCCAGCCCGAGAGATCAGAAAGTATGTGGTTGATCTCCTCTGTTTTCCAAAGGCCTGGATGGGTGTAACACTGATGTCTGGATGGAAGCCTTTGTCTTGGTTTTAATATTGATTACCTTTACACTAGTTACAAATCCAGCTAAATCTATTAGTATCTGGCACAGAATGTTCTCCTTTGTGCCTGATGGTATGTGTAAAGCATTCCCCCAGCCCCACTACTTCTTTCAGTGCAGTTACTTCATCAGCAGCACCATTAGGAAAAAGCATCACAACAAGTCATATTTACAGGCCTCTATGTTACCCATTTCATGGGGTGCCTATAAGCTGAGTTGTCTTCACATGCAGATAGATCCCTTCTGCTAGACTGAGGATTTAATTTTCAAGGCACATTGTCCTTCAGCACTAAGTGCCTATTCCAAACATTTGTCACAGCTTTGCTTGGAAAGAAAACTTTTGCCATCTTTGAGTTATTAACTATATCTGTAGTGCATCTTGGTACAGTCTACACAACTAATATTTTGTCTCAGGTTAGCTCTTAATTTCCTGATTATAGTTCTGTCCTATATATTTTAAAGATGCAGTTCTGCTGTTTTCAGGAACTGCTTAAAGGTTTTACTGGAATTAAATGTCCTTAGCAAAACAGATAAGTCAGAGAGCATTATATTGGCATTTGCTGACTGTTTTAGTCATACTATGCCAGTTCTCATCAAATCCTCTTGCCATTTGGATAGAATCATTATTAGCTCTATTCCTTAGAATCTCTTCTCTCATAGGAGCTCAGCTTGTTTATTGTTCAAATGATATTTGTGTTCTCCTTAAAATCAGGTTCTCATAGTAAGATGCACGTGGTTATTTATCTCATGTTAAGAAGTAGCACAATTCAGATGACAGCTTAGAATAAGTACAAGAATCCGTAAAATGTACAACAGTTTCTTTGCACAGCATCCTTGTCTGCCTTATGGCAATGAATACAATTGTCTGCAGCTGTAGCTGTGCATCACTTCAACTCCACAGATTTTTTAATCACTTGGGCAGATGTTGACATCTTTACTTTCTCTGACTAATGCAAAGGATGTCTGAATCAGAAACTTTCTGGGCTAGACAGATTCTGCTCTGTACCAGACTTTGTAACTAGCCTGGATGACAGTCCATTCCCGTTTGCCTCAGTTTTGCTAAAGAAATGGATGAGCACTTGTAATAACTGAGAATATGGGATAGCACTCTGCTTGCTTGCACTGATGATTGCAGTTAGAATCATTCTGGATAATGTTTTTACACTAGACATGGCTATCTTTTAGAAAATGTTGATATTGAATGTTCCTTATTTCCAAGTTTCATGATTCCTATAATGAGCCTTGTGGAACTACAGAAGCAAATTTGTGCAAACTTTGTAGACTGGAGTTTTGATGCCCAGTAAAAATATAGAGTGGGCTGGGAAATATTGATAAAGGAAAACATCCATTTTTGTGAAAAACCTGGAAAATATGCAAAATGAAACCTCTAGCAGAATCCTAGAAACTTCCTAAATGCAGAAGTTAGATATATTTTCTTCTAGATAAACTGTGAAAGAGAACCTGGTTCCTCTTACTATTTTGGTAGTTTTTGTTGTTGTTGTAGGTTTTTTGTTGTTGGTTTTTTTAGAGCATGTACTTTGCCAGTGCTTTGCAATGTGCTCTATAGTTGCTTCTTGCCTGTATAGTGCTGATCATTACAGCTGTGGTCAGCAAGGACAGTGAACAATAGAACATTCTGGTAGTCATCACTGCATGTAGGTCAAAATGCTTGTTTTGTGGTTTTTTGTTTCTCATGCAGTCTGAGTTTATTCATGCTTGATTGCCCTGTTTGGTTTTGAACTGTAGCCTTGAAAAACAACAATAAAAAGAAGACATGCTCAAGAAAATCACCAATGAAATGCAAATCATCAATAATGTAATTTTTTTTTAAATTACATCAATAATGTAATTTTCTTTTGGATCTGTAGGAAGCCAAATGTGCCTGCATAACCTTAGGCAACTATCACCCCATGTTACTTGAGTAGCTGTCTGTATTTTTTTCACTCCAAACAGGCATTAGAATGCAAGCTGAAATGGTTCAGAGGTACTTTCCATCACACATGAACATCCACCTTCTTTTATGAAACATTCTGCCTTCTCAGTGTTGAAATATAAGGGTGAGGGGAGGAGTGGCCTCTGGCCTGCTGGGTGGGCAGAGGATGTCTAACTGTCAGGGACTGCCCTCTGTGGTCTTCTGAGTCCCTCTGCTTGGAATCAGGGTGGGAACAATCAGGTTACTGTGTTCAATCATGTCTATTTACCAAAAGAATGAAGATTCGTCTGATAACCGCATGTGAGCAGCTACTTCTCTACATTTCTGAGGGCTGCTACTGCAGCCATGTCTGCCTGAAGAACCTTGGGGAAAATGTGCAGGCAGCTAATCTTGGCAGTGTGTGTGTGTGTGCGCGCGTGTGTAAGTGAGCATGTTTGTTCCCTCCTGGGGATCCTCACTTTCCAAAATTATCAACTGCCTGTGCTCTCTCCATCCTCTTGAGCCCCATTTGTGGGTGAGACCCCTCTCTCATGTCATGGAGGTTAGACCACCCTGGTGTGATATGGTGATTTGTAGAGAGGAGAACTCAGTTTTCAAAGGGCGATTTAGGTGGCTGAATCCAGTCAGAGATGTTAGAACAATGCTTTTGAGCTGATTTAGTCCACTTTTAATAACTGAGCTCTGTCAAAGCTTGCCTGTGGTATGGGGCCATGCAGCATGAGAGCAGTGGGCACTGCGGTCCCTGGGAGGTTTTTTTGGGTACCATCTCTGCAGCAAGGCCTGGGGAGAAGAAGTGCAATGTCCCATGCTGTATGTAACAAGCGTTTTCTGGTGGGGCAAGAGGTTTTCACCATTTCCCTTTCTGTTTTTAAGCACTGGTGGCCACCTTTACCTGCATGTCCAGGCTTACTCCTTCACTGAATAACTTTTCTCTTTAAAAAAATTGTTAATCCTTGTCTCTTTAGTTTTCCACAGGAGTACTGTAAGGATGAAAGTGGTCACTGGAATGGAAGTGCATCTACTGTGTGCTAGCTGTAGGAATAGTGAGAGTTCTATGTGTTAACTTCAAAATATTGGAAAAAAACTCCTGTGGTGCACCTACCTTTCAAAGTAAATTCTTCTGATAGTATTAGGCTGACTCATGACTAAGCACAACTGAAAGGGCTCACATCTTTTCCTAGCAGGAGAGCTTTAGGACTGTAAGTTTAATTGGACCAGCCTCATGATGAAACTGAACACTCATCTCTAGCCCTTGGTCAACTCAGCCAGCAAAATAGAAAGGTTGAGGTTAGAGACAGCCTCTCTGACAGCACCATTCTTAAAAGGCTTATGTTGCCTGTAAAATAGCATTGTCCCCTTTCCTTGTTAATCTCGCTTTGCCGGAACAGTAGTGAAATCTCAACTGGTGTTACACTGGGCAGAAAGAGACCCACAAGCTGCTCTGTGCTTCTTGTAGTTGTATTTCACTATTCTTAATGGCACAGTATTGTACATATGCAGCATTAATAAATTATCCTTGTTTGCCTTAGGACCCAGCATCCTGGTACCACCCCTCTGTGACTAGAATCAAAAAGTAGGGACTGATGGCGAGAGCTGAGGGATGGAGAGGGAGAGCTGTAGGCAACCACCAACTTCCAGCCAAGTCACACAGCCTGCAAACAGGTTTGCTTCTGCTTGTTAGAAGGTCACTCTCAGTGAAACAACTTAATGCCTAGGCTAATAACTTTTCTGGTGGAGAAAGTTGATATCTTAGCCAGCATAGTTGTTACACTGCCCAAGAAAGTAGTCTGTCCTCTTGCTTATTATGTTAAATAAAAGCACACCAGGGGCTAGGCCCAATAACTGATGAAGAATGTGGGCTGTTCTCTGCATTGCTCAGGGCCCAGAACAGTGCTACTTTAAGCAGTGAGTAGTACAAATTTAGACGAGATAAGGGTGGCAATGAGTACGGAGAAAAAAACTTGCTGAAGTAAGGCTCTGCTTTTCAGCAGTACTGCAGCCTCCGGAAAATGCTGTCTTTTCTTTTAATCTTTTTGTAAGTTAGTGACACTGAGACAACTGCCTTATCATCTGCCTTTCTCCCTCTGCTCCAGCAAGGTAAAGCTACCTTTATTTCCAAAGATGATCAATTTGTTACATATCTAATAAAACCATGATTCATTTCAACTTGTATTTGCAATCTTCTGTTGCAGATGCCAAAAGGATCTTTCCTACTTTTTGAGCTCTACACCTTAGTCTAATAAAGGATACCATCACTACTGCAATTCTTTACTGAGGGCCTCACTCACCTAAATTCCACTGAGGTTGAGCCTTATTCTCTCTTCTTTTGGGTTGCAGCTAAAGTAAGGCCTTTGTTTAAGTAATGTTCATTTAAATGAAAAAAAGAAACTGAGTCAAGCACAACCTGCTGCAAAGCACTTAACTCTCTCAGCAGTTTGAAATGATGGGTCTGCAGCTCTCTCAGTTCTTGTGCTCTCTCCTTGGTAGCAATGTGTTGGCAGCCTGAATAATTACTATGGGTCTCAAATGATATATTAGAAAAATCCACTGCAGCTGAAGTGACCTTGGTCTTATGCATTAAGCTACTTATTACCCTGCTGTGGTTTGCAAGTTGGGAATTTCTGAGAGCTGAATAGTAAAATATAGAGAAGATGAGCTGATAGGTTTGTGTGACTATGGGTGTGAGTATAAACACATTTAATCACAAAGAGGAAAGAAAAAGTGACAGAGAAGATAGCTTTTCATTCTCCACTGTGTAGCCATAATATGTATAATGTGTCACACACACTGTCTGGCACTTAAGAACAGCAAAGATGACAGTTGTTTTAGGACCTTGCCTGCAAAAAGAGCCCAGGGCTCTGCTCAGACCCCTGTTCCAGTCTGTGGGTTTACAGCTGCCTGTACCTCAGAAAACTTCAGCCAGTAGCTAAAATGTCACAGACAATGGGATCAACCTACAGGGTGCTGTTTCCCAAGCTATGTGTGATTGCATCTGTTTAGATAGTTGAGCATGATGCCAGCTCTGGTTTGGATGTTGCACTGCCATAGCATTGCATCTGAGCCAGAAAGCTGCTCCATGGGCCTGTTTTCTGATGGGCTGTGCTGTATTTTTGTGACTGGAGCTAGCTTATGTTTGTTTTTGCAGAAAACAGTACGGAGGTATTCGGATCTGTCTGCGCTTATTGGTGTAGATGACATACCCTATGGCTCTGACTGAGTCTTTTGCCTATAAGCCTTCCTCTGTCAGATAAAAAAAATTTGCTTTCTTACATGGAGATCTGCTTTGTTCTTTTAGTTTAAGATAAAATCTGTTGTTGGAGTAGGCTAGCTGAGAGTCCCTCCACTTGTAGAGTCAGTTTATCTGCTTGATCCCCTCTTCATATGCTGTGCAAGTCTCTAAAAGTATAATTAACACAATGCTTCCTAAGTAAGTGAAACTGGAGTAATGCATACCTCTGGCCAAATGGTACAGGGTTTATGAAGAGGTTCTTTTAAAATCCATGTTTCTGAGTTTGGTTTCAGTGAATCTACAGAGCTCTTTCCAATTCCTGTTTCATAACTTTCTTCCTTCCTCCATATCTCAGCAGCCCAGCTCTAGGAGGTCTGACTGGGCATGATCTGCCATGTAGGTTGCCTTCGGCAGTGGGAGCTGCTAAATAACCTACAGAAGGCTAGTCACAGGTTGCTTATGTTAAACTTCAGGGATATATTAAAATAAGAATCAATGGATTTAAAGTTGTAGGATGATGTAGTGTGTGACCTGTCTGTGGTGGTGGGAGTCACATGTTTGATGGATTTTCTTTTATGGAGAAAGACTGGAAGGCAGTGAGGAGTGCAACTGCTCCATGTTCTTAGGGAAACCTTCCCAGGGAGCTTCTGAAGCATTTGCTCCAACATCTAGCTGCTGAATGGGATCCTTGGGCCTGCCTGCCCTGTCTTTATATCCAGACAGAAAACAATGCCTCCTCTCTGTTGCTTTTCTCAGTTTCTCAGAGCTGAGTAAACTCCAAGGCTGTAATTTACAACTTGCGGCATTTCCTTTGCCACTGAAATACAGCTGTCTCTGATAAGTTCATTTCACGTGCATAACCGGAGAGTGAAGGTGGAATTAGAATGCTGCTTTCTTTTGATTTTGTATTTGTAAACTTTTGTTGTATTCATTGATGTTAGGTTCTTTGGCATTTTTATTTTCTGAAATTGCATTTTGACACTGCATTGTATGTATTTGACCATTGTCTGCCCCGGACCTGCAGTGTAATGCATGTAAGGCATTGTTCAGGCAAGTGATGCTAGCAAAGTATTAGCATATCTTGCCAGTGTAAACTGGTCATCAGTCTGTCACTGCAGAGACACTGGTCATGGTTTTCAACTACCTCCTGCTGAAAAGTATTGTACCTTTAGAAGGAGAATGCACCATCCCAGTACTTTGTTGCAGTTTGGTAGCTGAGTATGAATAAGCTCACAGTTGAAGGAACCACATTGTGTTCTTCATCCACTATTTTGTGTGTAAGGAGTGCCCAGAACACTGAATGGGAACCAGCTCAGGGAGAATTTGGTAAGGACAACTCATGAATCAGTATATTTAGAATGCAATGAAGGATGAATTTAAACTGAGATTGCAGTAGAAAAGTCCAACATGAAAGCAAATATCTGAATAGTCCAGGGGAGATTTTGCTGGAATAAGAATTTTTACAGATAAGAGAATTGAATGGGTTGCAAGAAGTCAATTCCTCAGTTGTATGCTCTTGTTTTAAAATCTTCAGCTCTTGTGGTTTCTTTTCCTCTTGTTGGTGTGTTACTGGAGGGACCAATTTTGCCTACTCAGTACAATCGCCTTTAAAGGATGTTTACCTTGACTTCTTTTTGCCCAGTTGGAGAAGACTGTATATCCCTTTTAATGTAGCACATTTTCCCTCCCTTAGCAAGTTGTCTGTATGGCAGAGTCTTTTGTGAAGTGGTACATGTGCAAGGACAGCTCAGATCTGGGAAGAGACTCTGCAGGGTCTAAATGTGAGGTCATGGAAAAACTGCTTGTAGTGACACATAGCTTTGTGTATACAACAGTGACCCAAGACAAAATACGCTTCTCTCTGAGAAGAATTTTCTTGTAGTTTTTTATTCTAAAAGGTTAGAAGACAATTTATTCAGCAGTATGTGTGTTCTCTGGGAAGGCAGAGGAACATCATAACTTCACAGAGTTAAAGCCTACCAGCATTATGATCATTTTCTCTGACTTCTGTGAAGGAGGGGCCATGTTTATTCACAGGTTCCAGATTTGAGCCAATATGTTCTGGCTGGAGTGTGCAGTGTCACTGTGTGTCATTGCAGCACCGTGACAGGTCTCAAAATCTGGTGCTGTGATAGTCCTAAACAGTCCCAGCACTGGATGCGTCTGCTGCATCTTAAGGCTTTGGTTGGTCATGGTTGAATTTTGTTCTCTCACCAGCTTAAGTTTGAAGTGTGTAGGAGGCTCCAGTCTGAAAAGGGGCAGTAGTTTGTATTAATTCTGTTTGTACTAACAGCAAAGGAACAATAAATAATATCTGTGTGCACTTCTGTAAGACTATTTGATCTATCATGGGTTAAAGCATCTTACTGAAAATAGGCAGCTGAAAACACTATTGTTTGTGCAGAAGCTGAGTAGTACACATTTAACACATTTCTTAAACATTTAAGACATTACCACTTGTGAATTGTTGTGGCCATGTATATTTTTAAAGCTAGATTGGAGAAAGTGCAAATGAGTCCCATGAGTGTATTTGTCCAGGGTTGCTGTTCCTTGAGCCTTTTCAATGTAAAGTGGAGCTGGAAGGTAGAACCCCTTTGGCATCATGTTTGTTCTAGCTCTTCCTTTTACTGTTGATTTTAAATCTTTACAATTAATTGATCTTATCAGAGTTTGCATCCTTCCATGGTTGGAGTAGGACCCTTCAACAGCTTAAATAGTTGATACTGAGGAAGTAGATTTGCTCAATGATAAAATAATGGTGCATTTCAGAGCAGATCAAACAACAGGACACTTACTGTTGCCAACATTGGAGCATGTTTTCAGGCAAAGCACAGGAGACAGTGGTTCTGTGGTTGAGACATACATCACCTTAACTTGACCATAGATGCTGGGGAGGTCTGGAAATTGTGTGTCTGCAATATCTTTGAACATAAGTAAAACAGTGATGAGGAATAGTATATATCTTTCATAGCAAGGACCCTTGGGGTCATTTGCTCTTACTTTATGACTTTTAGAAATGTCTGAATACCTTTTTAAGCACAGTCTAGATGAGGAAAAAAAAAAGAAAAACAAGGAAATAAAAAAAAAGAAGAGTTGAGAGATTGATATAGGAGTGACAGGCTGGCATGATAAGGTTTTGTGGCAGGGTGGTCTCTAGCTTGCAGACAGAAAAGCTGCATGTGTTGATCTAAAGACTGTCCTGCCCTGTCTTTGTCTTTGCCTTTGCCGTTGTTTCTGTCTGCAACTTTCCCTTTTTTCTTGTTGTGTGTTTGTTTCTTGTGGGAGAAATCAAACGGATTGCATTACTCTCTGCCTCTAGGTAACTCTTAATTGGCCTAATTGCTACTGGAGGGCCTGACATGGAAAGTTTGAAAACAGTTTACAAGAAAAGAGGGTGAAGAAAAAAATGCTCTTCTGAGGCTGAGGTGCCTTGTATGGAGAACCTACTGGAGAAAACAGATGTGACTTGTGTGTTTTGCTTCTGGTACTGTTGTTGTTTTCTTATAAGACATGCTTATTTGAGGTTTTTCCTCTTAGGGGACATACAAGCAGTCATTACACCTAGAGAAGAGAAGCCCTAATTCTGAGAAAGCCATAGTCATCCACACATTACAAGGGAGATCTGGATGCACCCTGATTTTGACAATGAAAATGTCTTCCTTGCAGGAGATGTATAGCTGTTTTTTTTTTTCCCCAACCAACACACTTAATAAAACTTACTTTTCAACATTCCTTTAGGCAATCATATCATCTTGGAATATTGCAGCATCTAGATTTCACATCACCTAAGGCTAGGTTTATTTATGGTCCTACCTGGAAAGAGAAAAACCTATGATAGCTTCCCCAGTGCATATTTCATTCCTCTGAGAATGAAATTTTAAAGTTGACATGCCCTTGAAACTCAAGCTAGCAGAGATGGTGGAGCATAGGTTGTGTTGGAAGAGAGACGGGAGAAGTGAATCAGCTGGCACTGTTAGCACAATGCTTACAAGCTTAGCAGTGACCTGAAATGAAAACATCCACCCTGAGAGTTAATTAGGTTTAGGTATCAATCAGGGATGTGTCTTGCTTGTAAGAGAGTAGTAGGTCAAAATTATAATAAATACTAGATTTTTCTGAAAGCTTCAGACAAATGTTTTTTAACACTTCACCTCACTCTTTCAAACATGATCATGTTAAAATCAATACAAAATACTTGGAGAATACAAGTAATGGAATAATTTTCTTAGAACTCTATATAGATATCAGTTCAGAACTTTCCAGGATAAAAAGAAAAGAAAGAAAGTTACTAAAAAAGAAAATTATTGAAAGTTGTGGGCATTTGAAGAATTCATAGCTGTTACTTTATTCCATTACACTGTATTCCATTACACTTACATAAAGAAAAAAAACAATCTGGATGTAATGGTATCTCTGTTTAGCCATTATGAAATTGGAGACTACTAGCAATATTAGCAATTTGCTACCCGACAAGTGGTGAGCAAATTAAGCCTTAGCTCTTTCTTAAAATCTTCTGTTTGTTGTCATTCTTTGGCTACTGCAATTTGGAGTTACTGATGGAGTATAAATTTGCTTCAATCTATTACTTTTCTGTTTAAATAATACAGTCATGACACATCTCTGTGGAAGCTTGTAAGTAGACCAGCCAACATTTGTTAAATATATGAGATATGAAGATAAAAAACTGCACCATACTTTTTAATGTCTTGTTTGTGTGGTTGAATCCAGGAAGGCAGATGACCAGGAGAGAAAACTGTTTACTCCTACTAGAGAAAGTGAAAGTACAGGGTTTTATTTAGTACACTGAGCATTTTATGTTAAAAGTATCAGATGTCTGTGTTATAATCAGCTGTTCTTCCCCATGCAATACCTACATAAGAACAAAACATTCAATCTCTAAGTTCCCAGAAAGGTTAAGTTTATATGAGGTTATTTCATATTTTATTAGGATGCAGATTCTTCTCTTTACCCTAAGGAGAAAAAAGCTCTGTTTTAATAAGAATGTGCTTTTTAAAAGCTGTCTGTTTTTTGTCAAGATATCCTAGATAAGGCTTTAATTGTTGCAGGGGGAATAATACTGTGCCCTGGAGGTTAATCTGACTGATAGATGTGGCTAGAAATGAGACTATAGCACCCTGGGAACTGTTAGGCACGGGAGAAAGCTATAACAAGGCACTCACACATGCTTCAGTGTGTAATTATTCTGTCTGAATGCAGCTAAAGGATTTAATTAGTATATAGAAGGCAGCATAACAGTGGAGTCTGCCTGATGACTATTGATTTTTAATAAGCCCAGAATAATGAATTGTCTTCAGGAAAATATTATCATAAATTTATTTCCTGTGAAGAATTAAGGAATTAAGACAATGTGACCCTGGGTCTTTCACTTAACTTTTTTTAATTCCTTAGAGCAAGGTCCCTTTTGACTTTTTCTATTTATAGCATTTTTCCCCTTCTCCTTTTTGTCTCTTTAGAGTTTCATAATCAAGACAACATAATATTTTCTCAGACACTCCTCTATTAGCCTTTTTAATGTCAGTTGTGTCTGTGGAGCTTTTCTGCTGTGGATGTGAAACAGTATGTAAGATGCACTTTCTGGGGAACTGTCTCCTCCTTTCCCAGGCAGCTAGAGTATGGTTCTGTTTTTGTACTGGTTCAGCCTCATCCCAAGAGTGTGTGAATGCTGGAAGAGAGCAGAAACTGGTCTGCATTGACACTTAATGCCCACAACAGTGGGAATTGGTAGTCCCTTGGGACTGCTGCAGTTTGGGTATCATAGGAAGCACTGGCTACTTTGAAGGCAGTAAAAGTTTTGTCCCTTAAATCTGGTTTCTTGTAGAAATGCAATATCCTGCCATGCAATGCGTGAAATGCAATGCATGAAATGCAATGTTCTGCCATAGGAACTCAGGGAAGGCGGACACTCCCCATATCAGCTCTCAGCAGCAACAAGACAAGGCTGTGTGAATCACTTGCACTAAGATAAAAATAGAAATTAGGTAGGCAGTAGGAGTCTGAAATATTTCAGGAAAAATCCCTGGCTATCTAGTTGGAGAGCAATAGCCACTGGAAAAAATCTTTGGGAAGGTAAAATGAGAATGAGATGAGATTGGTCAGGGTTTTCTGTAGGGGTAGGGAAATTCATTAAAACACCAAGGGAAAATGAAAACAGATAATGGGGTTTGCAGATGGTAGAGTAAGAAGTAGTGGCATTCCTGCTTGAAGTGGAGTACACTCCACTTGATTGGAGATGCTGTGTTACAAAATGCCTGGGGATGTGATGAGGGTTTTTAAGGACTAGGTGAACAAGCCCCTGCCAGGAATGTCATTAGCCTATTTCCCTAGGCAAGCAGAAAGATAAGATGACCTCTTGCAATCCCTCCCAGCCTGTAATTGTCATCCTGGATGGGAGGACGGAGGGTGTGAGGGAATCCTATGTTTTGCGGTGTTGGGGAGTGCAAAAATGACTCACAGTCACCTCCCTCCTCATGCAGGATTCAATGCTCCATCACACTGTGCAGGAACTGGTAGTCTCATACTGCAGCTGTAGGCCCTCCAAGGCTTCCTTAAAGCCTGTGGGAACCCCTGAGCTCTCTGCTGTTGTGGAAATGCAGCCTGAGGTACATCTTTCGTGCTGCTGGCAAGGAATGTGGGCTTTGAGACTGTGTGTGTAGAAATTCTGTAAATACAAGATGTCCAGGAGCAGAGAGAGGGGAAAGGAACTATAGGGGAAACAAGAAGCTTGCAGCTATTGTACACCATTGCTATTGTTTTGAGTGCTTCAGCTGAACAGATCTGGTGAAGGGGCTGTGCTGGTGAATAGGCTCTCAGCAGTGATGGAGCTGGGAAGATACTAGTGCTCTGTTACTGCCCTGCAGAGACTTAGTCCAGCTTCTCCATGTCTCCTTCTGTGATTTTGCTGTTTTGGTCCTTATGAAAACACAGGGAACAACATCCTTTAAAAATATTTTTATTTTCAGGCAAGTAAACTGAGCTTATCAGTGTGCAAAAAAGACAGGTTGACACTCTGCTTGGCGAAGAATTTTGCCATTTGCTGTTGTTTGACACTCGTGGATTGTTATGTCAAACACAGCGACCTCTGAAGAAACAATTCACGGACCCCAATGTAGAAAATTCCTCTTCTGAGCTATTCAGAGATTGGTATTTAGGTAAACCTGTGGAACAAAGGATCGATTTGTGACAGAATTCACTGACATAATCCCCCTGAAAGACAGCAAATACTGAGTAATTTTTCGTGGTTGTCTTGCTGCACCTATTTTATTTTGTTAAGTGCCTGTTTACCTGAAAATCATTTTCAGCTGATATTTTTGACAGAAAGGAAGTCTGTGTAGTGACACTTTGTGTCCCCTTTAGACCAATCCAGCTCCTGCTCACAGTAAAGGCAGGGTGCCCACTTCCTATAGATCCAGAAAGTTTTAATTCTAGTAAGACGTATTTTTACTATTCTCCTTTCTTCAGGAAACAGCACCAGTTAGTCTAACTGACAGCATGAGGTAATAATTTCTCAGGAGTTGTCCCGTCAGCTTGGCCAGCCAGGTAGCTGTATGTCATCTGTGGCTTTCAGCATTGCTTCTCTCTCTTTTACTTGCTTTCTTATGCAACAGTTTGACATGATGTAAACTTTTGAAAGAGTCAGCCTGTAAAAACTGATCTCATCCCTTTGTGAAGAGTTTTACTTTCCCTCCTGCTGCTCCCAAGGGCTCCAGATGTGTATGTCAGTGTGAGATTGAATACTGACTAAAATTAATTTTCTTGTTAGAGGAGTGCTTTATTTATAGTTGGCATGCTCATTTTTAATCCAAATGAGCAAAATGGAAGCAATGGTGACAGGAAAATGGCTTATTTTCATGCAGTGGATTTGTAAAATCACCAGCTCTGGATGGGCATAGGGGACTTTTGTGGTCTGCATATAGGAATGCATGATTGTGCTCTTCTTGACTTGACAAATTGCTGTTACTAACAGCTACAGTCAATAGCAAAGTTCTCTTTTGATAGCAGTTTCTTGCTTGCTGCTGGAGACTGGATGGTTTCTTAGAGGCTGAAATGACACTCATGAGAACAGGAACATGTTGGGCCACTTGGGTGCTGTAGAGAAGACACCATGTTGTCAGAGACAACAGTTTAAATGGAACTCTCACAATAGATTAGATGCCCTAGAAAGCTCTGTTGTTATGATAAAGGTCCTTTCACCTCTGCCAGCCTGAGCAATGGGAGGTGCCCAAAGGAGCTTCTCTTTGGCACCCTGCCACACAAATCTTCCTGGCCCTCAGATGACAGCAAGTGCACAGGGATGTTTTCCAGCTCTTTGTATTTAGCAAGGCTTCTGCTTGCCGGGACTGCCTGCTCGCATTTTTGGATTCATTTCAGTATGCCCAGGTTTTCTTTGCTTTCCTCTGCTTCTCTTGGCAGCACACAGGTCCATACAATTGTGTTTCAGCCCACTCTAAAAACTTTTCATTTGCAACTGGTTCCCAGAAAAATACCTGAATCCTTAGCTTGATTTGTGAATTTTTTAACTTTGTAGTCTGGCTCAAGTCTCAAGCTGTCAGTGATTTGGGAAGTTTAAATGCCCCTGGTGTGAAAAGGAGGTTGTTCTCCCTAAATGGATGGAGTAATGGATGGAGGCCTCCCTGCTCTCACAATGTCTTTTTGACCTCATGGATGGAAGAGATCTTGAAGGTAATTACTTTATATCACAGAACAGTTATAATTAGATTTGCCAACTAATCTTGAATGAAATGTTAGATTAATTCTTGCTACTACATTTTCTTTTCTTTATCAACTCTCCTAAGTGGATTTTGTTTGAATTTGCTCCAGAGAGTGCTGGTGAATGGGGCTGCATCCAGTTGGCGGCCAGTCACCAGTGGTGTTTCCCAGGGATCAGTGCTGGGCCCAGTCCTTTTTAACATCTTTATCGATGATTTAGATGAGGGGATTGAGTCCATCATCAGCAAATTTGCAGATGACACCAAGTTGGGAAGGAGTGTTGACCTGCCAGAAGGCAGGAGGGCTCTTGCAGAGGGATCTGGACAGACTGGAGAGTTGGGCTGACTCCAATGGAATGAAGTTCAACAAGGCCAAGTGCCGGGTCCTGCACTTTGGCCACAACAACCCCCTGCAGTGCTACAGGCTGGGCACAGAGTGGCAGGAGAGCAGCCAGGCAGAAAGGGACCTGGGGGTGCTGATCGACAGGAGGCTGAACATGAGCCAGCAGTGTGCCCAGGTGGCCAAGAAGGCCAGTGGCATCCTGGCCTGGATCAAGAACAGTGTGGCCAGCAGGAGCAGGGAAGTGATCCTTCCCCTGTACTCTGCATTGGTGAGGCCACACCTTGAGTATTGTGTTCAGCTCTGGGCCCCTCCGTTCAGGAAGGACATTGAGGTGCTGGAGCAGGTCCACAGAAGAGCAACCAGGCTGGTGAAGGGACTTGAGCACAAGTCCTATGAGGAGAGGCTGAGGGAGCTGGGGTTGTTTAGTCTGGAGAAGAGAAGGCTTAGAGGTGACCTCATCACTCTCTTCAACTACCTGAAGGGAGGTTGTAGCCAGGTGGGGGTCGGTCTCTTCTCCCAGGCAACCAACAATAGGACAAGGGGACATGGGCTCAAGCTCTGCCAGGGGAGGTTTAGGTTAGATGTTAGGAAGAAATTCTTTACAGAGAGGGTAATCAAGCATTGGAACAGCCTCCCCAGAGAGGTGGTGGATTCACCATCCCTGGAGGTTTTTAAAAAGAGATTGGATGTGGCCCTTAGTGCCATGCTATAGTGATTGGAGTTGGATCAGGGGTTGGACTTGATGATCTTGGAGGTCTTTTCCAACGCAATCTATTCTATGATTCTATGATCCTATGATTCTATGAGAAAGCCTGAGCAAAAGAAATTAAGTTATGCTTGGTTTGGTTTACAAACCCTGAGCTGACACTGGTACACTTGACATTTCTTTGCAGTGCTTTGAGGATTCTTTAGACCTTCGAGCATGTAGTGCAGTTGGCATGAGCTTGAGGCCCTGTCTTCTGATGTGAGTATTTTTGTCCAAGTCCAGCGGAGCACTTGCCTACCTATCCTACTTTAAGATTACAAATAATTTCACTGTCATTGTTGGGACTAGTGGCAGGAAATAAGTTGCAGGCATGCAAGCCTTTGTGTGGTTTGGAGACTATAGCTTTGTGCAGCTTGATAAATATTTTAAGTTTGGATTGGATTTAGCAGTGTTTGGGATTTTTTTGACCGTTTTTGTAGTATTTCCTTGAAGCAGGGAAAAGAAATAGTTTTATCAGTTAAAGTCTATTAATAGAGTAGTCAACACTTGTAGCAAAATTTGCATGCTAATGCTGGACGGTTATTATTCCAGAAGATGCTTGCATACTTCATAGGTTATGAAAAGGAAAAGAACACAAAAGAAATGCCTCTTAAGCTTGTAATTTCTAGTTTCACAGTGGTTAAAAGTCCTTCTGACTGTTAACTGTTAATTTAATCCAGCTCACAGAAGGATGAAAGTATGAGCAGAAACCTACCCAAACCTGAGGCACAGCCACTAAGTATGGGCTCTGTCAAAGAAGAAACTGCTGTAGAACACAGTGGCAAGGGAAACAATTATTGCTTTATTTTTGTTTTGTTTAAATACCAGCAATTTTAGTTTAAAGGGCTAAACAATTGATAATGATTTTACTTGAACACCCACACATTGGCATGAGCATTCTGAGGCAGGTCGGAATGGAAAGGGAAAGAATTCTTTGCTTTTGAAGACAGAAATGGACAGATGAGCTAAGCTGTCAACTTCAGATTTTGTGCATCTTTATTTAATGATTTTTGAAGGAAGGAACATGAATTGAGAGGGAAAGTGTGAATGAAAATTACATATAATTAATTTTAAGGTGGTTTCCCTTTTTGGTAAGCTCTACAAGGTGTAGAAATATATCCCATTGCTCTTTATTTAATTTTTCTTTTCAGTTAGAGGGATCTGTGCTTTTAGAATTTTGAGGCAATTCCAAAGACTATGACTCTAATTTTGGGGCAGACCTGATCTCTCTGTAAAATATGTAACATTTTGTACACAGGAGCCACCTGAAGTCAGTTGTTAAACTCTACTTTTTAATTACAGATCATGTACCACAATCACTTTGAAGATCATACTAAAGTTCTCAATTCTCCCTTCCCTTTCCATTTAAAATATCACAGGGCACTTGAACGAAACACTCTTGCCTGCTTTAATTCATGTTCCCATAAGCTTAGCAGTAATGATTTTAGCTGTATAATAAACTATTACAATCCATACATGATTAATAGTTATTTTGACAATCTAGTCATTAAAATACAAAAACATAATGAAGGATTTAAGAAACCTAATTTTTTTTTGTAACAGTGAAAAATATTTCTGCAATATTCTTGTTTTCTAGTTGGTATGTGAGAACTTGGAGTTGACAACAGCTATTATAGTGTATTCAGTGGTACTACTGGTCGTTAAGGCTCTGCTTTGTGTCTCAGCTAGAGGGAAATAATTTAAAACTGTAGCAGGAACCAGTGTTCTCCTTGCCAGCAACGCTGAGATTTTATGTGGAAACAGATTGCCTTTGGAAAACTTTTCTGTGACAAGAACTTTGATCCTGCTTCATGGAAAAAATAATCTCAGGAAAGCCTTGTAAGTCAGGAGAATGAATTCCTTTTTATAGGCTGAGACAGTTAACATTTACACTTACCACTTATTCACACATATCATACCGTGCTTCATTTTTCTAAGCCATAGACACTGCAAAACGTCTCTTGAAAACTGTGCAGTGATTTAGATGAAAAGTGTGTTTTTTCTCATCTTGCAGGAGAAATGCTTATCAATGTAGCTGTTAAACTGTGAATTTTCTAAGGAGTGCTCCAAATAAGGTTGATGATCTTGATCCATAAAAGCAAGCTCTTAGACGTGACACATAAACTTGTCAGTGACACTAATGTGTTCCTCAGTTTTGAATAAATGAGTTGTCCAATGAGCTAAATAGGGCTTGGACATGCTTTTGGCCATCGAAAGTATTGTGTTGACTCTGTGACAGGTAGTTGCATTGCATGTGGTGGACAATGGGTCAGTGCTACAAGAGCTGGTTTATGAGTAAATGTTGTAGGAGCAGATTCTAATTACAAAGGCTACATTTATCAGTACAAATATGTATCTTCCACTTCTAGTTCTTTAGTTTTCTGGAAAAACTACCACAATATTATAAAAATTAATTTCCCCCATGTGCATGTAGTGTATTAAGAAGTTTAATGATTTTCAGTGTTTTTATAGACTTCTAAAGTCTTATCTGTCTTCCTGGCTTTTGTGCTCTTCCTAGTCATTTAGCAATTCCTGAAAAGAAGACAAAACAAGGGCTTTAGAGACAGAGAAGTGAGTGATTAGTCCTAAGGAAGTTGCAAAGTAGATAAGCAGACTAGGGCAGGTTCGTAATAAGGACAAAGATAAATCATTTAAAAGGATCCCTCATTCCGGGATCCAAAACATTTGATTGGAAGATTTACAAAATTTATCAGTAAGCATGTTCAGGAATATTTGGATTAATAAATAACACAACTGATTCTTGCCTGTATGTCTTTAGTTCACAGTTTGTGCTTGAACAATGGAGAGTTCACTGAGCTATGGAGTTCCAAAACGAGCTTTTTAATCTTCGTTCATCCCTTTTCTTTCCATGTGTAGGATTTTATTTTCTTTTTGACTAACATAACCATTGTTTTTGTTTTCAGATTAATGAGCTACAAAGAATAGGAGATGATGATGTGTTCTTTCTAAAGTGTGCACATATTTTTCAGCATGTCAATCTGTGTTCATCTACATCAATAATGTTGTGAATTTGTGCATCTTTTTCCTTCTCAAACCACGTCCCCATTCACCCACTATGGCTAGGGGACTGACACGTTTTTCAAATAATCTTGCTGACATTTTACCTTTCCTCCCTGACTGAGAATGCAGAAAGTACCAAGTGTCTTCCTCTGCAAATCTGGCTCTTCTGAGTGCATCAAGCAGTAAGATGGGCACTGTCAATATCTACCCAGTTACCTTTCAAAATGCACATCAGCAGGATTTTTCTGAAGGATTTTCTTTAAATTTAAGGAGCAAGTGACACATACAATTTCATCCCACTGAGGCAGAATCTCTATGTAATAGCTGATTTTTGCAATTATTTGAAAATCAAATCATGAGTAGAAACTAGATAGCTTAGTTTTTAAAAAGCATTTATTTTTGCCAAATGTGACTCCTTCTCTTATATTCCACCGTTAATCCCTAATAATGTAGATAGGTGGATTTTTCTTACTTCAAGCTGATCTCCTTACTCCCTGTGACCTCCACAAAGGGCTAAAACCAACCAGTAGATAAATGCGTTACAAAACCAGAAATCACTGAACTATACAAAATTTGATGGAAAATATGTGTGACATCAGTGACCTTTATTTGCTGTCTAACAAAAAGGAATTGTGCACTTTTTTCTTTCTTGATGATGAATACAACGTGAGCCACTAAATCTCCCATTGCAGATAGAACTCTGTTTTGTGCAAAGATACCTGTCATGGACATGCTTTAACATAAATGTTTTCTAAGAAAATAATCAAAATAATCAACTTCACTGAGAGCTGTGTCTTTGAAGGAATAGCACTCCCACCTCTTCATAACTTACTGCACTGCCTTCAGTGATGATAGGTCTGTACTATCTTTATTTGAAAAGATAATACCTCTGAGAAAAGTGTTTGCCATGCTTAATCACTATCTGTATCTTTTTTCATGAGGATTGCTCAGCACATAACATTAAACCAGGCAAATTATGTTTATATTGACTGCTGTGGCATCAATATCAAATGGGCAACACTATTCTGGTGATATGTCCATATGCACGTGTGCATGTCCACATCTCAGCAGGTCATTCTACACTCTTTTATCATCAACAGAGGAAAGAGATGAAAGTGGTCAAGCATGGATTTCCCCATGTCCTCCTTCTCAACTGATCATTCCTGTCCCTACTCTACTCCCAAAGCTCTTGCCTCATCACTGGGATGGCAAAACTGATTTTTGCTGGCAGCAAGCACTTGAGTAAGTTTTTTGAGAACCAAACATCTTCTGAACTATTTCCTTCCTGGTGTTACTTCTTAATAGTTTTCTGTTTTCCAGTATGTGTGTACTAAATTTCAAAGTCTGGAGTGTAGGACATTTCTCTGGTAAAATCTAGAGCTCCTGAGGAAGTTGCTGTTCCTTTGAGAGATGATGTTGCTCTGATTCACTTTATAAAGGCCACAGTTAAGGTATTTATACATACATAACTGTTTTCAGATAACTATCAGGACATATTTCATATATTTATAAATGCTCTTTAGTACCTTTTCAGCATTTGGAGTTGTAAGTTGTTAGAAAACAGGCCAAAAAAGCTCCCTCCTTGACTGTACAAATGAATCAGAGCTTCTATAAGTGAACAGGCTTCCTTCTGCTGATAAAAGTAGAGCCATTCAAGCTGGAAAGGGGTGAACAGCACTTGATTTAGAGCACTTTTTTCTCTATTCAAGCTTGGATTCACTGTGGTTTTTTGTTGTTGTTGTTGTTTGTTTGTTTGTTTTTTTGTTTGTTTGTTTGTTTTTGTTTTGTGTGTGTGTGTGGAGGGTTTTTTTTTTTTTTTTGGGTAGAAGGAACTCCTAGCCTTAAAGAAGTCCAAGGACTCCTCTTAGAGAGTGTTATCCTCACATTTTTTTTCCCCCTCTTTTTTTCTGCTGGCTAAACAAGAGTGATGTCACCAGTTTTAAATTATGTATTATACTTAGTTTCCCTCATTTTATTTTTTGACAGTGTATGTGCATTTGTTAGGGAGATTTGTTGTGGGAATCCTAGCTGTGTTGCAAACAAACCAGATGTAGTTCAGGAATCATTGCTAGAGAGATGGTAGCATGCCTGATCATGCACTGGACTTTTTGCAGCAATCTGGGATGAATGAATCCCAGTTGCAATGTATTTACAGAGTGTATCTGCATTTTACTGGTATGTCTGTGAATAACTGTGGTGTGAGAAGAGGGAACACAACTCAATTTGCAGAATAAATTGTACATTGTGTTCTTCCTCTACTTCCCAGTTGATAAACAGTAGGCAAATTCAATGTACATACGATTTCCTCCTCTAATCCCTTTCTTCTATGATAGCATGGCTTCTCTTTTGTGTTCTTTCTTCAACTTGTCATTTTATTTGTATATGGCTGGAAATAGTTTATGGCTCACTATATGGATGGAATTCATCATGCACTGTGTTGGGAAGAGGGAGGGGGAGAAAAGGACAAAGAAGAAAGAGATATTTATTTGCACCTGTGCAAGAAGCTCCATCTTTCTAAGCTGCTATGGTGGAGACAGAAGGAGAAACAGTTTGTTGTTGCTTTTTGCAATCTGCTCAGTATGCCACAGATAGTTTTCATCATCAGGGAGCTGTTATCACCAGTTAAAAACCATACTCTTTTAAAACAGTGTCTCCCTCTCTCTAAAAAAAATATTATAACAAAAATTTTTGTGCTTTCAGAAGAGGCTCTTTGTTATGTTGCACACTGGGTTATATGTCCACGCCTTTGGAGTCCACCTATACTTGAAGGATTGTGAGACTTTCTCAGCAGAGCCCAGACAGCCCACCCAGACTGGATATGGTCCTGCTGCTCGGTGCCAATGTGGTTCGGCTTAAGAAGCATCCATACTTGGCTGTAACTCTGCAAGGACTTTGGTTTTATGAAACTCCATGAACCTCCAATTTATGAGTAAGCTGTGCTGAGACAGCCATGCAGGCACATTCTGATCCAATCAGTTCTGGAACCGAAGTTACCAAAAAGGAAACATAAAAATTTATGCAACTGAAACATATGTAGGTCTGTTCCCCATTCCCTATTTTTATCGCAGCAGCTGCAGCAAAAACACCAGCTGCAATGGCACATCTCTCCATAGGTACTTCTGTTCCATTTCCAGTGAAATCTCTTAACTCCCACCTGTCACATCAATGCCTGTATTCATATTGGAGAGACAAAGGTACTTAACTGCATGCTTTGGTAAGGCTGTGCATTCATTTTCTGGAACACTAAACTGCACTTGAATGTATCTCCTCCTCCTGCTGCTTCCCATTTTGTCTCCCTGAGGTAGTACACTGCAGCCTGGGTCCAACAGCAACACCTTGTAACAGGCACTGACTCCTTTTCAAATGAAACTGTTTTTCTCTGCAAAAGGTTTTCATTTTAAAACACACAATTTTCTTTTTTGCATGTATTATCTCAGATGCACTGCCCTGCCCCACACAGAATTTTCAACTGAATCACTGTATAAGCTTTCTCCTAGAGAGATTTCTTCTCACTTTCCATGTATGTACACTAAAGTAAGGATACATGTACATTAGCCTGTGTACCTTTTGGCAGGTAAATTCTCTAAAGCAGCTACTGTTTCTTTTACCATATTATAAGTGATGGCCTTATCCCATTTGAGGAAATGTACAATTATAAGTAGCACATTTTTGAATGAAAATGATGTGAACTATCTAGAAAAAAAGAGTCAGTTATCTTACATTACGGATTTTCTTGATGTGTTTACTTAAGTTTTTGAAGGAACAACATGATTTGCTAAATGTGATATGAATCTTAAGTATATTGACATGAAAGTAAAATGAGGTTGCTGAGATGAGAAATTAATCTAATTTACAGGGTATCTATATTGGATAACTCCCAATATTCTTATTCATAGCTTTTTTTTTTTTTAAAAAAAAAAAAAAAAGCAAATAAGATCCTTTCATTGTGAAACAGTATAATAAATAGATTGGCAAAGATCCACTTCTGAAGGATTCCTAGAAAGAAATTCCAGGGCAAGGAGTATAGAATACAGTATGGTAGAAGGGAAAAGTGTTCTGGTTTAGTTTCTTGCTTTTGATGCATTTCTGCAGAGAAACAGGACCAAGGTACAAGTGAGACCAGCCTAATTGCTACTCTTGTATGGGCAATTCCAAGATGGAAGTCAAAGGCAGTTTTAGGAAAGAAATGTGTTGGCCTTAGGCTGATGTGGGATATCTGAGTGGGAAGCTTCCTTCTGTTTATGCAAACAGTGATTCTGCTGTGATGGATATGGAAGTGACGTTGAGGCAACAGATTTGGAGTACCAGGACTTGGCTTTCACAGGGCAGATAGTTTTCCAGTCTTCAGTCAGAAAGTAGATGGCTGTTGTAAATGCTATCTTTTTACTTTTCTGTTCATCTCAGCAGATATGATTAATTTACAGCTATGACTACCATATTGGGAACGACACTTGAGCAAATGTTTCTCATTGTGAATATGCTCATATGATGCAAGACAAAATGCTGATCTGCTTTGACTAAGTGATATGCCAAGTTCTTCTCCACCCCGAATCATTCTATGACTATATATATATTTTACTTTTTAAGCTCTAGGGGAAATAGTAATGCCATATCTGTGTGTTCAGTTAAGCCAGGCATTTCTTGGTTGCACCATTGTTTGCTGATTCTAGAGAACCTCTAACTTCGACTGACCAGTCCTTGTTTTTTATTCTGATGTTTTGTTACCAATATGTGACCTGTACTTTTCTTCTCTCTTTATAGTTGTGAGTCCTGCAAGATAGACTGATTGAAAAATTAAAATAGCACTCTGCCTTGTATCAGCATCAGTCTTTATCAGACTGTTCTCCCATTGCACATACTCTGCTATTTCTCATTATCTGCTGGTAAGAGCTGCAAGGACACTCGTGTTGACTAGGGCCATGTGAGACAGTTTCTCCATCCATTCTTTAAGAAAAAAGAATTTACCAAAGTGGCACAATATTTTTGTTTAGTAGATCTTGTTTTTATATTTTTATATTCTGTTAATAAACAGATTATATATTATGTTACTGCTTTTAGTGGCCATCACACCTATACAGGTTTAGTTATCATTTGAGGATATTTGAGTCACATGAGTTTCCCCCATTACAGTCTCTTCTCTCTTTGATTTAATCTGTTTGTTTCCATTGCCAATTCCTTTTTAAAGTTACACTATCTCTCCATAGATGCCGGAGGCAGTAACACTATGCAAAACAAACTGAAATATGGCAGTGTTCCCTCCTCCTATGAATGAACAGTGATAGTGGGAGCAAATCACTATTCTACTCCACGCTCTTCCCAAATCATAGAATCATTTAAGATAGAAAAGACTCTTAAAACCATGAAGTCCAACAACTGCTGGGGTTTCTCCTGAGTCTCTGGGCTGGTTTCAAGCTGCCATAGTTGCAGTGTCAGTAGGCAGCTGGAGAAGTGCTTTGGGGCTCACAGCTCAGATTGTTTTAGAACAGTCCTTTCAGGCTGTTAGCACTAAACTCTGGGTGTTTTTCTGCTAGCATAAAGAACATTTTTTTCAATGATATATTTATAAGCCAGGCTAGATTTTGTCTTCATATGAGACAGTAAAATATTAATCCTGCCTCCATGCTGTCAGAGTTGAATGTGGCTGTCCAGATCTCTAGGGCAGAGATGAGGAGAGCACTGATGCAGAGCCTGCCTGTTGGCAGGGTGTCTCCCCTGCCCTGGGCTGGCCTGGCCCCAGCAAGGGCTTTGCAAACTCACTGGTGCATCTTGCAGCCACTTATGTTCCCTTTAGTTGTTATTCCCATCTGAGGACGGGAACTATGCAGTTTGTCTTTATCAAACTTTAGCAAAATTGCAGCTAATCTAATGTCCTCTCTGGCTGGCCTGGTTCTGGCATGCCATCATATCTTATTCCATCTAAACTGTAATGCTGTCATGCTAAAATGCATGGGCAACTGATGTTTCAGGGCATATATTTTAAAATTATATTTTAAAAATCCTTAATAGGAAGCTTCTGAAGAGGAAGACTAGAGAGAACTTGAAGAAAGAAAGAGCGGGATGGGTTAGAGAATAAGAAGTCAAAGAAGAATTAGTAGAGAGAATCCGGTAGGTGTTATGTAGAGGATTAAAATTCATTTTCAAACAGTAAGTACCATGACAGAAACCTTTCAGATTTTAAGGAGTTTGACTTCAATGAACTGGCATGTGCTTGAAGGAACAGCAAAGACATCAAGACTTGGACAAATCCTAAAACTCTTTGGAAGAGATGTCCAAGTACAAACCCTAATACCATGAAGCTGTGAGAACTGTCCAGGATGAGGAAGAAATGTTTCAGCACTGGAGATGAAGACTACAAGAGAACTTGGATGAGAGCCTAGCAGAAACAAGTACCCTGTAATACAGATTCAGCGGACTTGGATAACTGACTCGAGATTTTTAACATTTATTGTTAATGCATGTTTACTATGTTGTATCCATATACTTCATTGTTGTTTTCCTTCATGTTCTCCCTCATGTTCTATCCCTAATTTCTGAATGGTTAACAACAGCTGCAGTGCAGATTTACCATGTAAGGTTACACTTCTCCCCTCATTACCTTTGTAACTCTTCCTGTACTTTTCCTATCAAAGATAGCTCCCTCCTTCTTTTTCCTTTTATGAAACATACACATGCCCAATTCCAGAATGTTTTGTTCTCCCCCTATATAAAGGGGGAAGCCATTTTAGTAAAAGGCTTACTCACCCTGACAAACCCTGAGTCAGCTGTCACTTTTCTTTGAACTGTGACATGAAGCAGTGTCTGCTTGCCCTGTCCAGTGAGCATGGACACCTGAGGGGCTGTTGCCTTATGCTGGAGTGTTAGGAAATAGTGACCCTCCATTTCCTGCCTTCAGAGTGGTGCACTGAAGTGTCCTACTGTGTCTATTTTGGCCTTTCTAATTTGGCAGGCTTTCTGAATGTGTTGAAACAATGATGTCCTGTGCTATAAATCCAGTTCAAGACTGCAATTAGGAGTAAACATGCAGGAAAGTCCAGTTCTTGCTGAGGGAAACATTTTTTTTTTTCAACAGATTTTCAAATGGATTTGACATACAACTTGCTTTTTGTCATTTGAAAATAGATCTCAATCCTACGTGATGAACCCAACTGAGAAGAAGATCATTGCGTCCTGTGTTGTCTTCTCTGTTTCACCTCTGCAAGACACTAATCCTGGGCTGACATCTCACAAATGGAGTCTTGAGTTTTCAGCTCCTTGCCAGTAGATCTACCTCTGCTTAAACACTAAGCTTTTCTAAATTTAATCCTACTTCTCCCTGCAAAGATAGGAATGGAGCAGTTTCTGTTTAATGTAAAAGTTGAGAAAAGTTTATCAAGTTAAGAAAAAAAATAGCCAAGAATTATGGTTTATGTACACAGGGAGCAGAATAGAAGCAGAGAATGAATCTCATTTATTATTTCACTTGTTCTTTTTTTCTTTTCCAATCCTGTACACCCTTCTTCACAGCACTTTGGGGGGTTAGTCTAGGAGCTTTCCTGATGCTTTCTTAGGCTTTCTCACACCCTTCCTTAGTCATATTTGGCTCCTAAAGTCTTCCTTACTGCAATAACTGTGAGAGCATTAGACAGCTGCTTGACCAAGTATGCGCTTGTTTACATTAATCTGTGTATAGCTACTCCTCATTACTTGGTGGTTAATTACCTAACACATACGTAGGACCTGAATTTGCAAAGGCTACTGAAAAGACTTGCAAGCCTGTGGAAGGCAGTATCTTGTGATTCCTTCAGATGAAAAAGTTAATTTTACAAATTAATTTTTAAATCAGTTTTTTACTTTCCTTGCATATTCTGCTAAAGTTTTCCTTTGAACATGAGAATGCTTGCAAGTGGATATTTCTTGGATATGGCTTCTTGGTGATAGCTGTACCCACAGACTGTACTCTGAAGCTTCAATAGTTCTTTTCCTTAAGTGTCAACCAGTTTTAATGTGATGGAAGTGTTGAGACATGTCCAGAGGGTTTGGATCTGAAGCTGGAAAATAATCATCATGGAACACTCCTGGCAATTCTTCCTGTTTCTTTCAGACCCAATGAAACATTTGACACTTTTTCCCATGCTCAGACATTCCAGAAGAAACATCGTTTTTGTACCTTTTTTAGTCTGGACAGTGTCATGACTATAAGAAGAATTTACAGAAGTGCCCATCCCTTCACAGACAACCAGATTTCCTTGCTAACAACTGCCCACTAATGTGCTAAAAATTATTTTGGATATAAATGGTAAATTACACAGAAATTTCCTAAAATGACCTCTGGCCTGAGTGGTACCAGCATCCGGATAGGTAGAGAACTATCAGTTTCCCCTCAGTCCCTTAATGTTTTGGCACAGAAGACATGGATTGTCCCATTTTAATTCAGTGATCTATGGCTGGTGATAATTTTGATATATATTTTAATGATAACTTTCCATTCCTATTAAATCTCCCCAAATGCCATAGAGCATTTTGGGGCAGAGAGCATGGTATAGAGCTGGACATGGCAGCAACTGAGGGCTTTTGCCCGTTTACAAAGAAAAGATGGTAGAGATGAAGGAAAGAAAGACAGACTTGTTTAAATGCTGTAGACCTCCAAGCTACACTAATTATTTAAACAGCCTGACTTAATAAAAGATGGAGCAGGATGATTGCATCAGCTGTCATATCATGGTGTGTTAGCTACCTCTAGGACTGACGGATTTTCCAGAGGAAAAAAGCCATCAATATGTGATGTGACATCTTAGCCTTTGCACAGACTTCTAAGGAGGAAATGGCTGACCTTCTGTCTCTGAGATGTTTCCATTCCCTTTTGCTGTTAAACTAATTACAAGCATTGCTAGAAGCCTGTTGAAACCTTACAGAAAGGTAGTGATGTGGTAAGAGAGACTGAGAGGCTGTTTCCCGGAATGGCTCTTGCAGTTCCAGAAACATTTCTTCCCCTATAGCAATGATTTTTGAAAATCAGTGATCATATAAAGAGAAGCAGAAAAAGATAAGCAGGAGTATACCCCAGTCTCCTATAAATGAGAAAATATAGCCAAGAAAAATATTAGTAAGGTGGCCCTAAAATCAAATTGGAAGAAGAGGCTTTTAGGCTCAGCACTGCTAGAAAGAAGTTGAAGCTGTAATCAGCCAGCATTTTATGCTTGCTCCTACTGAAGTTTATCAGGTCTTCATATATTTTCCATATAGAAGTAGAATTACATGAGTGAAATGCCTTAAATCCATCAGTTTTTCCTTCTAAACCCATTGAAATCTCTCATTTAACTGTCCAATGGGCTAAAAGTAGCAATGTGTGGTCAGGCATGGGCTGTAGTACGGAGGCTTTGGACTGAACTCTGTAAAACTGTCAAAACGCGGACCTTTTCTCTTTAGGATAAACAAATGTATCAGCAAATCGAGCACTCCTGCTCACCTCCCCCAGACTGCAGCACGGCACCTGGAGCTCTGGAGCACAACTGGTCTCTGACCCTCTGGCCACTGGCCCCTTTTTGGTGCCTTCAGGTGATGTTGGTCCACCTCAAGGTCTCAGCAGGGGGACCAAAGTGCCCAGTGTCTGTGGCAGATGCTTCTTGTAGCATTGCATTACAGCACCATCAGGTGTTTGCTTTGTTCCTAACCCCAAATGGGTGGATTTGTGTGACAGCATAGTGGTGTCAGCACTGCTGCAGCTCTGCCTCATGGGCAGGAGTGCAAAGTATGTGGGTTGAGGCTGTTTTATTTTCCTTGGTGTTAATCACATCGACCCTAGCCCTTGCCAGTCATAAGCAGGAAGCAGGGGAGTGGGCTGCGGGATGGGATAGGGGGCTTCATCTTTTAAACTCTGCAAAGTTCCCTTTTTGAAAATTTCCATCTGAGTGCTGTGCCAGAATGCAGACCTGCTCTCAAGGAGCTGCATAGACTGAAGAAATGCGACAAAAGAGAGAATCTTGGTCAAATTTGAACTCTACTACTTTTTCTGATGATTCTAAAATATTTAATATAGTAACCCATAGTGTATGTGAGCCTTGTGTCTCATCTGTGCTTTTAAATTGCAGCTCATAGAATTTCCATTTGATAACTGAAAGCACATGTTGAAAACAGCTTTTTTATATCTCCATAATCTAAATATGAGCTATGTATGTATAACATGGCCTTTTCAATTTTTTTTGAAAATACATTGCTTCTGACTTGACTTTTCTTATGCCAAAGCTTTGGGTCTGACACATTTTTTCAGCCAAAACTGTAATCTAACCCCATTAATACTTTTTTTTTTTTTTTTTTAATATTGGAAATGTTGAGCAAACCTGAAAGCAAAGGACACTACAGTGCTGCATTATATTATGAGCTGTTGACAAGTTGGGTTTTTTTAATAGTATTATTTTCACATTAATATTACATATGAAATTCTCCATTAGAAAACAGACTTTTCATTTAAATAGAAAAAAAACCCTCAGTACAAAATTCTGCTGTTCTGTCCTTCAAATAATGGCATTGCTCTAGATCTGCTTCCTTTTTGTGACTGTTCCTCAACTGCATGAGTATCATATTAATGTTCTATGCTTGTATAGGCAATGTTTCCTAAAAGTTATCCATAAATACTGATAAAAACTTTTCTGATTTTAATACAGGGATTAAGAAAAAGATAGTTCTTCTTAGCATTCCATGTCAAAACTGTGTTGCTGTGTAACTTGTCAGGCACTGTGTGCAGTTATCTATGCAAGTGTAATTTTCTGAAATGTAGTTTGTTTACAGCCTAAACACCTATTTTCTCTTAAAAAACGCCAAAATTTCAGATGAGTTTTTTGCATCAAAGCCTTTGTTCTCATGCAACTTAAGAGTCACTTTCAGATTAATTTTTGACGCTGAAGGACTTCCTAGAGTCACATTTTCAGAGATTCAGGCATATTCAGTGACTAATAGTATGTACAATTGCAGTGTGTTGTAGAGCAAAAAGGTAATTGGGGGTATAGTTGCTTTAACAAAAATATAAATGTACCCCCAATGCTGATAATGCAGTTTTTGAGGGTAATTGTTTTCCTGGATATCTAGACTGAGTAATACTATAGAGTTTAGCTAGCATGCCCTCCAAAAGCTCTGCTAAACATGCACTCGTGGGATGTTTTCTTCACCCTGATGATCCATCTTTTTGATTACACTTCCTTGTTAATCATATTACCTTGTGCACTTCAGTTGTATCTGCTGATACTGCAGATGGTAGTAATAATTTGAAGCTTCTTTTTTTTTTTCTTTGTTTTTATGTTTTTTTGTTTTGTTTTAGTTTTGGTTTTTGTTTGTTTTGTTTGTTTGGGTTTTTGTTTGGTTTGATTTTTGTTTGTTTATTTTTTCTGTATTTGGTTTTTTGTTTGGTTGGTTGGTTTTGGTTTTGTGTGTGGTGTTTTTTTGTTTTTTTTTTTAATGAATATTGAATTATTTTATCTGAGTTAAAACAATTTTTAAGAATCTAGTAAAAAGCATATGCCTGTCTAGTCCTAAAAAAAATTAACCAAATTAACTTGGAAATGTCTGTAATTTAGGCAGAAGTAATGACCTTTCGGCCTGAATTTATGAGATGTGATACAAACAATGGAAAAGGTATACACATATATAAAGGGTGCAAATTCAGGATAGAAGTAGGGCAACAGAAGTGTGGGGTTGGGCAAGAGGTCCTGGAAGTCTGAGACGTATTTTAATTGGGAAACTAATACTAGTTGTTTTTAGTGGAGATTGCCACATGAATAAACCTGCAAGTGTAGGTGAAAGTTAAGATCCAGGGAGCAGGTAGGGTGTGCAATCTGTGATACAGAAGTGCAGGGGGCACATTTCCTGTCTCATTTGTGTGTGAGAGTGGAGGGTTGTGTGATGTGCAGCATGTGTGGGGAGATGGTGCTTGTCAGGAAGTTGTGACTGCAATAGCGCAGAGCTGAGCCCTGCCCTGAGCTGCAGGTTTGCCTGAGCAAGGTTTGTGGCTACATAGGTGCTGTCCTGTGGCAGGTATGGGTGACAGGTAGGACTGTCAGTAGGGACATACTCTAATGCTGTGTCCCATGCAGGTCTTGTCACCACAGTGGGCTGGTAGGGATCCAATATGAGAGAAGTGTATTCAGCTGTCATTTAAAAAATAAAATCATCTTTTAAATACAGTTAAGGAAAGGGAATAGGGAAAAGTGAGAGGACAGGAGATGCAGAAGGATATCATATAGGGAGAGGGATGAATAGAAATGGATAGAAAAATTATTGCTGGGGACAGATGCTGAAGAGCAGATGCTGCTGTGCACAAAACTATAGGGTTAACATTCCTCTGTAGGTTTCTTGGTATTAACCTGCTCTTTTTGTTGTGTTGAACAGAAACACAATGTTAGTGCATCTTGCTCAAAATAGGCATTGGTTTCCTCTAGAAGTCCATTGCAGTGAACAGATTGTGCCAATGTGTTGGGCTCTACTTACTGAATGATTGTCATTTTAATGTGAAGAGTGAGTCTAATAACCTTATCTCTCTCAAAATGGTGATTGGGAGACTCTTACCATGTTGGGTGGCTCTGTGCAGCCCCACTAGAAAGACTCCAAAGATTACAGAATCAGGCAGAACAACAGAACCAATGAGATGGAAGGAACCCCTGAGATCCAGTCCTTCTTATGACTGAACACCACTCTTTCCTTGAACACCTCCAGGGATGGTGGCTCCACCACCTGTCCAGGCAGCCCATTCCAATATCTAATCACCCATTCTGTGAAGAATTCTTTTCTAATGTCCAACCTAAACCTCCCCTAAAGCAGCTTAAGACTATGTCCTCTTATCCTGTCCTTAGTTTCCTGGGAGTAGAGACTGACCCCAACCTTTCTAGGACCTCCTTTCAGGGAGTTGTAGAGAGCAATAGGGTCACCCCTGAGCCTCCTCTTCTCCAGGCTAAACAACCCCAGTTCCCTTAGCTACTTCTCATAGGGCTTGTGCTCCAGACCCTTCACCAACTTTGTTGTCCTTCTCTGGACTCAGTTCTTCTTGAACTGAGAGGCCCAGAACCAGAGACAGGACTCTGCGGTGAGTACAGTGGAAGAATTACTTCCCTAGTTGCACTGGCTGCACTATTCCTGATATGGCCAGGATGCCATTGAGTTCTTGACCACCGGGGCACACTTCCAGCTCATGATCAGCCTGCTGACTGTCAACCAGGACTCCCAGACCCTTTTCCATTGGACCACTTTTCAGCCTTCAGTCCTGCATGGGGTTATTGTGCCCAAAGTGCAAGACCCGGCACCTGGTCTTATTGAATCTCATCCCATGGTCCTCAGTCCAATGGTTCTTCCTGGAAAGTAGAGACAGGGCTAGAACTAAGGGCAGATGCCACAGGTTTGGGGAGAAAATGCCAAAATCTTAGAAGGAGAGGTGAGGGACAGCACTGAGCGCAGCTAACTAGTGTTAAACAACTGGTGTTGGATGGAAACAAGCATCTCAGCATCACCTACATTCTGGCTGATTCTGATTGCTTTGGCTTTAAAGGGTGGACATTTAGCCAGAAATGTAGATTGGAATGCAGGATAAAAATGAAAATAAAAAAGGAAACAGGAAATTATGCAACTGATATGAAACCCCCAGAGGGCCAAATTTTACAGGTTTTCTTGTATTTCCTAGTTTAATTGGAAATGATGAAAGATGCTGCAGGGAGGAACGGGGCCATAGCAATTGTGGAAATGTGGCATTAGAGAAGATGTGCACTTAAAGACACAGTGAGTAATAAAAAGGAATTGTTTTTTCAAGAACCTTAAAACTGAGGTTCGTGATTGGAATCTCTGGGGCAGTCCTAAACCAGTACTGTTTATGCAGAGAAATGGAAATGCATATGAAATATAATACTTCATATACCTGCCACATTTCACTGCACTGTATAAGAGAACTGTATTAGAGCTATTGAAAAAAACTCCCAGCTTTTGCATTTTTGACTCTGCGTACTTTAAACTCATCATCTTTTATCTGAGCTGTGAATTTTAATGGATGGATCTTAATATTGCTGACAAAAACAAGACAAATCTAATATATTTCCATTTATATTTTTATTCAAGCATATTTACTTGTTTCCTTCCTTTCTTTGTGTCCTTATTCATCTGGCTCCTTTTATGCTAAATTGGACTGTGATTCTTATTTAGGGGAGTGAAAATGTTATACAGAATCATCCCATCCTTCAGATGTGTCAGCTGCATTACTCATCTTGATGTCATCTGCAAATATTCTGAGGCTGCACTATATCCCTTCATCTATGTAATTAATGAAGATATTAATAACGCTGGTCACAATAGGGACCCCATGAGGGACACCACTTTGACGCCCATCAGGACTGAGCTATTGACCACTTCTCTCTGGATTTGACCATTTAACCAGATTCTTATCCATCTGAAGTCCACACATCGAATCCATCTCTTTCTAATTTAGAGGGAAAGTGTTGTGGGGGACTGTGTCAAAGGCTTTACAAAAGCCCAGATAAATGACATCTGTAGCCCTTCGTTTGTCCACTGATGTAGTCACTCTACCATAGAGGCCATTAGGTTGAATGGACAGAACCTGCTCTTGGTAAAGCCATGTTGGCTGTCCCAAATCACCTCCCTGTGCTCCACGAGCCTTAGCACAGCTTCTAGGAAGATCTGTTCTATGATCCTCCCAGGCACGGAGAGGAGGCTGACAGGTCAGTAGTTCCCAGAGTCCTCCTTTCTACCCTTTTAAAATGGGTTCAATATTTCTGCTTTGCCAGTCACCTGGGACTTCTCCTGATTGCAATGACTTTTAAGAGTGGCTCAGCAACTACATCAGCCAATTCCCTCAGAAGTCTGGGATGCATCTTGTGAGTTCCCATAGACTCATGAACTGATTCAGGTTCCTCAGGTGGTCATGAATTTGACCTTCACTTCTCCTACAGTGGGAGGAACTTTCCTCCCCTGGTCCCCATCCTACTGTTCATCTGCTCAAGAGGTGTGGGAAAAGAGGTTGCCATTGAGGACTGAGGAAAAAAAAAAGTTGTTGAGGACATTTACATTTAAAAACATTTATTCCCTACAGTGGCTGTTACAACATGTAGGCAGAACACAAGACAGATCTCAGGCATCAGTTAACATCCTATGATCCCTATCTGTGAAATGGGAGTAACAATGCTTATCATTGCAAGGAATCTGTGAAAATTTCCTGGTATTTGTAAATATGAATTTTGAATCCCTGAACAAAATCTGCAAATGTGTGTTGGCCCCACATGTCTGGAGATCCCAACTTACTGGAAATATTTCATAGACAGATTTGGTGGTTTTCCTTCACTCCCCCCCCCCCCCCCCCCCCCCCGTCAGTGACTATATAAGCTCTTTGGAAGTAAAAAGGGTCTTCTAAGAACCTAGAAATTTAATAAAAGCTTTCTTCCTTTTTCTTTCATGTTTTTTTTTAAATGTTTACAGTTCCCTACACCGTCGTTTTGAAACCATGTGGCTGTCACTGTGGATTTAAGGTGTGTATGTCTTTCTAGAAGCAGAATACCAGGGATCCAGCACAATAACATTTGAATCCAGTACTGAGAATTATTGCTTTTTTCCTTTCCAAAATATTTTTTTAACAGAGATGGAAAACATCTGGATTTTGATGACTGCTGTTTTATATAATGAAGAAAACAAAAAAAGAAGACAAAGAAAAGGAAAAAAGAATAGGAAAAATTCATTGAATCCCAGAAAAACAGTATACGATTTTTCCTTCAACTGCTTAATGCTTTCCATGGAATATTTAGGGGAGAGGAAAAATAATTTTTCCATTACCATCAACCCCCTTACTCAGGAACAAGCTAGCTGTGGCAGCAGGTATCTTTGCCTTCCAATTGCAAATTTCATAAATATTAACTTAACCTCAGCTGGTTATTAGTCTAGCATTTAAATAATTCTCCACCACCACATACCCAGTCTGTAGTTACAAGCAGGTGCTCTTCATTACTAGTCCATGTTAAAACAAAAAAAGTATGTCCAGATGTTGGAAAACTGCTACTGGATAAACATGTTTTTCTCACCTGCTTTGTGTCAGCACCAGAAATAAAGGCAGAGTGTGTGGGGGCGGGGGGGACGGTTTTGGTTATATTGCCAGTATGGGCAGTAGAAAGCCAACAGCTGGGACCGGTCCCACAAGCTGTCCCAGGTCTGTAGAACACAGGGACAAACCTGAGCTCCTCTGAGCAGGCAAGTCCATTCCCTGGGCAGACTGCACTCTCCTGGACCTTGATAGCCTTTAGTGCTTATCATTCAGCATTTCAGTGTGGTCTTCTAGCATTCATAAAGCCTCTTCTTTGTTGCAAAGGAAAGAATTTATAATTTTTTAGTTAGGTGTTGGTACGCTAAAATCACAGATGTTATTTTCCACCCTCCACCCCCCATTTCAACCAAAAGAGTTCCTGGAGGTACCAAAATGCCCCCACTCAGCCTGCAGCAGCCCACTTCCACTGCCACAGCACTGCCCTGCTCTTTTAAGCTAGAGAGGAAACAAGTCAAGCAATAATCTGCTCCTGGATGCTCTTTGATCTCCTTCTCCAGCTGAAATTAATCCCTGTTGGAGAGTCGAGTATTCTGCATCACAAGTATTCTTACTGTGGTTTTGAGTAAGCTCTGGCTCAGTGGCAAAGGGCTCTGCCTTGCAACTGCAGCTAGAAACTCAGGGTTTTTACCTTTCTGTGAAACAGCAGACTTAAATGAAAATGTAAATTTTAGTCTTATTTTCCCTTCTAGTCTGAAAAAAAAGCATGATTTTAATCACTCAGTTCATTGCTTGGGTCACTTCACTAGACTTCAGGAAAATTCATAATTAATGACACAGAGCAGGCTTTTTTTTTTTTTCCCAGTTCATATTTTTACTCTGAACTTAGCATTTTTTCCCTATTCCAGGCTCATAATTTACATGATGAACAAATGTCATATTAATCTTTTGATATGGACCCATGATGTTCATAAAATTTCTTGTTTTCTTAAACCAGTCTGTCTTGTTATGTTTTTAAAGATATTAATTTTCAAGAGAGAAGAAAAATGAGGCTTTCCCCTCTGACTCCTATTACTGCCATGGATTCATGTTACTGACCTGTCAAAAATTCTGATAGGGATCATACATTCTAATTTCCTTTTGAGGTAAGCTAGTAAATCATAGCATATCTAAGTGATATTTCATGGTAGGTTTGCAGATTCCTGTCTCTACTTATAGTTTGATTAGTAACAGATAATTAATTGTGCAAGAGTTTCCTTGTAAAATGCACCACCTTTCTGGAAGTGAAAGCAAAGGTTAATGTTAATGAGAAATTTTATAGGAATATTTGCATTAAACTAGGACAAAATTTTGGCTGCAGCCATAGCTTTTCAGATTTGTTTGAATTTTTGGATAATGTTTTTTTATGCTACACATCCTTCCACAGCATTTTGGATAAATAATCCCCCCCCCTTTTTTTTTTTTTCTGTGATGGTCTAACTGCATATTGTCCTTAGAAATACGCATTTCCCTCTTTTTGGGCAAATGTACCTCCGCATCAGTGGCACATGCCCAATTCAAGGAAGGAGATGTATGCTGAGGCTGGCCATTATGGCAGTAGCCACCTTCCTGTTATGACTTGGGTAGCTGAACTGATCCTCCATATAAGCAGGAATGAACACCTTTTGGCAACTAATGCAAAATCTGAGTTTTCTGAAGACTTAGATCTATAGTCAGGTTTTGGCATTCACTCAGATATCCTAAGTGGGTGACTTCTCTTGTTGCCTTTGCCTACAAGATGCAGAGGAAATCAAAGAAAAGCAGCAGAATGGAGGGGTTTATTCAGTCTCCAGCCTCCTGTGGCAAATAATTTCTGCAGGCAGCTCTTCTCTGTTACACATCACAGGAAAACAACACTGGGTGACCTATATGTGGCCATCAGGGAGGAGAAGGTGACATAATATGACACTCTTAGCATCTTGTTAAAGGGTACCTGAGAAGGAGTCCAAGGGTTGTTACTATCTTTAAAGATAGTGATTGACCTAGTCATGCAGTCCTCTGCAAAGTGGATATTTCAGTATTTCTTTAGAGTAAAGGCTTATCTGACAGAAACTATCCAGTGGCTTGTGTCGATTAGCTTGTGTCAGGAGGAACACAGTCTACTGAGGTCCCTCATCTCTAGTCTCTCTCTTAACTGGCAATTTTATTAACAATATTCACCTGTATTTCTAGGTTTTTTTAAATATTGCATTTATTTGTTTGTTTGTTTGTTTGTTTTATTTGTCCTCTCCAGATTGCTGTTTAAAATAAGTCTTCTATGGTCAATTGTCTTATGAATTCTTAAACTTAGTTTGTTTTTATGGGGTTTTAGGGTTTGGTCTTCCAATAAGTGTATTACCAGTGACAATGAGCTGGGAAAAGCTCAGTGACTTTCTCTGTAGCATACACTATTCTTAATGCAAAGTTGTTTTTTCACATATTGCCTAGTACTGTCTAACCTTACTTCCTTGCATCCATGCACACATTCGGTCTACCTGTAGAAAACAGGTACGTGGGAGCAGTGGGCTATGTAAAGATCTATGTGCAAGTTCAAAAGACAAATATTTCTCCTGTTTCCCTCAAAACAAGTGATGTTGTGAAAGATGTTTGTCTCTAGTTCATTGTGCACTACAGTTTGAACCATGGCAATGCAACAACCGTAGCATAGGTGAAAAAAATTGTATCATAGTATTTTTTATGCTGCTTTATCTTGGTTCTTCATTGAACACCCCTTTTTGGTCTTTCAAGCAATGCATTACCATAAATGTCAAACTAAGTCCAGAAGTGTGGAGTAATTACTTCTGCCACATAAATAGGGTAAGCTATAAACAGAAATATCATCACTGCCACTGTACAAAGCATGCTGTCCTTGGCTGTTGGTGTGCATTGCTCAGCTATAGACCAACTGATAAATCAAGAGCTGGGAGGGGTCACCGTGGACTTGTACATGGGTTGGTGGAGGGATGTAACCAACACTCAATGACCAATATAAATTCTAGTATTTAAACAGCTTAGAGGTGCTGCAAGAAGATGAAGATGAAGAAAATATTTTCTCTTTCAGATATTTGACATTTATAAATATCCCCAAAGCAGGTAGATATTTTTTGATTTTCTGAAGCATTTCAGAATGCTCGAATGCTGTTAGGCCTGTTGCAGACATGGCAGTGATAACTTGGGACTGCATATTGCCTTTTTGCCTAAGAATAGAGGTGGCTTTAGGGTTGAGAAATTGCTTGCTGCTTTGTATAAAGAAAGGTGAAAAATGGTTGTATTTTCTTTGTGAATACTTTAAAGACTGAGTTGTGGTTGAGCCTCCTTCATATAATTTACATCCATCAAACAGCTGTGATATATGTGAGCAGTGCCATCTGATATATCAAAGTTTGCTGATCTACATGGAAATAATTGAACACAATAGACCAGTTAGAATGCATACCTCTCCTGTGAAATCTTCAGCTTAAAGAAACAGGGTTTTTTACGTTCTTTGGATCTTTATATGGCTTTTCTATATGACTTCTCCTGATGACCTCCTTGAATCTTGTAACATCTTAATTGAAATGGCTCTTGTGTTAATCTTTTTATATGCTGACTATTCTAACAAATTTTGTTTTGAAACGTTTATTTTTTATATTTTGAAAATGTTTTGGAGAAAACAATATATATTTTTGTGCAAAATTTTCTACAGTTATAGTAGAATGCTGTATTTCTTGAAATAGAGGCAAATATTTATCACAAAACTAACATTTTCTTTCTTGGAAATATTTTACAGGCCTATTTTTACCACTGAATGTTATCACACAGGTTTTGTGCCAACTAGATGATTCTGCCTAAAATGATTCTGCTGCTAAGGTAGTTGTTTATCTCTTTTGCAAATGCTAATACCCAAACGGAAAAAATTTTCATAGACAAGAGTTTCAATCTCCGAAAAAGCAATCAGAGCTTCAGAATAAGAGTTGATTTTCTTTTTTTCTGAAGGTCTATGTGAGTTTGTGAAAGGATAATCTTCACAGATTCTTAACTATTCTTTCAGTAGAGGGTGTTTCCTAGGAGCTGAAAGGAAAATACAAGCCATAAAGCCACTTATGTAGCCCCTTATATTCATAATGCACTAATCTTGCCAGTCCTGAAAATCCACACACATTTAATTTGCTCCTTTGTAAAAACACCTATTTTTTTGGACCTGTGTCTATCTCCAGTAACAGAGCTTTTGGCAGTTTGAATGCTAGATTTTAAAATTACTTGAGATTCTGTTGACTTTGAAATACACTGTTCTTGTTTTATATTCATCCAGTTGTTTTGGCTTTGTTTTATGGCAAATTTGGTTTTCCTGGAGCTCAAAAGATACTTGTGACATCCGCGGAGGGTGAGCAAAAGCAAGGACAGAGCAGGTAGTCACCATCCTCTCTCCTTTTCCTTCTCAGGCACTCCTTCCTTCTAGCACAAAAAGGGGTTCAAGATGTGGCTACCTCTCAAGGGAAGCTTGCAAGGACCAGCCTCTTTGTGCCTCTTCTACATTGCTGCATCTCAAGCACGCCTTCCCCAAAGACATTCTGTAATTCCTGTCAGAGATGATAGGAGTTGCAGAAGACAGGCAAAAGTAAGGCTCTTGCATGGCACTGGTTCAAAAATAACAGCTTTTACTGAAGTACAGTAATTCCTGGCACCTTTTCAGGAAATGTTACCATTGAAAGTCTTCCTGTTAAAGTCACTTCTTCCATCAAAATAACTTCTTCCACAGTAGGTATGGCAAAATGGCATAGAGATTTTTTTTTTTTCCAGAGAAAATCCAGCAATTTTTCATAGGTGCCTGGACTCAACCCTGTCTCTTCCGGTGCCTCTCTTGCTGCTAGTAAGCCTGGCATGTTAATCCTCTCAAATCCTGTGCTGAATACTTTCATGGCTGGAGTAAGTCAGCTTCTTTGCTTAGTGGAATGATCAGACTCGGGGAATTAGTGCTACGAGCTGCCCAATCACTCTTTATGTATATAGTGGGTAGAAAAAAGTAATCCAGAGGCTGCTTCAGTTCTGGGAATGTGGAGAGTCTTTACCCGTAATTCATTCCTCACTTGGATGAAGAGGAGGAAACCTCGTCTTCAATATGGTGACCCCAGCATTGGGACTGAGTTTGTTTCAAGAAATACCTTATGGTCTAGGGTCCTAGTACTCTGCCATGGTTTTTCCTTACTGTTAAAAAGGACGAATAATCCTCTCTTATCAAACCTCAAGAGGGCGTTTAGAGGACTAAACAAGTACTGTGTGTGCAGGCTTGGAGGTTGCACACATGGAGGTGTGCAAGCAGCTGGTAGCATCTATCATGTAAACTAGAAGAAGAGAGAGGAAGAAAAGAAATATTTATTATCCAGATGAAAGATAACACTTAAAACATAAAGAGGTCATGGGAAAGATAAGAAAGTTAAATATCACATGGCCATCTGACGCTGGCAAGGCAATGAGGTTTGCAGCCAGCCAGTCCTCGGGGCACCGTGTATCCATGCTATCTGTTGTAGGCAGTGAGAGCCATCAAGGTAGTTGTAGTTGAAACCATGAGATAAAAACCTTCATCGTGCTGGGTTACCCAGGGGCCCAGAAAAACGAGTGGCCTTGAACTGAGGAATTAATGAGACAGAGATAACCAGAGCCATCCTGAAGACCTGGTTTTGGACTATGGGATTAGAAAGGCTTCCAGCCTTGGAAGATGGCACCACCCTTCTCTCCTGGGCAGAAAGGTTTTACTTTGAGGCAGGCAGGATTGCTGACATACAATGAGATGCCTCCTCCACTGCCTCCCAGATATCCAATGGATGCTTTGAAACTTTACATTGGAGCCCTTATGGCATGCTTTAGTCTGACTTGCTGTGTGTTGAGCTTTCAGTGCCCTTCTTGTTAAGTTAGGCTGGATAAGGCATAAGTTAACTCCCTGAGACTTTATTAGAGTTAGTTTTGTGATTTCCAAAGAACTTTATATTCATGTGCCAACAGAGAGGCTGGAGTCGTGCTCTCAATTTGCACACAGAAGCCTTGTCTGTAGTGCCTGGAGCACCTAAGCATCTCTGTTTAGGCCAAAATCTGACTTAGTGTGAATGGCACATATGTAGCATGACCTGTGGTTGTATGTAATGCACATAGGCTTGATTTCACATGAAAGTAAAGAGCAATTCATAAGGAAATCTTTTTTTAAGGAACCTTCACCATCTTGCTTATGAGGCCAGGAGGCTGCGCTATTGCCACTGACACTGGAACAAGGATTAAAACTCTGGGTCTTTGTTCTGCTCTGGAGAGCCCTTGAAGCTGGTTGCTCAAGGCATGTCCACTAGCTCTGAGGCCAGCCAGAATTTCCTTGGCTATGCAACATACTGATTACTTGCCAGCTTCCCACGCAGAGCTTACGTGGTACAGAGCACTTTGTCTGGGCCTTCTATGTCAAAAGGGAATTAAATTTCAATGCAAACAACGGTTGTATAGTTGAGCCCTTAAGCCTACAACAAAGTCTGCAGTTTAATCTGGTACTGCTGTAGACAACCTATCCTTGTTAAATAGTTTAAATTTAGCTGGTAGAGCCCTTGAGAGATTATTTTTGGGACACATTGTATTTACTTCTCTCTACTAATCGTTTTATCTATTAATTCTGCTGCTCAAGAGCACACTCCTAGACCTTGTACATCCCTGGTAATTTGTCTCTGTGCTATATGATGAAGAGAACCAAAGAAATTAGAAAACTGACTGTTTCTAGCAGTTCTCTTTATTAGTGCTTTGAGCAGTAGATCAGATCTGCACTATGAGGCTGAAATCTGGCTGACCTTTTCTTTGCTCTAAGTTTACAAACATAAAAAGGAAGTTTGTTTACTGCAGATGTGCAATTTGCTGGGGGCACTTGCAAATGTCATCTGTCCAGCAGCCTGCGCTCCCCTCACTGCTGCTGCTAAGAAGTACTGTGCTGTTGGGTGGAAGGTGTTCAAACTGCGGCAGCGAGGAGCACAACTCTCCCTCTGCTCTTTGTCCCCTGCTGTAGTTCCGTTATGCAAAAATGCTTCTTGCAGGAGCAGTGCAACACTGCTTTTGTTTTGTTTTGATTTTTTTGTATTTTTTATTTTGTTTTGTTTATTTGTTTGGGTTTTTTTAATTTTCTGCCCTAGCAGGGGACTGAGCAGCCAAAATGTGAAGGCAGATGAGGATATTATACACATTCTGGGAGACAGCACTATGTGCCAGGGCAGTGTAAGCAAGGGCAGGGAGAGCTCGGACATTAGTTAATAAAGAGAATTCAGTTATGGACTGACAGACTGTCATGGAATAGATATACAACTGCTGTTGTCATGCTGCCGCTTCTCCAGCTTGTGTGGTATGGCTGGTCCTTGGAAAATATGCCATATAGTTTTACATATTCACCTACAGTTTGGGAAATTTATTACTGTCCCTGTCCAAGCCACCTTGTTAAAACTAAGTTTGAATTCCCAGTTAGGCCTTCCCAGCCTCAGTGAGAAAATATTCTGGATTACTGCACACCTTGGAAAATAGTGCAACAGTAAAACCACCTCAAAACCCTCTCTACGGCCTTTATTCCAGATTTATTTTTAGCAGTAAAATAAGAGCAAAAATATGCAGGGGAAAAGGGAAGAGGGGGACAGAGTGTATGAGGAGAAAATGCTACTATGGGAAATAATACTGTGGATATGTTCAGTTGGTACCTCTTCTCTGAGTTCTCTGGTGGGCTGTGGAAACAAAACAATCTGATTTTTAGACAAGATGCTCAAATGTGTACAGGCATATGCTGTGGTGTTAGCACACTGAGGGATAAGGATCTCTGTGGACCTCAGCAGGAGGTAAAGTAGCTTTCTGAGCAGGGCATTGTTGGGAGGATGAGAATTGGTGTAGGGAAGACTTCAGTCTATTTTCTGCTTGTTGTGGGGAAGTTTTCTTGGTACAAGCAAGACCAATAAAAAGTCTGTCCAACTGCTAATTCTAATACTGGATAATAATAATTCTATTACTGGGTAATAATGCTTTGAATTATCTGTTTATTATAAATAAGGAATTTTCTCTTTCCCAAGTGATGAAGACGAAAAACATTTTCTGTTTGCAGTCAAAAAGCTTTCTTTTCTTTACGTAGCTTCTTGTAAAATGTTTTTCCAAGAGTGCTTCATGCAAAATTAAGAAGTGGCATTAAGCAAATGAGTTTGCAAAAAGAGAAAAGTTATATTCCACAACTCCTTATGCAACAACGTTGAATTTATCCCTTCCCTTCCAGTTATTTTATTTCCATACTATTCAACTCCCTGTATAAGATTGTAACACTTTCAACATGGACCACCCTTAATGACTGCAGAGTATTGTGGTGAGCAGTGAATTATGTAAGTGCGAATACGTGCTGTTTCATCTGACAGCAGAAATATTCCTTTACTCTATTATATCTGTCCAGGAAAATATAGGGCTTCAGTGGCCTTAATATTCATTTTCTACCATGGAGAAGGTAATCAAATGAGGTGATGAAATGGGACTCCAAAAGAACATTGTGAAAATGTGAGCAAGCAAAAAGTTAGTAGATGAGTTTCAAAGTAGAAAAACATAAGGCCACAAATCTAGGGAAAAAAAATCTTAACCATCTCTATATGATGCTGAACTCAGAAAGAGATCTTGCAGTCAATGCTGAGGGCTTTCTGTAATTAACTTTCAACACACAACAGCAGCAGCTAACAAGCCTAACAAAATGTTGGTCAGCATTATGGCGGTGATGAGAGCAAAGAGAAAGGCACTCTTTCAGTTGGTGTGTGCACATCTTTAATGCTCTGTGCAATTGCAGTCTCCACAGCATGCAAAGAACTTAAAAGGCGGCAGCAATCATGATCCATTGGTTGGAGGTAATTTTAAATCTGATAGAAAACATGCCACTGTGTGACTAGTGAACTTCTGAACTTGACCTTGCAGGAGACAGTAGAAGCAGATGGTATCAGCATATTCAGATATATATTAGACAGCTTCATGAGTAATATGGATGGAAACAGTTAACTTAAAGGTCTAAGTGACACAAAAAGAGCCACGTATCCTCTAACAACCCTAACACAGCATTTGAGGGTGCTGCAGGAAGATGTAGAAGAACAGAGCCAGGAGAGCAGCAGGGTGGCGTGACTGGTGCCCCCTCTCATGCTTCTGGAGGCAGAGCATTGGATACATCCATCTGACCTCTCAGTTCGTATCCAGCTCTTCGGTGGGACTGCATCCAGTTCCAGACAACAACTGCAGCCAGTGCTCGCAAAAGCTGAGAACATCTGTCACCAGGATAGATCTGTTGTGTCACCGAGAAACCTCGTGGGAAGCTCATAGTGGTGGGCACCTACAGGTGCCTCTTGCCTGCCCAAGGGCTTGAGGCTGAGAGCTGATACACTGAAAGGACTCCCTGTGTACAGGTGCACTTCCATTCTTCAGAGCAGTAGTCTTCAAGTAGCAATTTTTAACCAAATGTTGTTTTGTATATTGAATGAAATGAGGGAAAACTAAAAACAAAAGTAAACCAAAACAAGCCTTCACAAAAATGCCCCAGAAAACTTAATGACAACTCTGCTTATTCTGTAATCTACTGTAGCTGCCTAGGTGGCCCAAGAACTCATCAGTGGATTTGACTTCAATGTATTCCTTTTGGGGAATGACTGAGCAGGAAAAGCAAGATGTTCCACCTTTGGCCATTGCATCACCTGAAAACGTTTTCCTATCAAAAACTGTATTGAATGGACACACTCAGTTTGACTCAGAGGAGTGATTTATCAACAGAAAGTGAGGTTTGGGTTTTATTCAGGTTTTGTTGTTGTTGGGTTTTTTTGTATTGATCTTGTTGGTACTCATTCATCCAATAAGATGATTTCATTTTGAAACTCACTGCTACATCATCTACATCTGCTGTTCTGTTCAAGGGCAGACTTAATTTAAGTTAGAAGGTGTGAAGAGGTTTGTGAGTGATTGACCAACTTCCAGTTGAGACAGCCCTGCCTTTTGGTATGAATGGGAGTGCTAACTTTTCTTCTGATCCTAAACTATACCTCCAGTTTAAAAGGTGCACACTAACCTACCATTTCTGCAAAACCATATGTTAAAAGAAATAGTTTCTTGTTTATTTACATAACTTTTTTTCTTCTTAATTATGATGAGACTGGAGCCATTCCCTTACAGTTTCTGCATTTGCACCTTCCTCTAGGAGTTTCTGCAGCACCTCTCCTGCTGTAATAGCCCTCATAACATCACATTAACAGCTGCCTGTCACTTCAACAAGCCCTAGACCCTGCAAACTTGACATGATAGTGTTTGTTGGAGTAGAAAATCTGCCACATTCTCTCAGTGTTATCTCCTTTCTTTCTGTTTTTAAGTTTACTTAGTCAGAAGTGCATTTTTAATCCTCATGATGCTGAAGAACTAGAGCTGGCTAGGTGGTACAATCTGTGTCTACTTAGGCATCCCAGACCAGCTACTCTGCAAGGCCTAATCAGCTGACCAGGTGATCAAGCCAAGGTTGTTGCTGGGAGATTTAAACTGCTCCAGGGAGCGCAGGTGATCTGGAGTGCGAAGAACAGGAGAGGGCAAACAGGGGTATGGCACAGCAGTTTGCGCAGCAGTTCTCACAGGCATGGAAGCAGGAAGGGCACAGCCACCCTTCTAGCTCTCTCTGGTGTTTTCTGAGGTAGGTGTGTGGCTGCGGTTTGCTGTTGTGTTTGTTTGTTTGCTTTTTCTTTTTTTTCCTTGCAACTCCACTAGACTCAGCAGTGGTTTCCAAACAAGCATAAGCTTCTGCTGCTGCTCTCAGGGGCAGTGTGCTAACCCAGACAGAACGCCCCAGGAAGGACGCAGCTGTTAGGTCACTGGCTGTTGGAGGTGGTTTTTGTGATTATGGAGAGCATAATTATGGTGGTTGAACAGCCTGCGTCATAAGGGATTTTAAGGTGTGATGTTACCGCGGAGCTGCAGCTTGAACTGTCATCATGTTGCAAGTCGTTGCCAGGGTCATCGGGCTCAAGAGCTGGTGTCAGCTGTCACTGGACAGTTCATGGAGCCACAGCAGCTCGACCAATCACTGTTTTCCTTGTTGCTGTGTAGACCCTTCATACATATGTATATGTTCCCTATGTTTACGTATTCTCCCATACCCTATCCTAGTTGGAGGATTAGCATGCTCCTCCTATTCCCCTCCCAGATTCCTGAACCTTCCTCCCCAGTCCCTATAAAAATCCTCCATTTTAATAAAGTTTGGATTCAGCTTGTCGACCCCATGCTGAGCTGGCTGGTTGCCTTTTCAAACCAACTCCGACAACTGGCTGCACAGAGTGTCTAAGCCCGGCATCAGTACCAGAGGACAGTGCGAGAGATGCCTGCATACAATGAGTGCAGGTGAGTGATTTGCTGTGCTTAGTGGCAGAGCTCAGGGAAGAAGTTGAGAGGCTAAGAAGTATTAGGGAGACTGAAAGGGAAATAGACTGGTGGAGTCATACCCTTTTGACCCCAAAAGAAGTCCAGCAGGGGACGGTGAAGCCCTGCCCCTCCTGCCATCAGGCAGATGGATCAATTCAAGGAAATGGAGGGGAATGGAAACAGATCCCTGACTGGGGAGGTAAAGGAATCACCTCCTGATCCCCATCAGCTCCCACGGTGCCCTTAGAGAACAGGTATGTGGCCCTGGACCCAGAGAGTCAGACAGAGGGCAGTCAAGAAGAGGATCTGCCTGGAGGATCTCCTTTCACACTGTCTACCGGGAAGATTACAACTACAGCTATAAAGAAAAAAAGAAGAGTATTTGTAGGTGATTCTCTTCTGAGGGAAACTGAAGGCCCTATGTGCTGATCGAACTCATCCCACAGGGAAGTTTGCTGCCTTCCCAGAACCCAGATGAGGGATATTAGTAGGAAACACCCTTAACTAATCCTGCCCTTTGATTATTATCCGCTGTTGGTGGTCCAGGCTGTCAATGATGACATTAACAAAAGAGGTACTAGGCTAACTAAAAAGGACTTCAATGCACTGGGTCGATTATGTAACGGGACAGGAGCACAGGTGGTGTTCTCCTCAGTTCCTGCAGTAGGAGGGATGAATGAGGAGAGGAGTAGGAAAACCCATCTTATCAATACATGGTTAAAAGATTGGTGCCACCAGCAGAATTTTGGGTTTTTCAACCATGGGGCAAATTCCATGGTCTGCTAGAGTCAGATGGGCTTCATCCGTCTAGCAAGGGCAAAAGGACTACAGCCCGTAAATTGTTGGGGCTGATCAGGAGGGCTTTAGGTTTGAAGGGGGAAGGGATTGAAACCAGGCTCTCCAGAGATGAGTCTAAGGGTGGAGAACCAGATTTAGAAGTAAAATCAGCAGCCCAGCAGAAGTACATGTACACCAATGCACACAGTATGGGTAACAAACAGGAGGAGCTGGAAGCCATTGTGTAGCAGGAAAGCTGTGATGTAGTCGCCATCACAGAAATGTGGTGGGATGGCTCACATGACTGGAGAGCTGCCATGGATGGCTACAAGCTCTTCAGAAAGGACAGGCAAGGTAGGAGAGGTGGCTCTATGTTAGAGACTCTCTTGACTCTGCAGAACTTGAAGTCAGTAACGATAAGGTTGAGTGCCTGTGGATCAGGATCATGGGGAAGGTCAACAACTCCCACATTCTGGTGGGAGTCTGTTACAGACCACCCAACCAGGATGATGAGGGTGATGATTTATTCTGTAAGCAGCTTGTTCTTGTGGGTGACTTTAATCTGCCAAATGTCTGCTGGAAACTCCACCCAGCAGAGAAGAGGCAATCTAGGAGATTCCTAGAGTGTACAGAGGATAATTTCCTGCTCCATCTGGTAAATGAGCCTACCAGGGGCGGAGCCCTGCTAGACCTGCTGTTCACAAACAGAGAGGGGCTGATGGGAGATGTGGTGGTCGGAGGCCGTCTGGGGCACAGTGACCATGAAATAACAGAGTTTTCAATACTCAGGGATGCAAAGAGGACCCTCAATAAAACCTCTACCCTGGACTTCCAGAGGGCAGATTTTGGCCTACTCAGAAGACTGGTTCAGAGGGTACCTTAGGAAACAGCCCTTGAAAACAAAGGAGTCCAGGAGGGATGGACATGCTTAAAGAAAGAAATATTACATGCAGAGGAGCAGGCTGTCCCATTTTGCTGAAAGGCAAGCTGGTGGAGAAGACAACCGGTCTGGCTGAACAGGAAGATTTTGAAGGAAATTGGGTAAATAAGAGGGCTTATCAATAATGGGAAAAAGGGCTGGCTACTCAGGAAGAGTTTAGGACTATAGTTAGGTTATGTAGAAAGAAAATTAGAGAGACAAAGGCAAAATTTGAACTCCATCTAGCCACTTCTGTTGGGATAACAAGAAGTGCTTCTACAAATGCACCAATAGCAAAAGGAGGGGTGAGGAAAACCTCCATTCTTTGTTGGACATGGCGGGGAACATAGTTATCAAAGATGAGGAGAAGGCTGAGGTACTTTAACAGCTTCTTTGCCTCAGTTTTCAACAGTAAGGTTGTCCTGAGGGCAGCTGGTTTCTGGAGCTGATAGAGGTAGGAAGCAACCAGGCTGGTGAAGGGACTTGAGCACGAGTCCCACGAGGAGAGGCTGAGGGAGTTGGGGTTGTTTAGCCTGGAGAAGAGAAGGCTCAGGGGAGACCTCATCACTCTCTACAACTCCCTGAAAGGAGGTTGTAGCCAGGTGGGGGTTGGTCTCTTCAGGCAGCTGTCAGTAAGACAAGAGGGCATGGTCTCAAGCTCTGCCAGGGGAGGTTTATGTTGGATATTAGGAAGAAATTCTTTACAGAGAGGATAATCAGGCATTGGAATGGGCTGCCCAGGAAAGTGGTGGATTCTCCACCCCTGGAGGTTTTTAAGATGAGACTGGATGTAGCACCTAGTGACATGGTATTACATGAAATAAAAGTTGGACCAAAAAGGGTACCTCACCAAAGGGAATTATTTCTAGCATGTTCCATACCCTAGGCTGTAACCAAGCTATAAATAATTCTGTGTTTTCATCTGTGATCTAGGTGCAAATACTCACATGTAGTAAATAGCAGTGGTTCTATGTAATGAAGACTGGCAGAGTTTTAATCAGTGGTGAGAACATTGAAGCTGGAGGGAGGAATCAGGCTGCTTCAGTATGAGAGACCTATTTACACTCTGCTAATACAAATTTCCCTGTTCAGAAACAGGCACTGAAGGCAGTCCCTTGAATAGGAAATCCAAAGTGGTGAGTATGGAAAGGCTATGGGGGCCAGGCTGTTACTTTCCATGCCCTCTGACCACAGTCGTGGGAAAAGAGAGGCTGATGCTGTCATCAGAAGTGCAATGAATACAAGGAGAGAAAGAAGAAAGGACAGTACTACTTCAATATGGTATGGAACTCCAGAATCCACCTAAAATGCAGGACAGATTTAAGGGAAATGATGACGACAGCTACGAAAACCATTAGAGGGCTGAAGGGACAGCCTGTCAGTGACTAACTCAAAATAACTCAGTCTATTTAGCAAAAGAGGGCTGAGACATAGTTTATATAAAGTTTACAAGTACCTTCAAGTAATTTTTATTTGCCTCTGACATGCTTTTTTTCATGGAGAGCAAATTGCAATAGAGTACATAAAGAAGATGAGAAAGTTTCATTCCTTTAAAACAATACTGTTCATTTTTACAGGAGGTAAGCTTCAGCTAGGAAAGTTATACTTTAATCAGATGTTTGCTCTTGGGTTCAGTAGAGGATAATTGAACAAAATTTTACAGTTACTGATTTATAAATGAGCAGTCCAGATCTCTGAGTGTGATTTACTGGTCTTCTGTTTTATAATAAAAAATGGAAGGAAAAACATGGATAACACTATTGCATTTTATATTCTCCTTCATTGAGGCTGAAATGTGCTGTGGACAGCAGGCTCTGTGAATACAACTGCTACCTTGGCTTTCTTTCAAATACTACAAATATGTGACTACATAAAGCTCATGTAGGTACCAACCCAAATTTCCAATTCCTTCAAGACACATAAAAAATTAACCTCTGATTGACTGTAAACCAAATTGCAGTAAAGTCAAGTGAAAAACAAGTCCTGAAATGGAAGACCCTTGAGCCTGTTTCTTGCTGGCTTATGTTGAAGAATAAGCAGAGATGTCTTGCGCAATTTTCTCTTTCACCAGTGGAAATCTTCCTCATGCATTTTTTGCTGCCATGCTTTAGAGGGTGCGCTGCATGCTGAGACTGTGTCCTGATTCCTCTCTCTACTGCACCAGCTGCTTAGGGATCGGTCATCGGCCTCAGGGTCAGTGGAGAGGCAAAGACCTTATCTAATGCCTCGGAACTGATGAGAGGAGGACAGTCACCAGCAATTGCCCTCCATTTGCTGTGTGTCCACATTATCCCAGGAACTGGCTTCCCCAGCTGCATCACCAGATAGCCTGGTAGTCTGCCTAGGAGAGGTAGAACGAATTGTGAAGAGGCCACTGGGTCAACATAGGGTGAATGCCAAGCTGGTGTTACCTTCTGGGTTGGGAAATGCAGAGGGTGAGTGAGAAGTGAGGTTGTCAGAGGACGAGCAGAAGTGAAGCAACAGATGCTTCGAGAAACCCAGTACAGACCCCTTCAGTATGGCACTTGAGGCCAAGCCTGCTGAGAGGGATGAAATACAAAGACAGTATATATTACCTTGGGCTTGGTGTAATGATAATGTGGTTACATTACTCTTTCAGGCTGGGAGCACGGGCAGAGCTGGCCTACATCTGCCACAGTTTGTGTTGCAAACATTCCCAACCCAAACTCAAGCACAGGTGCACGTGCTTGACTATCTTTGTGATGAGAAATCAGCAGCTGGGCACTGCTCGAAATGCATCCCTTCCCATGTCCAGAGCCAGCATGTCCACAGGAATGTGCTTTCAACTCATATTTAATGGATAAATGGTTTTATGCCCAAATGACTGGGAGATTTGGGCAACACTGTATAGCAAAAAAAGCTGTACCAAATCTTCAAAGTATTATGTAATCAGGGATTGATCAAGATTATAGACTAGCTGATGCTTTGCTCATCTCTGTGCTATTCTATGTGTTTTGTATTCAGCAAGGATGGGCACCCACATTAAAGGCTATTCTGGGTTAAATCTGAAGCCCTGTCCTGCAGAAAACATTTGGTAAGTGGATATCTTGCACAATCTCAGGAGGACCATAAGATCTGCAGGCTTTTGGCAAAGGTTCCAAAAGTGAATGCAGAGGTAATGTTTTATGTCAGGATTGACAGCTGACATTGCACAACAAAACTTGGTTTCTTCATGATTTTCTCTCATGTCATAGACAGCTAATTTTGTGGTAGAAAGGTCTGGAATAACATACTGAAACCTGTTCTGCCTGTCAGCTGAACTACTCTGTTGGTCTCTGCTGTATATCAGAGAATATAATAGCCGTCACTCCCACGTAAAATTAACTCTGTTTGTGTATTGTCTATCAGAATAGTATTTAAACGCAGTAACATAATCCGTTGTGAGGCACAAGCATTTCTGTGGTCTGGTTCTGCATCTCCTCTTTTGACATCTGATTTCAGTGTACTCATGCTGGTGCAAATAAGATAAGATCTTTAGTGTAGAATGATTTGAAATGATGCAGGTTGTTTTTATATTTTTGTGCTTTGGTTGAGCTTTGTCTTTAGATGTAGGCTCCATTGCAAAGATAAGGCTGTGTCTGCACATGTTTTTTTAAAATTAGGATGTTTTGTGATACTGGAAATCTTAAAATAGCTGAGCTATATGATATCCTCCCACATTCTTTTCAGAAGCTGATATGTATGTAGTGGGATCCCACATTTCTTGTATGCAATTTATTAGCGAAGCAGGGAAACTGTCTGATAATAATGTCTCCTCAAGTAAACCCCCACCCACACCCAAAAAAACCTCCAAACCAAAACCCAACAAAACTCCCCTACCCCAAAACCCCCTACAACAACAACGAAAAACAAACCCACAACAAAACAGGGCAAAAACAACAGCAGAAACACCACTCTGAAAAATAGGGAAGTTCCATGGGAAAAAAGTCAGTTCTGAAAAAAAAAAACAAAAACCTCGCCTCAACAGATTTTCTTTTCCCCATTGGAAATATTAAACCAGGAGTTCCTAGCTCCATTTCTCCTGGATGATGAGGGTAACCAAATCTCTCGAATGTGGACAGGTCTACTGAGCTGATACCTAGTAACACACCACCTGGCCCATCCTGCCAAATAGTGCAAGCTGCCACCCTTCATTTCCACGCTAAGGCAATTTAGTCTGAGTTATGGCATGAAAATTCTCTTCATCAAATGTCTCAATGAAAATTGCTACTTTTCTCCTTTTATGGGGAGATATGTTATTTTCTAGAGAGTTGTCTGTAAGCTGGTGAACTAGACAACTCTAACATATATGTCTGTTTCTCCTTGACAACTGTGAATCTCACAACTGCTCCCCTAGATTTGGTCTCTTCACAAAAGTGGAAAATACTCTTCAAGGCAGGGTTTTTGTGTTCTCATTCTAAAGCACTTTTTGTAAAACCTTGCTTTTTGTAAAACCTTGCTTACAAAAGAAGTAATGTTTTGGTTTGGTATACTGGGTGTAAAATGTTTGGATATACAGAGGTATTCCTTCTTCTTGATATTCCTGCTGCCCACAAAGAACAACTCACTTTATCCCCACATGTGGACAACTTCAAACTACCAGGATATTTTAGTTATGACATATGAATATATTCAGTGATTGTTTCACAGGCATTGAGTAACTGACTCAAAATTTAGTTACTGCTAGAAATGAGCAAACAGAGGTAACAAATGACAAATGAAGTCTTTTGGCTATTAGCAGTAGTTACCTTTGGATGATGCTCTGCGTCTGCATATGGTAAAAAGTCTGCTCTTTCTGATAACTTCATCTGGCAGTATGTGCCCTCAGAACTTGCTGTGAATATGGTGCTCAGTGTGTAAGAACACGTCCATGAATCATTGGCATATGGCCGGCCTTTGGCAGCCAAGACACAAGAACAGGCTGTGGGAACAGGAACTTTCCAAGATAAAGGGGAACAACACTAGTTGCAATAGTGCTAGAGGGCCAGGAATGCTGCCAGCTGCCCAGTCAAGGAGAGAAAGAGGTTATGAAGACTATGATAGAAGGAAGTAGCAACACCTGAAAAGAGTAGCAACCCCTCAGAGAGCTCCTGGCACAGGCACACTCCAGTCCATCAGCATGCTGCAAAAGTGCAGACGTGACAATTCAGAAACTCCTCCTTCTTGCATATGATGGCCAGACGCATCAGAATGAGACTGCAAACTCCCCAGATAAAATGCCCAAGCCTGTGTGCCAGGACAGGGCACTCAGAACACTGAGGACCACGTTGCCTCCGTGGTGATGCCTGCTAAGAGTTTTGTCTGGCAAACCTCATCATGACAGGACTCAAAACTGGACTCCTTGCCTTCCAAACTTTTCTGCTGGTGTTGGTATGTACTTTCTAAGCTTTTCACTGCTTTAGCTGGATATATCTATAACTAATAGTAGCAGTTGCTTAATAAACTAATATTTTCTTTGAACCTACCTGTGGGTGTGTCACTATTCTTTACCCTGGAATCCTCAAACCCTAGAACACACAGTTATACTTTAAAATCACATTTTTTCAAACTCGTCAGAAGAAAACACTGGACAGGTGTCTTAAAAAAAGGAAACGGAGTAATGGAAAAAGTCATGGTTTGTTGTCTTTGCTTATACAGCAGGGCCTATATAACTACTTAATTGAAGTTTCCCTTCTATGTTTTTCAGTAAAGAAAAGGTTGCAGGCAGCATGAAGGGAAGAGTATTTACCTTTGTCCTGACATTTTTGGACGAAGTCTGGACATATAACAGTAGCGCAGTGTTAGAGCAGTCATAGCACCTGCACCAGAGACTACACTGTAGGTTTGCAAAAAAGTTTTGAGGGGCAGAACACCATATGCCCCCTCACATACACTGTGAAGAATCAGCTGTACATGGAATTACACTGATTTTATACCAAGTCTTTTGTCATGCTTCAAAGTCAAAAACTGCCAGTAATCCATAAGATGAAGTAAAATATCAATGTCATTCTTTACTAATAATTTCATAATGTTGTCATCATATATGAGGAATGAGATTTCCTTCCAGTTTCATGTGGCTTTTGCTGGACAAGTTCTAAGTTTGAAGCAGTTAAAAATCCCCCATGAAAGAGCAATTTGTCTGATAGGGAGTGTGTGGTCAGCGTACCATCCAGAACTACTTGCTTGTATTGACTGCCAGCAAGACAAATAACCAGGTATGCCATTTATCAAAGCAAAGACATAAACCTGAAATGGAAATTTTATTACTTGAAGGGATAAGGGGAATAAAAGACTCTCAAGAAAAATGTGTGATGTAAAATTGAAAGACACTTTACTGCTAAGAGTCAGTAGGGGCTTTGGAAAATATTACAGAGAACATAAAAACTGAAAAGAACATTATTTTTATCTGAGGGTCTGATGGGCAATTTCAAATGAGGTTTCTTTTATTTTTTGAAATTTAGGGTACATTTAAAGAGTAATTGGAGACAGCTCGCAAAAGCTTGGATCTGTCTGTGATTAAGCAACAGCTGGGCCAAAGGAATGGCTTCCTCTAGAAGTCTGAAGATAAATACAAAAGGCCTATAAGAAGCCATTAGCATTCCAAGTACCACAAACCTGGAGTGGAGAATTGTGGCAGGCTTTGTTTATCTTTGTTGCAGGTAATGAAGAATGCTTTCTAGACTGTTTCTTAGCACTTTGCATGTAAAATAAAACATGAACCGGAATATTAACAGGAGTGGGACCTGGGTCATCGCATTCATTTATCCTTAGCACTTATTTTGTGCTTCACCAGAAATAACACAGGAATAAAAATCCTTTTGTGTTCTCCGCCTGCTGAAGTGCTGAGGAGCAACTGAGGGCACGATGTTGGCCTGTGTCTTTGGTTCTTATGACTTTGTTTTCTGAGAAATGGTATTTCCTTGCTGTATTTGCTGCAGAGTAAGTGCAGAAAATTCACAACACACTTATTTTTCAAAGACCAAATGATTAGTATGACTGTTAAGAAAAGGATTTTCTTTATTTAGTGATGTGAGGAGGTGACATCACTACAATATCATATCAATATGATATCAAGGCCATATTAATATAATAGCAGTATCATCCTAGTTCTTGTGTAGTGCTGTCCTTAATCTCAATATGCGGCTTGGCCCTCTTTTGCTTTGATTGTGCGCAGCATATTTCTTTGTGAATGACCTTACTCAAAGGAGCTCAATGCAGTCTTGTTTTTCTCTTGTAAAGCTGGAGACTGATTACTTTATCTTCTAGTTGAGACATTTCCCAGCAAATGCTACTATCTTGTAAAGCACTCGAGAGAGACACAAAGGGCAGGGAGACTGCAACCCCTGGGGAACAACGGATGCAGCAATTACTTCTAGTTCCAGTCTTTCCCCCTGGCTATGCCTGGCTTAGGTGTAGGCTTCCCCCCTAGGCATAGCCACTGTTCTGACCTCAAGCTGTTCACCTGCGTGCCCTTTCAGGGCGTTCCTCGATGGCAGTGCTCACATTCTGCACACACACAGCAGAACTGGCCTCTGTTTTCATAGCAACACACGGTACCCCAGAGAGTTTTGAAAGCTCTTTGCCATCTGATGGTTGCAGATTAGCTTAATTGTTTTGGCAACCACTGGAGGTGGGGAGAAAATGGACGGGTAGTTTCCAGGGCTTGCAAGACTCCTGGCCCTCGGAAGAGTGTGAGCTCTGGCTCTGCTGCCTCCTCTGCCACAGAGACTTATTGCGAAGGTTTGAAATCAGAGTCATAAAAGATGTTCAGGCTTGGTAAAAAGTTTTGAGGTCAGACCTGAAAGGAGGCATAATGCCCTTTTCCCAAGATTGTCTCTTTCCCATAAATACCTTTAGATAACTATATGATGCTGACGTGTATAAGATAATTAAGGTGTTAAAGGCAGACAGCATTTGAGAATAAACTTGTCAACTGCTTTGTTAAGTGACTTTGGTTGAAAGCTGTGTTCTGGTGGGGAGAGCTGTACAAACTATGCTCCAGAGCCAGCAAAAAATTAATCTCTATACCTTTTTAGTATAGAGAAGTGTCAGAGTGATTCACAGGATCACAAGTAGTTTGCGGCCTGAGAGTCACTTTTTTTTAAGTAAAGCTCTCTCTTCTTTGGAGAAGCAGTGTGGATTGGTTTTTTACCTCTTCAAAACAGCTCTTGATTTGATCTATTAATATCTGTGTGATTAAGGAAGGACCGTACTCTGGTTGGGGCTGCAGAAGCACTGGGCAGGGTGATCACCCATTCCCTCAGTCTGCCAGTGCTGTCCAGTCAACCTTCCCACAGTGGGGCACTTCCAGTACCCACTGCTGCCTTCCCCAGACTTGCTGAGGGTGCACTGCATCCTAGTGTCCAGGTCACAGGTATACTTTACTATTGCTAATCTTAACATTTGTTCTTTTATGTATTTTTTAATTTTAAAAACACCTAAATCACCTAAATATTTAAAAATACAAGCAAAGCTTCTTTTCTTTTTTTTTTTTTTATTTTGTTTTAAAGCTTAAAATTTAAGGCTGTATCAAACTTTGATAGCTTTCCTGCAAGATATTTTTAAGTACTCAGTTTTAAGTCTCAGAAGCTTTCGTTAAAAGTTGGAGATAATAACATATCTCCATGGTGGGTACTTCTTTATCTGTAGTATCTATTGTTACTAATCATGAGTTAAAATTATTATTATCACTATCAAAGTACAGCCTAAAGACAACCAGGGGAGATGGAGCTCCAGAGTAAAATGCAGAATTACTGAGACTTGCTGTTTGTTACTGCTGGTGATTTTCAAATGCAGAATGAAATACAAAATGTGAAATGGTATTTTTGACAAAAATATAAAACAAGCATAATAAAACAAATCCAAGCAAAAAATGAAAAATGTGAGTATTGGTTATCATTGAATCATGAGTCAGAAGGGACCCAAAGGATCACTGAGTCCAACTCCTGGCCCTGCACAGGGCATCCTGAAGAGTCACATCATGGGCCTGAGAGCATTGTCCAAATGCTTCTTGAATTTAGGCTTGGTGCTGTGACCACTTCCTTGGGTGAGTTTTTGCTCAACAGAATACCAGATTTTGTGTAAATATTACGTTCAACTTCAGATAACTGGAAGGGCAAATTTTTCAAGAGTGATTGAGGTAAATAGCCTTTAGATAATGACAAAAAAGACCCTTTGAACTTCTGTTACACCAACTTTACTTGGGTCATTTCTAGTCACGGCTGGAATGTTTGGATGTGAGAAATATTTCTTATACCACCATTCCCGAGCCATCAGCTCAGGCTTCAGTTCAACAATGCACATGCCTGGCTTAATTTCTGCATTTCTGATATGTGAGGCATCTGAGTGCTGGCGGGGACGTGCCTCAGCCCTGGGCTTGCCTTAGTCCTGTAATCAGTGGTGTTATTCTTGGCCACACAGAGAGGAAAATCCCTTGTCTCTGTTTGGATTGTGGGAGAGGAAACTGAGCAAATGAAACCTTCCTGTTCAAGGGGCACAGGAGACCTCCCATGCTCCTCACCCCCTCACCCTCCATCCTAGAGCAACCAGACAGCCCACAGCTTCAGGGTAACATGTTGTGCTATCAAAGCATGAACAACTACTTGTAATTTATCTCATCAACATATTTTTGAGCTTCAGCTACCGTTAGTGTTCCACACTGTCTGGCTTTTAATCTGCTTTTTTTTGTGCTCTCACAGGTGAGTGACAGAGGTCCTCTACAAGCAAAAGAAACACTGATTGCTTCAGTCTCTTCTACTGAGCAGTTACCTCTTAGATTTGATTTCTTTTGCCTTTTAAAAAACACTGTTTCTTTTGCACTTTTTTGGTTTGCACTGCACATTGGTCAGTCTAGTCTTCTCCAGATATATATATCCTTCCATCCTTCTTTCTCTCTCTTCAGCCTCTAGACTTCACTGTCGATACAAAGTCATATAAATTGACATATCAAAATACACCCTCCCAACTTTTGGTAAAACAGAGAATGATCCAAGAAATTTTTCCAAGCTTTCCAATAAGACTTAGTGTCTTCAGCCTGTCATTTCTACATGTGATTTCACAGATTTTCTGCTTTATCATGCAACCAAGTAAGAATATTTTAGTTTCTAATAAAATGCCTCTAATAAAAACAGAGAATCTTTCTGGAAGTTTGAAATAGAATCATACCTACTGTAACAGGCTTGGTATTGTTTTTTCTGAAGAGGGAAGTGTTTGAGCAGTGATTAGGGCTATTCTTAGTGATAGCTCTTACTCAAGCTTGTAGTCAGTCAGGTAGAGCTGGGAAAGCACCAGTAAAAAGTTCCAGCAGATAACACAGAAATCAGTCACGACTGTTAGTGTTTCCAGTAGCACTGTTGTTTTCATTACTTCATGGCAAAAAGAAACAAGGCTGAGTGACAGTTTGCATTTCCTGGCAGTGTGCAGGAAAAGCTTATTTGGAAACAAACATATTTTGCTAATTGCTGTCTAAGAAAACTTGACGTTTATTCCTACACGTGACGTGATTTCTCCAGCAGGCTTTCCTATACATGTTGCATCCAGACCTGTTACTGCACATATTGTTGTAAATAGATGGTGGTGGTCTGGCTTTGTTTCTCTTTCCTTTTTATTTTTAACTTGTTTCCCTCAGCCCCCCCATTCTTTTCTCTAGTGTATATCTTGCCTATCTGTAGAATAGTAAACTGAAACATGGACAGAAGGGGGTATATATATGTATTTCAACATTGTCTGTCTTATTCTGGCACTTCTTTTTGGATCCCTAGGGAAATATGCTGTGTGAGGACACCTGTCTGCACCAGAGAGATGATGTATTCTCTAGCACTGACCTGGAAGCACCAGGCAATCTGAAAAAGAATTCCTCCTCATTGCCTTCCATGACTAAAACTTCCATTTTCATAGCGTGACATTAGAACATGTTTTACTCACAACTGGAAGATATAACTACGTGGATTAAAACAGTCCGTTTTCCTTTCCCTCTGGGAGTGGGGCTGAAATACCAAAACTGATGAAGAGCTACATAGAGAAAATAAGGAAAATTTTTCTTTTTGCAACAGCCTGTTTACCCAGTTGTTAATACATAAACCTTTCAGATGCACATGATTGCATCAATAACATATGGCAATTTCTTAGTCTACTAGAAATGTTACAATTGTTTCTTTTCTTTAAATAAGTTTGTAGAACAGACTGTCTTCCTCTGTCAACATATTCCTGATTGACTATTTTATTAGCTTATGTTATTGTTACTTTGTTCTTGATTGCTTTATAAGAAGCACGTTTACTGTCTGCTACTTTAGAGATTAAATTTCTGTGTTTTATTTTTTCTAACTTCTATTTTAACATATATTTTACCATTATAATTATGTATTAGATATAAATAAATTATATATTATAGTAATATAACTAGTAGAAATTATATATTTTTTACACTTATAATTTCTAAAAAAAATACATTAGACTGCGTTAGACTTGCAAGGTGTGAGTACAAGTGGTCATCCATGAGCAGCACCAACAAAGGCAATCAACAGTGAGCTTTTACACAGAGTAAGAGCCAGCTGATAGACCATCCCCTCTGTGGCATTTGCTTAATAACGAGCTTGAGAATAATCCATTGACTTTAGCTACTATTGCTTTGGTGGAGAATGGGTCAGACTGGCCTTTTCCATCCTGACTATGAGAAATGTTTGTAAGAAAGTATTCTGGAATTCCACTCCTCTGGTCTAGATCTGAGGCAAGGTCCCAGCTACTGTCTGATGGGTGGGTTTGGACAGATCAGTGGTACAGCAAGGACCAGGGTGTCAAAGGCAGGCCTGAAGGTGATCATGTAAGTTTCCCTGGATGCTGGAGCTGATAGGAGACAGCACTGGCAGGTACCTGTGGTTGGGCAAGGCAGAAGTGCTAAACGTATCTAAATAAAATGCAGTTTTTTATCTGGAGTGTGTCCCTCATGAGATGTACTTGTGAATGAGTAAAAGTGCTCTCTGCACTTTCGACTAGGTCATCAAGCAGTTTCTGATGTGACAAGAACAACAGTATTTAAGAGCTGTTGCTGTTGAGTTATCATGCAATGTGTTCTGGTAGCTGGGTACTCCCATTTCAGCCAGGACACTCTAAGAATTTGAGGGTTTGTGGCATGCCTGTGTGTGTATGTAAATGTCCTTCTCCAATTCTAACCATTCCCCCTTCCCCCTTTTCCACCCACCAAAGTTATTTGTGGCAGGTGTTAACACAGAAAGGGACCTGTGCTGAAAGAACTGTGTATATATTCCATACATATATGCAGACTTCTCTTCTGCATACTCAGGGTTTTGGAGGTCCTGCATCCCCAAAATACTTGTGTGTTTTCTATAATGGAAAATGAAGGATGGTTAAACTCTGGCACAGGCTGAATATTGCTACATTACATGACCAAGTTACTGGTGCCACATGTATGGGTATCAGTCTGTCATGTCTGACTTTGGGCTACTTTGTGCCTGGTTGTTCCCTCTGTGAGCAGTTGTTAGCTCCTAACAATTAGCATCCCAAGTTGTCACATGTTCTGAAAACACATTTCTATGAAAACACAGAAAAAGCTGTGTCCTTTCACGGATAATGAAAAATTTAAACATAGACTACAGGAACCTCTAGACTGACAATTGCGTCAGCAGATGCTGACCCTTCCAAAGCAGGAGCCTGCAGATTAGAGTTCTGTTTTTCAAGATGGGGATATGCCTTGCATTGTAGCTATTTGTGGAAATGGGAGCAAAACTGTGAAAAGTGAGCATATGATGTATGCGGGACTCCTTTGTTCTTGATTTTTTTTTCTTCTGAAAAAATAAATATAGAGGCTGAAAGAATATGCATTTCCATTTAAGAATAGAATCACAAAACTTGCTGGCCAGTGTGAGTGTGCGTAAGAGTGTGTAAGCGATCATCATTGCTTTTGTCTTCCTTAGAAGTAAGCTATTCCATGAATTTTGACATAAGTTAGGTATACCTAGAGCCATGGTCTAAATTGGCTCAATGAAGCTGACCATGGACTGCGGTGCTGTCAGATGCCCAGTGCCTCTACTGCCTTCTTGCTTAACAGAGGACAACTCTTCCCTCGGCAGTTCCCTGAGAGAGATCGTCAGTTTCCTAATGGTACCTGTGCCCTTTCCTCATCTGTCTGGGAGCTAAAGCGTGTATGAGCAGCTGTGCATCGTCCTCTGCAGACAGCTGTGCTCAGGAATCACAGAATCAGCCAGGTTGGAAAGGACCTCTGAGATCATCAAGTCCAACCCTTGAGCCACTACCACTGCGATTACTAAACTGACACTAAGTGCTACATCCAGTCTCATCTTAAAAACTTCCAGGGACAGAGAATCTACCACTTTCCTGGGCAGCCCATTCCAATGCCTGATTATCCTCTTTGTAAAGAATTTCTTTCTAATATCCAACATAAACCTCAATGGCAGAGCTTAAGATCTTGCCCTCTTGTCTTCCTGATAATTGCCTGGGAGAAGAGACCAAGCCCCACCTGGCTACAACCTCCTTTCAGGGAGCTGTAGAGAGTGATGAGGTCTCCCCTGAGCCTTCTCTTCTCCAGGCTAAACAACCCCAGCTCCCTCAGCCTCTCCTCGTGGGACTTGTGCTCAAGTCCCTTCACCAGCCTGGTTGCTCTTCTCTGGACCTGCTCCAGCACCTCAATATCCTTCCTGAACTGAGGGACCCAGAACTGGACACAGCACTCCAGGTGTGGCCTCACCAGAACTGAGTACAGGGGAAGAATCACTTCCCTGGTCCGGCTGGCCACACTGTTCCTGATCCAGGCCAGGATGCCATTGGCCTTCTTGGCCACCTGGGCACACTGCTGGCTCATGTTCAGCTTCCTGTCAATCCAAACTCCCAGATCCCTTTCTGTCTGGCTGCTCTCCAGCCACTCTGTGCCCAGCCTGTAGCGCTGCAGGGGGTTGTTGTGGCCAAAGTGCAGGACCCAGCACTTGGCCTTGTTGAACTTCATCCATTGGAATCAGCCCAACTCTCCAGTCTGTCCAGATCCCTCTGTAGAGCCCTCCTGCCTTCCACCTGATCAATACTCCTCCACAGCTTGGTGTCATCTGCAAATTTGCCAGTGGCACCCTCCATCCCCTCATCTAAATCATGGATAAAGATATTAAACAGGACTGGGCCCAGCACTGATCCCTGGGGAACACCACTGGTGACCGGCCGCCAGCTGGATGCAGCCCCGTTCACCAGCACTCTCTGGGCCCGGCCCTCCAGCCAGTTCCTAACCCAGCACAGAGTGTCCCTGTCCAAGCCATGGGCTGCCAGCTTTTCCAGGAGTGTATTATGGGAGACAGTGTCAAAGGCTTTGCTGAAGTCCAGATAGACACATCCACAGCCTTCCCCTCATCCATCAGGCAAGTCACCTGATCACAAAAGGAGATCAGGTTGGTCAGACAGGACCTGCCCTTCCTAAACCTGTGCTGGCTGGGTCTGATCCCTTGTCCATCCCGTAGCTGTTGTGTGATTGCAGTCAGGATGATCTGCTCCATAACCTTGCCAGGCACTGAGGTCAGGATGAGAGGCCTGGAGTTTCCTGGGTCCTCCTTGCAGCCCTTTTTGGGGATCGGCAGGACATTCACCAACTTCCAGTCGTCTGGGACCTTCCTAGTGAGCCAGGATTGTTGGTAAGTGATGGAGAGTGGCTTGGCAAGCTCTTCTGCCAGCTCCCTCATCACCCTTGGGTGGATCCCATCTGGTCCCATAGACTTGCAAGGATCCAAGTGCCTCAGCAGGTCGCTGACTGCTCCCTCTTTGATTACAGCTTCTTATCTCTGTCACAAGTTCCAGAAGCCAGCTGTCCTCAGGACATGTCTTGGGCCATCCTCCTCTGGCCTGGCTGTTGCCTGTTGCTGTTTGCCCACAGCATTTGGAGGCCCCTTAGGTGTGTTTCTCACTCCCAAAGTGGGCACAAGAGGTGATGCTTCCGCAGTCCGCCCTCTCTCACCAGGAATGGCCCTTTCCAGAGGAAGGGTAGGCAGGGCCCAACCACAACCTGTGCTGGAGCAACCACACCAGTCAGAGCCAGTCATGTACCAGTGCTGCTGCAAGGATGTGGCTGGAGCGAGAGGCTGTGGCTTGCCCAGAGAAAGTCCTGAGCTTCACAGGGCCACCTAACACCTGTGGCTGTAGGCAATCACAGTGCTGTGAAATGGAGTATCAGTTCATCCAGAGCTCAGATGGGCCATGGGAAGGAAGTGGTGGAGCTGCAGTACCTGGGCATGAGGCTGATGTTCTGGGAGAAAACCTGGTCATCACTATGGTCTCTAGGTGCCATTGCAAAGTCTGCCAAGTGGGCCAAGCTGCCACTTCCCTAGCCTCACCTGCTTGCTCTGTGGTGATGTGGGGTGCTGTTGCTACATGTAAGCAATGCCTGGATTCCCAGGATCACAAATGTGTTGGAAGCAGGTGTGATTAATTAATTTGTTGAGCACCTTCTTGAGCCACCCTATAAGAAACCCAAAAGGGCTGGGAGAAACCAATAACTTGCTGATATCAGCCCGGGTTTGCCCCCTGTGTGTGAAGCCAGTATATACGGGTATTAATAGTGAGTACCAAGGAGGAGGGTAGTCTGCCTAGGGGTAAGGAGAGAGCAGTGACAAAGGGGTATTTGGACTGGGTAGCATCTGGGGTCCCCAGTTCCCACTGTGGGTGACCACATGGCCAACTCAGGCACCTGGAACGTGCTGCAGGTTTCTGGACAAGAAAATCTGTCAGGGGTGTGGGGATGTTAGCCAAGGCATGCTTAGTATTAATGCATAAGGTCTATCCCCTTTGTAGTTTGTCGCTGTATTTCCCTCTGAAGTCACCAAGTCAGACAAGGAAATAAAGCTCTGTAGTTCACAACTGCAAACGTGTAAATGCTACTGAAAAGCCAGGACATGGTGAGGAATTGTCAGTCTACGCTGACCTGGGCGTAGCCGCCTGCCTTTCTCAGCATTGTTCCTCCTGCATTTGAACTGGGGGGAGAGGCATTCTCACCCTGCAGCTCCCACTTCCCACAGCCCCCCATTTGCCTCTCCTACCCCACCCTCTGTGCGAGCTTGGCTGCCTTCGGTCAAAAAATCTGCTAGGCTTGGCACAAACACCTTCTAATGTAAACATCAGAGAACTATAGAAACCTCTCTGTTCTTGCCGGTTCTTCTGAGCCTTGCTTTCAAAGTGCTGACTGTGTTGGTTCTTATCGTAAGTCAGTCTCAGCAATTAACTTTCTTTTGATCACTTGGGAGTGTGCCTTTTTTTTTTCTTTTTAAGTGCACTTTTAATAGCAGATGAATGTAGTGACCAAATACACAACCATGGGATTTTTCATTTAAAGGATATGCTACTTAAACAGATGGTATCTAGCCTCTCCATACAAAAGTAAAGTTTTAAATTACAATTTTATAGATGAGAATAGTAATGAGGATTATTATCTTGAAATAGACAACTTAGGTGTGTGTAAGAACATGTGAAAACTGGCATGCAGATTTTAAATACAGTATGTTGAAGTCTGAAGTAGTTTACTAAGCTGTTTCACATTAACAGCTGTATGAGAGACTGATGAATTTTTTCTACCTACACAGGTATGGTACATGGATACTGGTGCCCTGAATGTGGAGCTAAGTAGGTGTAGGCCAGTTCTGCACTTTGTTTCTAAAGACTTACTCCTGGAGCCCCGTGCAGCCATCAGTCTCTGCTATTGAGTCCCAGTGAACACAAACAAGTTTTTTACTCATTAGGAGACAGATGCTCAGTGAGACTCAGTCCCTGAGCTTTTGTGTTCTGGACTTTTCTTTCTCCCTCTTGACAACACTGCACATTGTAGAATGTTGCTGTACTACTCCAGAGGCATTTGGCTCCATGGATTACTGAGTGAAATGTGAGTGGATCTATAAACAGAATTAAAGCTTTTATTTTAGTGTAAAGTTTATCTCTTGCTATTAATGGTACCTTTTACAAATGCTCGGTAGACAAGAGTATGTCTCACTGCTCACAGTAGTCAGGATTGTTGGTGGTCTGTTTTGTTGAGCAGCATTACATTTCTGGGGTTACCCCTCATGAGCCACGAGACATGCTTTTTTGATGCAACCATGAATATTGAAAAAAATCCCTCTCAGTTTGGTGATTTAGATCACAACCTTGTTGCAGCATGCATGCGGGCTGCATGTTTAAGTTAGCATGTGGCAGATTTGTTGCTGTAAAATTTTTTGTGAAGAGGTGACCAGAATGCTCAGCTTTTCATGCTGTCAGTGACAGTGCAAGGATAGCACTTGCATTTGCTCATACCTACCCCAGATGGAATTCGTGAATACGTCATTTGCTTGATGATGTTTTTGTTTTATAGATTAGTATGTTTGTTATTGATGAAGACTATACATAGTTCAGACTCATATAATTAAAAACTAGGGCTATTTATATATAGTACTTCCAGTGCTCCTCCTTTGAGACCTTTACAGTAAGCTTGGGCAGGTATGATCCATAATTGTTAAGGTTCAACCCAGATGTAGTTCTTCAGTCTGGTGCTGCTCACTGCAAAAAGAGGTTTCTGTCATGCAAAACTCAGGGTTTCCTTGGTGTAGCATCTCTCTGACAAGCATGTAATTTGTAGCTATGAGTTTTCTTATGCCATCCTCAGAAAATTGCCTCTCTTGCTATACAAATTGCAAAATCTGACTTCATAGGTGATGGCGTCTCCGAGTTTTTTCTTATACTGTGATAAATGCAATTTAACTTAAGATGAGAAGAACTTTTGTATGAATCAGGTGAAGGTTCAGCCAACCCAGTGTCCTGTTGCAAGCAGTGGCCTGCAAAAAGTGCTTAAAGAGAAGGATGAGGAACAGGGTTGTAGGAAGCGATTATACTCACCTCCAGTAACCAATAGTTTAAGAATTTCCTGTGTTAAAATTTGCATCCGGATCATTGTGTCTAATAGCCACCAGTGGGTTTATCCTCCACAAAATCCCCCTCTTATTTTAAATTCCTTTTATGCTATGGCCTCCACAGCTTCCTGTGGTAATGAATTCCACAGTCCATTTAAGAAGCTATGTGGAGAAAACATTTCCTTTCCTTTAAACTGGATCATTTCTTTGAGTGCCTCCTTATCTTACTATTGTGAGAAGTCACGAAAAATCATTCTCTACAAACCTTTCTTTGTGGTATTTATCATTTTGTAGTCTTCTGCCATATTCTGTTAATATTTTGGGTTTATAGTGTTTGATTTGATTTTCCTATCTTTTTGAACTTTGTCAAATAGTTCTCTTGAAGAAAGTTAAGACTAACTTGCTTTAATCAGAATAATAAATTAGAATGGTCAAATGAAAAAAAAAAATTCTTTTAGTCTCTTCTTTTATAGAAACTCTTCCAAACTTGTCATCATCCTGGACTCTGTGTAGCCTTTTTGGTTTTTCATATACAGTGAGGTGGGTTAGTATGAACATTGAGCTCTCATGTTTTTTGTGTACCAGCTTTCCTACATAGTTTTAGCTAACGTAGTTTAACATTATGCATATTTATGTAAGATTATGTATTCATTCACATATAATACTTTACACTCACTAGAATTTCATTCCCTGCTTTCTTCCAGTCACTCTGCTGTTCTCTGCTTTGATATTCTTCAGCACATCTCAACAAGCAGTTTTAGGCTGGATAAGTCTATTTCAAATCAGTTTGATTATTTTGAACATTTCACGTCAAAAAGAGTGTAAATTGGTCTCTCTACTGGTTTGCTGAATTATCTGGGAAGTAATAACAATTATGATTTAAATATTCAATTGTTACCTTTTTGATACATCCTTCAGATGTAGATTTACATGAAGACAGTGAAGTCTGTGCTTGAACAATGCAATCAAAGTGCCTGCGTTGTTCAACCAGGTCTTAATACCAGCTACTCCTTGAGCAAGTCAGTGAAATCATATGAATGCAGATTTCCCCTTACCAGGTAATCCAAGTGCAGACAGGGAAAGCATATGGCATCTTAAGTAGAAAACTGTCTTATAGTCTGTATTAGTTCCCCTAGCATAGAGGAGGAACACCTCTGCTGTTCCTTAAATTGTTTTTGTAGTCACCCTTCATGGGAAAAGGGTTGTTTTCCATAGCTGGGTTGGACTGTATATCATTAGAAGCTGTTGTAAATACAATTAGCCAGCCAAACAGGAGGAGCTGCAATATAGCATGATGACTCTGGCTTTTTTATTTGCTTGTTTACAGGTAACTTTTACAACCCATCATTATATTTGTGGTTGAATTTGGGGAGTACATGTTTTAAGTTACTTACATTTATTCATGTGGATGAGAGTGTATGGTCCTTTTCTGTAAAACATTACATTATCCTGGAGTAGGTAGAATGACTTTTGTCAATATTAATGCACGTATCTTTGCTCTTCAGAGGCTTGCATGCCCAAAACGTTTTTAAATCTAGTGAGAGAGAAGTACTGGCTTCTCTCTTTTTGAGATCAGCATATAAAAGAAGTGATTCTGAACTATCTATCATTTTGTGACAGCATGTAGTGTTAGAAGTTACTATATTTCAGCATTAAAAGCAATATAGAAATTACAACAGCCCGAAGAAAAGGTATTTCAAGACCTTTTTCCTTCTAGTGGATAATATTTACTTTGTTTTGGTTGAACAGGTTTTTAGAGATCATTATGTTTAATTACGATGAATGTAACTCTTGAACTAACAATGCTTTCATATTGAAAAAAATACCAACAAGAACATTTACATTTTCTTCCATGACAGATTATAAGTCAGTTCACATATGTATAAAGTGGAGGATCAAAATTTTTCAGATAATTTTTCTGTTCCCATACGTATGTTAAATATTGAGAAATAAAGGTCTATAAGCTAACAAAAACAGTACCAAACACACAATGTTTGAAAAATTCAGGGCACTGCTCTTTTTAAGGGAATAATTACAATTACTTTCTAAGAGCATGACAGAAATATTGTGACTTATGTAGTAGTGGTGGACATCAAAAAAAGGAGATTTTTGCAAAAGAGATTTTAATGAAGACACAGTGGTACAGATTGCATTACTTTCATCCAGGCAGGTTTTCTAGCTAGCCTGTCCAGTATGTGCATAATTTGCTTCCAGTTTCTACCTGCTAGAGAAACCTGTTGCTCACTCGTTCTATGATCCTAAGTGTATCAGAACTCCTGGAAATACTAGTTGCTAAGAATAACAAGAGAAAACAGAGCCAAAGGGCATAATGTGTTAATTGTTTGCAGAATGTTCCTGGTGCAAATTTCCTTACTTTCTCCATGAACTGACGCTTTCTCTTAAATTCATGGAAATTCTCCTTGCTATTTCCATAAAATGCAGGTACTTTATCTGAACTGAAACTCCTTTGTGGTTGCAAGGTGTGGGTGGCAGAATGCTGAAATGCCTTTCAACTAGTCTCCCCAGAATTCTGTTTATAGCATAATGCGATAGACACAGTTTTGGAATTATACTGTCAGCACAACTGTCATGTGAGAAATCTCTTTCTAGAAATACATTTATGGGAATGGCATAGAGATAGCCCACTGCTGTTGTCTGAGTGCTGTTGTCTGAGATCTCCTTTCCATTAGCCATGGATCTGCTGATGAAAAAGATGGCAAGTGGAGAAATGTGTGAAAAGTAAAATCTTTCATATCAGTGGTAATAGGGGCCCTGCCAGCTCCAGAGGGAGGACTGATTATTTCATGTAATTAGAATCTGAGATGAAGATGATGACAAATGGAATGATTTTAATGGGAGAGAAAAACAACTGTTTTTACCAACTGTAAAGGTCAACTTGCATTACACATGAGATGAGATGTCCTCTTTGTAGTTTCTATCAAGCCTGAAAATTTATTTCTTCTAGCATCTCTGTATGCTCCTTGGGCTCTCTAAACCTGACCATATAATAGTGTTATCAATGAGAACTCTGCAGAGTCCCAGCTCTAAGCAGTTAATTTTGCTTGACATAAGAAAAAAGAAATTGTTTCTTGGGCCCATTCCTGTCTTTCATTTAGTCCATTCCAGGCTTCCAATGGCAATGATGAGTGCCAGAGGCTCTGAAAGAAGTTGGCCTCCAGGAGGGATTTGAGCTAACTTGTCTTCCTTCTCCCAACAGTTAAAACTTGAATGTGGAATCATAACTTTTTACATAAGGTATAAAAATAACTGCATTTTTAAAAACTTTGGGTTTAGGTTTTTAATGTTTAGGTTGCTAAATGCACCCTAAAAAAGTTAGGTATATCAAGCAGGTGCTTGCCAGAGAATTGTATCTGCAACCCTCACCTTTCAGTACATAGAAGGAGAAGACATATAACAGACCAGCTGTTGGAGATTCAGCCACATGATGGCACAAGGAATTCAAACTCCATTCTGAGACCATGACCTGTTAAGGATGTACTTTGAAATATGGCACATTTTAAGTCAATCTCATGTTGTATATATGTGATTAGTAAAGTGACTGCAGGCTCTTGGAAGTCATTAAGTTTGATACCACGTCATTCTAGGTTTTGTTATTATTACTGTTTCCTGTACACTTTTTGCTACTGTCTTTTCAAGTTTATTATTTAAAAGAAACTTTTTAAGCCTTCCTTACTTTCTAAGTCAACTTGATCTTCAGGTACCAACAAAAAAACCCCATAAGGAATGCTTTTCTTGACAAACCCTATTGGCTGTCTCTGCCAGCTCTCTGCTCTTTGCCAGTGCTGTCTCAGTCAGGGACAGCTATTGGAACAGATCTCTGTGCTGAAATATCTGGACTTTGGGAGCCTCATTGTCTGGCTGTCCCACACACATGCTCATCCTGATTACAGCAAAGGCATTCTTCTTGTCATGTGTGCATCAAACCCTTCTCCTTACATCTTTGCGGGTGTGAAACAACTGCCGTTATCTGATTCTCCTAGGGAAATGAAGTTGAGGTGCAAGAGGGTAGCAGTCATAGCCATTGACAGGCCTGAAAAGAAAATGTAATGGAGTCTTAATGCAAAGAGGGAATAAAACTGCATATGTTGGCATTCCTGAGAAAAATGTGTACTGAGAAAATAGGGCTCAGAGGCAAGGCTCAGAGACTAAGTAGATGTTTTGTGGGATGGGAGGGGGAGTGGGAGTGGAGGGGACACAAAAGGATTGAGTTGTCTACACTTACAGTATGAAATGAGGAATTTTTTTTTCTGTCTGCAACTGGGTTATATTTCTTTCTTTCTTTCTTTCTTCTGTATCTCGTTCTCCCAGATAAGGTGTTGGTCATATGGCTTCAAAGGTTTTAGTGCACTCAACAGCAAGCCTGTGTTGGTGGTCTTGGTTTTCCATGGAATATTTGCAATTTTGTGTAATCATAGTGGGTGATGGAAAAAGGAAGATGGGAGAGAGGGAGGCGGTACCTATATATTGCAATGTTGAAACTAAGTAAGGTATGACATTACTTCAAGTCAGTCAAGCAGGAATTCACATTTTAGCTTGGGAGGGCCAAGTTTTGGTCCTTATATGATCCTGCATTGAGATAGGTTTACTGCAACAAGAAGAAGGATAATTTAAAAATCAAGTGTTCCTGTTACCTACAGGGTCTTTGAAAAGATTTTTGTTTGAGTGTGACTATCTCCATTTATCCCTCCTACAAGAGTGATACTGTGTTTTTCGATCACTGCTGTGTTGTGTGGCTTGATAAGGAGCAGTGTTTACTGTGCTGCACAGGTTTGACCAAGCTGTGTTGACGTTACACGTCAGTGAGTGCCCATCCTGGAATGAAAGTCTGGCGGCCCTTCTTAAGAATTAGCATTTCCTCATTGGAGGTGAGAGACAAAGGTCATAAAGTGAAATGGACTTGCCTACATACTTTATCTTATTTTCCTCTGTTGTGTTTCTGTGTATATGTGGTACTGTTTATTTTGCAGATGTATCACACTGAAAGGTGAAAACTATTTGAAATATGGGTTAGCCTATTTGCATTTGTGTCTTTTAATTTGTGATCTTCAGTTACCTTTGCAAGTAGGTAGATTCTCAGGTCTTATAGATCTTTAGAAAATTTTTCAAGTCCTCTTCTTTATTCATGTTCAATATCCAAGAAATATTTAGGAGGCAAAAAACTAAAATGTTGTCTTGCTGTTCTACACTGCTCATTTGATTTCTTGTCCATTTGGTCTGTTTTTAAAATCTTTATGCCAGTATGCTCTGCCAGCTACAAAACTGTTGGCATTCACTTAGTGAATGCTGATGAATTTTCTGGTTGGCTCATTATTCTGTTTCCATTAGAAGTGACCTACTTGGGTGGCAGCTGCTGTGTGAAAGAAGTGTGGACAGTAATGTATGCAGATTCGTGGTGCATGGTACTGACCAGGCATGGCCTAAAACAACCCTGAGCTAGACTGCTCAGCAAGAAGTTGTCATTTCAGTACTTCAGTGAGTCCTCCCAAGAGAAGCAGGCATATGACAGATTTCCAAGACCTGACAAAACCTGTCAAGGGAGGTAATATTTGAGATAGTCAGCTTCATTAGTGTACTTGCTGTTTTGGCCTTTCAACTTTGTTTAGAACCTTGCAATTTAGTAGTTTTGAATTTCTAGTTTAGTATGTATTTTGCTGTCTGGCAGAAATTATAGTTATTCTCAGTGCATTTCAGGAAAGTACTGTGGAGAACAAGAAGAAATCAATATTTTTATGCAGTAAATGTTTCTTTTGAAGTCAGAGCTATAAATGAAAATCATAGTTAAAGCTCAAACTTCATAACAAGCTACCTAAGCCTATCAATAAATCAGCTTTTCTTCTATGAAGAATTTTTTCGCTTTGAAATTGTTTTACAAATAGTCTCATCGCATGGGATAAAGAGAGGATAATGTTTATGCCAAAAACTTCACAAGTTCTCTCTGAGTGCAGATGAATTGACTAAATTATCTTTAGAAAATAGATTTTTTGTGCAATATGAGACACCCCACTCTCACCCATGCTATTTAGAAACTGGAATCCTGATTTCTATTACAGAGCGATCTATGTCTTGATATTAACCTTATTATGTTTGGTTTATTGGTTAAGGACCTTTTTGCAAAAGAGCTATAGAGCTCTAATAAAGAACAATGATCTTTCTCAGCCTCAAAGAATGGGCCAAAGAATATTTCTTTTACAATTCTGTGAGAGGGTGAAGGTCTATAATCTGGACTGTGCAGAACTCCATGTGGTCAGAACACATCTTACAGCCGAAAACCCTCTCAAAACTGTGTTGAACTAGATTAACAGAGAATACTCCCTGAAGCAAGCAGCAAATTACAGTTTTACCTTTAAAAATATCCCCAGACACCTGAAAAGGTCCCTAAGCTACCTAAAAATCCAGTATGGCAACTATATGTCCTACTTAAGGAAGACCCTGATCTGTATGATATAATTCTAAATTAAATGAGTTTCTCAAAGAAAAATCTTTTATATTAAGCACAACCCATTTTGCATTTGACAGCATCCAGTAAGATGCTGTCATCTTTCATGTAGGGAAATTAAACCCCGAAGAGATGGGGTGCATCTGTCTAGCTTGAGAACTATATCAATGAGATTTGGCTTCATGTTTTTGCTGTAAGTGTTAAGATTGATTTCTTAATTCCAAATCTCTTTTCTCCTAAAGAGAAAAAGACAAACTAAAAGAATCTAATCCTGCCTCTTGGGCTCAAACCTGTGCAGCTGATTGATACTGTTCTGCCATGTTTGAGATATAAACTAAAGAAAGACCCTCATGTAAAGATTGAAATTATCTGATTAAGTCTTTAATGTAGTATCTGTGTGTACCTATTAAAAAGGAAGAACTTAGGTTAAATGAAGAACCTGTTAAAATGAAGGCCTCTTATTCTGTGAATTCTTAGAGAAGTAGTTACAAAGCTATTTGTTAGCCTGGCAACATCAAACACCCTGCAAGCCCTACAGAGCTCTGAGTATCTGCTTACAGGCAGAATCCAAATAATTGGGTTTATCCACAGCATCATCCCTAAGATGTCCTCAAGATATGAACCCCTTACCTTTCCCACAGGCTAAGGTTTGCTATCAATTTTTGATATTCATGTCAGGTGCTTGTGGATGACATTACTGAAGCTCTTTCAGTCTTTGTATGGGTTCTTCTGTCTCTTCTCTTTGGTGGGAAAGCTCCATTTCCCATGTCGAATCTAGCTGTAGAGGAAAAAAGGCTTGTGAGGTATAGCAAACAAGTAGACAGATATGATTCTATATTTTTTTTCCTATCTTGACATTTTTTAAGTGATGGAACAAGCTTCAGGTGAGAGCTGAAACTGAATATTTGCTCTTTGTATCATTATTGACTGGTAGTTTGTGACTTTGCAGGCATTATTTAACTTCTCATTTTGGAGTATTTTCAAAGTATGACCTGTTAGTTTTTCTTTTTTTTAATGGTAACTCTTTAAGACATAAAAGCATAAAAACCAGACAGAGCTAACCAAACACAAAAAGGACCTCTTAAGCCTTTTACTGTCTGATGTGCCTTATTACAGGTCTATAGAAGAGTCTTCACAGTATTTTCCACCATTATTGTCAGTAAAGTTTCTACGCAATCACCAGTGGATCTTGATACAGACTCTGCTTAAACACTCAATGCAAATCTTCTGTTGCATTGTAGGGTAAGTGCTGATATGAGATGCTGAGTAACATCCCTTTGAGAGTTATGCTGATGAAAACCAACTGGACTGATCTATGAGCTGACTTTCCAAGAGGAAGTACTTGTTGCATTCTCTATTTTTTTTAGTCTGTCCTCTTTGCTGGAATACAGCAGGATGAAGCCCAGCAGTCTTTAGCCTTCCAGTGCAGTATGTAGTCTTTTGACACTTGGGAAATGCAATGTACTACCTAGCTTTCTAAAGCAAAAATTGATAGCACTGTGACTCATATCAATGAAAGGTGCAGACAGACTCTGTTCCCTCAGGGAATATGAATATATTATGTGTGTATGTTGGAAAGAAAGGGAATGAGGGCCAGGAGAGAGCACTGAACTCCTGGAGTCATACTGGTTCCTGACTTACTGCTGAAGACAATTCTAAGTTTTACAGTGAAGATTACAGCAAATATTTGACTGATTGTTTATCTTAATTTCTTCATCCTACTGACCATTTAGATTTTCATTTAGAGTCTGTGCCCTCATGACTACAAGTCAAATAATTCACATCCCATGCTTCTGTCAACAGCCACTGCCATTGCTTCCTGAGTATGGTACTACTCTATTGAGAGAGTTGAGTATTTCAGACCTGTGTGACTGCAAAGCAGCCCCTTAGGTTCTGTTTTGACAATGAAATTACTAAGTTGACAGAGCCCAGAAGAGAAAAGGCATTCGTAGTTTTAGCAGTTATGAAGCTAGGGTAGGCACACTCAGGACTCAGTACTTAGTGATTTCTGAGAGTACATTGAAGCATCCTGCAATCTTTTGTGCATGTGGGATTTAAAAACTCTGGTAATTCAGTGTGAAAAGACCAGTTTTCTATTTAGCAAATAAATCTCTCTGATATCAATTTGAGTGGGATTTGGTCTCTTTTTTTGTTGTATTTCAGTTCTCTCTTATGTTACATAAGGGATGTTAGTTAACTAGGTTGTGTTAAGTAGCATCAATATTTCAAAACAGGCTTGGGGTGCTCTACTGCGGATAGAACCAGCATATTTCTGAGATCAGTGCATGAGTCTGAGTCCTTTCATTGGTGCAAAAGTAATTTGTTTCCACTTTCAGTAGAGGACCCTGTGAGAGAGTAGAGGACTCTCACAGATGGGAAACTTTGTGGTGAACTTGTTAGAATGGCTGGAAAGGATATTTCAGACAAAGCTTTGGAATCAGGGAAGCTGCATAGCCATTCTTGGTTTTGGGGAAGAGGAAAGACAGGTGGGAATGAAGAGAAAATACTTAGATGTTTTATTACTTCCTGGAAAGAACAGTTACTATGGTGTTGAAATGCTTTATTTGTGAGATGAAATTGTGGACTATAAACAGTAATCTGAAATATTGTAAATATCTTAAATTTTAGTAGATTCTTAAGTTCAGTCCTCACCTTGTTAGAAAGACTTGGTAAATGATATGTGTCCTGGATACAGATCCTATGTTTTAGAGTAGGTTGTCTCCTACTAGAGTAGGTAAAAAAGATAAGAGATATAATAATGAAGAAAGACTATATTCAGCTACAAACTCTGTGATAAAGATTGTTTTGGCCCATAGTAGTATTAAGATCAAGAACTATTTGAAACCATTAAAAAATTCTAATGAGTGTGATCTGGAAGATTTGAACCGGAGTTTCTAATATCAATAAACGTAAGCTCTTACACTACTCCCCATGCTGAAAACCTGGAGAACAGTTTGATTGTCCACTTTATATGAAAGGCTGTAATGGGGTTTACACATATTCAGCAGGCATAAATAAAAGCCAGAGTTATTAAATTATGTATTTATACTTGCTAAAGTTATTTTCCATATGTCTTCATTTATATTATGTAATCCCAATATTAGGAAAACCCTATTCAGTAGCCAGAAACATGCTTATTTTGTAGGCAACAGAGCCAGCTGCAGTAATCCATAATACATGTATATTTGTGGTGACTGAGTAGTTTACCAGTTTTCCTTCTCACACAAAAGCATCCTTTTTATTATCATCTCCACCCTTATTTAGAATTTGCCTTGCATAATTCTTATGTTGCCAGCTGAAAGGACAGGGAGAGCTACAACCACATAATTTTCTTTCTGTGTCCGATCTTCATTCTTGCCCCTGGTTACTGCACTATGTTTTTGAAGAAAAGAAAAGTTAACAGAAATATCCATAGGACAAAGGTGCCACTGGAAAGACCACGTTTTGTAATGGTTTAGGTCTTGGAGGGTCTAATTTAAATAACAAGTAGATCAGAACTCTTTGTGATAACTACATGTACGATTTAAAGAATGTAGGAAAAGATAGGTAACCGAAAAAGTAAAATAACTTGTTGAATTTTCTGTGAGTTGGTGAGAGTGGGTTTCTCTACTAAACCCTGAAAAAACTGGATGGAGTAGTTGCCTTCTTGTTTTCAATAGCTCTGTGGTTATGGTGGGTTGACCCTGGTTGAATGCCAGGTGCCCACCAAAGTTGCTCTATCACTCCCCTCCACAACTGCACAGGGGAGAAAAAGAAAGGCTCATGAGTTAAGGACAGAGAGAGATTAATCACAGATTACCAACACAGGCAAAACAAACTTAACTTGGGGAAGTCATGTTGAGTCATTTCTTGAACACTTCCAGGGGTAATGACTCCACCATTTCACTAGGCAGTCCATTCCAATTCTTGACACCTCTTTCAGTGAAAAAATTCTTCTTCATGTGGAACCCGATCCTCCTCTGGCACAGCCTGAGGTCATTTTCTCTTGTCTTGGCACTAGCAGCCTCGGAGGAGAGATGGACCTCCATCTGGCTACAGTGTCCATTCAGGCAGTTGTAGAGAGCAATAAGATCTCCCCTGATTGCTTTTTTTTTCCAGGCTGAGCAACCTCAGCTTCCCCCTCTACTCCTCTTATTACTTACTTTCTAGATTCTTTCCCAGCTCTGTTGCCCTTCTCTGGACACACACAACACCTCAATGTCTTTCTTGCAGTGAGGGGCCCAGAACTCCGGTTCTCACAATACTCAAGGTGTTGCCTCACCTGTGCCAAATACTGAGGGACAATCACTTCTCTAGTGCTGCTGGCCACACTGTCCTTGATAAAACCGAGATGCCATTGGCTTTCTTGGCCACCTGGGCACACTGCTGGCTCATGTTCAGTGGCTGTGACCAACACTCGCAGGTCCTTTTCCACCAGGCAGCTTGCTAATCACTCTAGCCCAATCCTGTAGCGCTGCCTTGGGTTGTTAAGACTAAAGGGCAGGAGCTGGCATTTGGTCTTGTTGAACCTAGTACTGTCGCTTAAATCAATTTATTTCGCCGTACCAAAATAATCCTAATGATCCTTAATTTAGCAAATAGCAAACCAAAAAACACCCGATTTTGAGACAAATTTTTGTTTGACTCTGATTAAGCAGAATTTTCTTCCTTATTAGTGAAATATTTTAAATGCTTCATATATGTTGAATTATTGCATTCTCATGAAGGTTTATAGGCAAGCTACAAAGGACTTTCAGCACATTCCTCTCTAAGGTAAATGAGTCAGTTTGAAGAAACTTCTAATGAGTCACAGAAATACATACAGTGTTTTACATATGACTCACTACAAAATACGATCAAATATTATTTTTCATTTTCGTAAGCAAGAATGTTGCAAAAATATGACTCTTATGGTGCATTTTGTGACATTGTCTTCTGGCTATTTACTGGTGCTATTATGCCTATTGCTAAACAATAGAAAAAGTGTAGATAAAGTATTGTAATACATATGTCTCAAATTTATGAATAAGAAAATAACAGAGTTCCCAATTTCAGCTAGTTAGGAATGGGCTGCTATTGTATGACACTGAGTAAGTTAATTCACATGCTTTGGTACCTCGTCTGTTTCAATCACCTTAACCTCTCTGAAATTCCAGCCAAAACAAACTCCATTATTTAATTTCAGTTTTAGGGGTTTATTACTGCTGTTAAGTTTAAGAATTTAGCATTCCTTTTATATATAAGCCAAGAGCAGTAAATAACTCCAGAAAATATAGTATTAATATAAATTATAATACATCTCTTGAGCCTTCACTCCTTAAGATGATTTTGTTGAAATAATTATAGCAGCCAGACCTAGGACTAATACAAGGAAGGGCTGATTTCTGTAGAAATTACATCCTGACATCCTCATTAAGACCTTCCTTTCTGATAAACAGTGGTATGTAGGACAGCTTCCTTTCTCTCTTTTCCTTGACACAACTTGTTGAAAAGGAATGTGAAGGCTGGGTGTGATCTTCCCAACATCAGAGTGAAAGGAAGTAACATACCAAACAGATGATGGCATAAGTGCTGCTGAATCTAATTCCACCTCCACCCCTCTGGTCTCTACTCAGCAATATTTCAAAAGGCTAAAGTCGATAATCATAACAAAAAGCCCATTTAAGATCTGTCAGTATTAGAAGTGGAGATAGAAGGAGGGCTAATTAAGAACTGAGTTTATTGATATGTTGCATGTTTTATTTTACTGGATAAGCTGTGCTCAGGCACTTTTCAAGTTCAAAAGGTAAGGAGACTTCTGCACCAAGAATATACTGGGAAGTGCTGATTACAACCCCTCCTTATAGAGCTGGGTAAACCTGTTAAGCATGAATAACAGTACATAGTCTCCAGACAGGCGTTATTCTGAACTCAGTAGTGTGAACATCCCCATTCCTGATGGTGCTACCTTTGAGGGACACCATGGAAGTTGAGACGTTTAAATATTTTATTAACCCTCCCCCTGCAACTCTCTCACATTTCTCATATCTGATGCTGCATTCATTTACGTGTGAAACACTTATAGCTACCCAACAGATAATACTTTTTGACACCGCCTTCCTGGAAAGGAGTGATTAGTCAAACAGTACTTCTGATGCATTCATAAAGGTAGGGGTGTTGAAAGGACAGATAACACTGTCTGTTTTTCTAGGCAGGTCTATCTCTGCATAGTTTTGTTGCTTTCTGACTGCACTTCATGTTAAGCACTTCACACTGCCTTCAAGTTTCCTTGGCATCAAGATTATCAAGGGAATGAAGCAGAGGCTTTATTGCATTGTGTGGGCATCAATTAAATGAGCATCTATGTCCTTGTGGAAGAAGGTGTGCAGAGCTGTCCACTTGCAGACCCACTTCCATGTAGTGGTGATAACCACTGAGCCAATGAACTTCTTTAAATAACTGTCCCTGTGGCATGGCTTGTCTTTAGTAAGTTATTGTGACAGTCACAGAAAGACCCCAACCCCATGCCTGGTAGTGTGAAAACAGGCCGCTAGCTTAAACATCTAGCAGTTGAAGTTTAATCTGTCTGTGTAATGGCAGGGGAGATATGTGGTGAAATATGGTGAAAATAAAGACAACAAGAAGTGATCAGGTCTGCATTAACTATCTCCTGAGAGAAAAAGACCTGATTTTATTCAGGCCAATGACTTTAAAGGATAAGCCAGTCATGCTGGGCAAAGAAGGAGCTGTTCTCTACCGCGAAACCACACACACACATTAGCACCAAGTGCTCATTCACATTTGCTACCTTCTCTGAACACTTTGATACAGTCTTTATAATTTGTTTCTCTGTGTCCAAATACATATATTAGGATCCTATATACCAAAGCTCAGAACAAGAAATTGTTTTGCACAGTGTTACACAAAAATCTCAGCAGTAGCTATGCATTTTATAACTGCTCCATAGTTTTTTGAAGAAGAAAATTAGCTCTGCACTCTTGCAAAACCTGGCTATAATGATTATGCAGTGTGTATGAATGATGAAAGAAAATGATTTGGCAAGGAATTAAAAAGAAAGTAAAGATAAGTACATTAAAATTTCCTTTCTAATCTTGAGAAGATGTATAAACCTAGCAATATTAAGATGATAGCTTTGTGTTACTATAATTTGAATATCATTTGATCTCAATTTAAAATATCTGCATATTTTTGTATGACAAGCTTTGATAGCAAAGTCAGTGATAATGAGAGTTTGATGCTTTCCTTATGGACTCTTTTGCTCATGGCTCAGTGATGCTACTGTGAGATATCTTGTGATAATTTGTCTGAGAAGAAATTACCTTACAACATTTAATCATGACTTCTTTGATGTGTGATGTGGTTAACATGCTTAACATACCTGATTCAAATAACTTAGCCTTGATACAGAGTTATCTCATCCTTTAAGACTTATTGATTTTTGCCACAGCAAAAAGAACTTGCATTCCATAATGCAAATATGTAGAACATGCAGATTTCTATACCTGCCCACAGATACACTGAAGTTCTCTCAAGATTTTGGACAAATAATGATACATAAACCCAAAAATATTAATTAGAATAAACATTTCACAAACTTGATGGAAGAAATATAAAAAATGACATACCATGAAGGTACAACGCATGGTACAAGGCCAGCTGCAGTAAATGTGTGGTGTAATTGATGTGGGCTGAAATTCCATCTCTAAATAACATGATTTTAGAATTGGCTTTACAGCATCATGTAACAGCTAAGGCGATGACAGCAACCATAAAATGGAAGGATGGTAGACAAGGTAACAGGAGTGCCGAAAACACTGTGAACAATGGAAAAGTTAAAGGAGTTGCAGGAGAAAAGCTATGGGAGAAAAAGAATTATGTTACTTCTGAGCAGCACATGCAAACCATTTCAAGTTGCAAGTAAAGCAGCATTAAGGTTTTCTATTTTCTTTTTCATTAGAGGGAGCACTCAAGAGAAAAAGAATCACTACAGAGAAGCTAGATTAATTGTTTCAGCTGGCCATGGAGAAGGGGTTTTGCCCATCAGTCTCTCACTACAGAAGGAGAGAATCTAGAGTTTTGACTATCAATTTAGAGGTAAATTTTAAAAAGAAATGTTTTAGAAGGCACTGTTAAAATCAATATTAAAAAAAATGAAAAATATTCATGTGAGCAAATGGAATTGGGCAAGAATTAAAGATGGATTCTGATGTAAATATTTATGTCACTTAAACATAGTTCAGTAGGCACAGAAGATAACTAGCATGGTGTTAATCTTTAAAAAAGGTGTGGAGAAATATCATTGGAGATATATACCAAAATGTTTGGCACTTGTACCCTGCAAATTTGTAACTAACAAAAAAGTGGAACTGAACATTAACTATAATAAAATAACAGAACTAAAACTTTATCATATATACCTTTGACTACCTTTTGGAGTAGAAATAGTGCTTTTTGCAGGTAGTGCCTCACAAATCTACTAGAATTCCTTGATGGAGCAGAAATGTTTTACATATGTAGATCCAAATTATGAATCTGAATATAAATAAAAGGCTTTGACATGGTTCTTTCTGGAAGAATAGTGCACTCAAGTACTCACAATACAAGAGTTTTTTGGTTTTTGTTTTTATGTGGAAAAGCAACTAAGTACCAGATAAGAAGTAAGAAGTGTTAACAGATCATCTTTCGCAACAAAGATTCTTAGCAGGAATGAAGGCCCACTTCAGGCTTCTCTAACACTGACATATGCTGACCAGCTTGCTGTTAAATGATTTGGTATGAGTTGGCAAAGTTTACAGATCAGGCATAGTTATTAGGCAGATCAATCATAAGCTGATGGCACAGGGTTTCAGAAAGGTCTGAGAGCATTGAAAAATGTGATGATAAAAGGACAGATTGAATTTAATGCTAGCAAATATGAAGCAATGCATATGGGAAAAGAATAACTATTATTATGGGTTCACAACAGCCTCTAAATCAGCACTTTATAAGAAGTTTTTTGAAAGCATTGTTTTATTAGAGGTTAACGCCCTAGTAATAATGTTAGAAATTATTACCGTCTTCTAGTTATGTGGTGTAAGTGTAAGCAGGGGATGGTTTCCAGGCAGAGGTATTAGCTTTGCTGGTAACATAACTGTGAGTATTCTCAAATATTAACAAATAAATAGAGAAGAACAAGAAAAAAACCCCAAATCTGCTCTGTACTACTGGAAAGCCATGGTTTATCTATGCCTTGAATATTGCATGGAAACCTGGTAACCTTTTTTCAGAAAAGTAGCAGTTAAAGTAGAAGATAAGTTGTGAAGGTTGTCAAGCTGAACAGATGTATGAAATCACTTCCGTCAGAGGAGAAATAAAGTGGGGCACTTTATCTCAGATTATAAAAGGTAGCGCATAACTGGAAGGACCTGGTAGAAATGCTGAAGTGTATAAATGACACAGAGAAGGTGAGTAAAGCATAATTTCCCACAGTGCAAGAGATTGATAGGATCATGGAAAGAGTTATAATTAAATGAAATGGAAACTACCTCTCCAAAAATATATAATCAAATTAAGGTGTCTGTTGTAATGGATTTGTTAAAAGCATAAATGGATTAAAAAAGAACTTGGGTAGCTTCACGGATCATAGTCCATTACTGGCATAACTTCCAGCTTGATAAGTCCCTAAATCACTAACTGAGAGAAGCTGAGAAGATAAATCAGGAGAAAGGTCCTTGCACTATTTGTCATGTCCTTGAGCCCCAACTGCTGGTTACTATCACAGTCACTGTGGTGGGGGAGATGAACTGGTGTATTAAGCCCAAGAAAGGGAATTATTTTATTATCCATCCCTGGTAGTGAAAAACACAGATAAAGAGCACTTATTTTGCCAGTATTCTAGCACTATGACTAATTTTTACCTAACGCAATCTTCATGCCAATTAATCATAAGGGTTTCTGAACAAATATTTGCATTTTAAAAGGAATGATAGAAATGTGTATGTTGAATATGTTCTCGATTCTTCCTGTGCTCAGAGGAGTTGACTCACCAGCTGATGCTAATATCCACTTTGTACTTAAAATGTTCAAAATACAAGGGTGTAAAATTACTCACATTGCCGCTTCATTAATTTACATGTTAAATGTTTCTCATCCTACTGCTGTGAGTGAATGAATACAGAAAATGACAAATATCAGAGAAGAGATGGTGAAACTTTTCTCTTCTGTTACTCTTTCTAAAACCATACAGGCATAGGGACAAGAAGGTGTTGCTTTCATAGCAGATATTTTAAGAGAGAAGTATAGGTAGTAAGCCAATAGCAAATATTTTTACTGGTAAATTTTAAATATTTGCCTTTGAAAACACTGAGAAGGTAGTTTAGGAGCTGGAAAGGAAGTGCAGCTTTCCTCAAAGCAGTATTTGTTTGCATTTGCCTGGTAAATCCAGTCCTTTTAGATTCTAGATGTCATGAAAACAAAAGCTGTGGTAATGCCATGTCACAATGCCATGCTAGAAAATCACTGTCTTAGTCACTGACCTTTGGAGAGGCAGTGTAAGCTGTCTCCTGGGAAAGAACCTAGAAAAGCTTGTTGTTTCGTATCGTATCTCTAAATGGAACGAACCTCCCTTGTACTTCCTTGCATACACAGTGGTGTCTAGGATTGCATCTTTAGATCAAAACACCTAATGGTTTAGCTATTGAATAAGGGACCAAGAAAAGCACCAAACATGTCCAGAACTAGCTATGCTTTGCAGTAAGAGAAAGACTTCTCAGTAAGAGGGAAACTTCATTGGATTTGCTATTGCTGTGTACTCTACAACATCATGTACAGTAGGATAAAGAGAGCAGCGCCAAGAGTTTCTCCTTCCAAAGAGGGGACCTTTGGCCTTTGCACTGGACTGAGTAACTTTGCAGTCTTCAGTGGCTGTGCAGAATTACACTCCAAGTGTATAAATGAGAAATGCTACATACATACATACATACATACATACATACATACTTAAACACTCTCTCTGGCCAGAGGGAACTGTTGATGCCATCAGGTTGCTGGCAGAATGACAGGGTACTCTGATAACTCTCAGTCTAAAAAATGGGCAGGGATTTGCTGTTGCAATAGATTAGGGAATGGCCTATTCTTAGGAAACAGAAAAGTCTCAAGAAAATCTCCTGAAAAATACAGCCCTTCTGAGAGAGGTGAGATGGTGAGTCCCAAGATAAAGACCCTGTGGTAGAGGAAAGTAACTCTCTCGTGTATACCTGCTTGAGCAGAGGTGAGTTTGCTCCTTTCGGATTCCCTGCCTTTCCATGTTTACAGTTTTCTGCGCATGATGAGTCCCTGAATGCAGGGTGGCAGCTAAGGACTATAATGCATGAGGGACTTGTGGGCATCTTGTCTTCTTTCCAGGTCCATGCCATAGTATGTCAGGCTAAAGAAGTAGAGAGAAAACACCTGAGAGAAAACCTGTGCTGGGATTGCACAAGCTTCCAGCACCCCTGGAGGAGAGAAAGGGTAAGAAGAGAAGCTCATATGCTCTCAGATGTTTATGAATTCTGAAGGTGTATTTTGCATTTTATATTTTCGTATATAAGGGTTTGTATGATTTTATATTTTTAGAGTCCATATTGGGTTGAGTAAGGGCTGTGATTTCATAATATTTCTAAGCAATTTTGCATGGTGTCCACCAGCTACACTGAGAGCTACTGCTCTTTGCAGTTCTAGCATGTGCAACGTGCATGTTGTAGAAGCAGATAAAATTGTCATCTGCTTACTTTGAGAAACCTAGACAAAGACCTTCAGTACCAGAAAATGCCTAAGTTTTAGTGTGACCTGAAGAAATAGTTATATATCTTGATCTCCAAACCACAGCTCCTGGCTCCCATGAGATGACTTTCATGTTAATTGTCTCCTCAAGGTTATTTCTCAGACTGTTGGCACTTCTGCTGGCTTCCTTCACTTCTTATACAAGCCTGGCATTGTCTTTTGATTATTCCTGGTGTTCATCTTCCTACTGCTTATCTTGTTCTCTCTGTTTCTCATCCTCCCTCAAAAGAGTTGGCACTAATACCTTCCCAAGCTTTTCTCTTAGAAGATCTGTCAATTTTTTTCATCTCCCAAGGCATATCTATTCATCCCCCTAGCTGTTTCTTTATCTCTACTGATTTTCTTATCTGCTCATTTCCCCAGAGCTGTTACAGCGCAGCTCTTATTCCAGGGCACTTCTTACCCCCCACCATACTTATTCTTTGTTCACTTTGTTATATGCCCATGGATTTAATCTCTCATGATCCACTTTTTCCTATAGTGGAGTGTCTATGAGAAACCCTGCTTTGCAAATTCTAGCTTGTCAGAGAAACTAGTGTAGCAACTGGGAATGGGCTACACTGGTACTTGCACAAGGTCTGCCGTGTTCAGCCAATCCATGGATGGTCCATTCGGGACAACAGATGGGCAAGTAGAACACTCCAAATGTGGGCTGTGAATGTCAGTAGGACAGGAAATAGGAGAGTTTGTAAAGCTAATGACTATAGTTGTGCACAAAAACTTTTTAAAATTTAAAGAAAAATAAATGAAGGTAGATGAAACTGTATTTGCATCAGCAACATAAGATATCTCTAGCAAGGTTTCACATCTCCCAGGTAGCCTGTCCCAAAATACATGTCTGCCTGTATTCAGGCTTGCATTTTCATTTGTGATTTCACTAGTGCACTTCCAGAGCTCCAGAGTGAGATGATTCTGCTGAGCCCAGTTCCTCTGGGAGCTGCAGGTGCATGTACCTGTGTATCCTTACCAGACCTGCTGGTGATATTGCTTCTTCCATCTCCAGAGCTGTTACCCTTTTACCCACCACACCAGCATCTCTAGCACCAGGTTCAGCTATGGGGCAGAAAACCAGCTTAAGGGCTGTAAGTCTGAGCAACTCAAGGGCCTCCCCAGGATAGTAGGCATCACTGCAAATCAACAACATGCAAGTGCAAAGAGTTCGACCTCAGTCTTTGCCTGGGGCCTCTGTGCACTTTACACCTTCTCTCACTGCTGCATTGCAAGTTCATGTTGTTCAGAAGAGGTTATATACTGGTCTATTCCTGCTTGATGCACTGAGACCAAAACTTCGCTTTCTTTTTTTTTCCATTCTGCATCACAATTCTGTGATCGGCAATTGTTTCTTATTACCTAACATAGTCTATATTGAAGGTAAAAAATATATGCCAAGAACAAAGGTTGTTAGTTTTAGCTAGCTTCTTTTCAGACAAGGGAAAGGATTTTCTGCATCCTGTATTTTCACTGTAGCATACATTGGGTCCTGCTCATCAGAGCTGATTGTGTTCAGATAACCAGCACTTGGAACTTGTGTGGGTTGTGACTTTAATTTGCTTATTAATGAAAAAGCAGCATCACATCAATGGCATTTGTGCAGATGAATCCCTCTGCTATGATGAAAGAATTTATCTTCATATCCTTAGAATGCAATTATTCTGAGTCAAGTTCTGCTAATCAGAAACTATAAGCAGGCCAGCTCTGATGAGCAATAACAGGTGGGGGAAAGCAGGTAATCAAAAGAATGAGGCTTTGCAAGCAAAATACCTGAAAATATGCAAGTGCTTCTGGCAGCATATTCCCAGTGTTCATAAAAATAAGGAACTATAAATGAGTGTATTTTATTTTTACCATGTAGGAGTTGCAAAGCACAGTGACTCAGACATATGATTAACAAATTTTATTATTGGAGACAAGAACAGCATACAGTCATCCAACAATATGAAAAACATTTGAAATCAACCTTTTCTTGGTGTTCTCCTGCACATTGTCATTTTTTGCTTTGGGTCATGTCAGAAACTCTTATTAAATAAACCTTTACTGAAAGAGCAAGCTTTTTTATCTGGATAGACCTCCTAAATTAGAGGCAGAGCAATAAATTTACACTTGGAGGCTTAGCTCTGTCTTTGATAGTAAGAAGCTAAGAGAAGTTAAGGCTGAGAAAGAAGCAGAAAAAAGCCAGATGACTAGAGATGCCTCTCATACAATATGGCAATGTAAGCACTGCTATAACAGATAAGGTGTTAGCTGCAATATGATGCTGTGATTTGTAATTTTGTTTCTTTGGTAATGCTAGGTGGAGTGGCAAAGAAAGCAAAAGATCAGAGCAAAGCCACTCTGCATCTGACTCTAGAAAGTTTTGAAGGGTTTTTCAAGGGTCCTCCAAAACATTTTAAAAGACCTTGATCTTTCAGTGAATATCCAAATTACAGAAGTCATGAAGGTATGATAATGCATTGACTTCCTTCATATGAAATGTAGGGGCTTTTTGTCCTTTAACAGCATTTTCATCCGTATCAGGATAGGATGGTGAAACTGAAAAAAAATTTTGCAAATATATTGCTCAGAGTTTACGAAGTTCAAAATCATGAGTAAAACAGTGAAAGATAATGAATTATCTATCTTTTGGATCTAAAGTCTTTCTACTTGTTCTGCATATGTATCTTAAGCAGTCACAAGGAATGGGTTAAAATTTTTAGTGATTAGTAATAAATCATTATCTTAGGCCACTGTTCAACAATTCAAAAAAATTAAATTTTTTGTGCCTTGGGGCCTAATTTTCCTCGCTCACAATCATAAATTGGTCGTCTTTAATGATAATATTAAGTAGACAAACAAGGCAACATAATTCAGGATGACATGCAAAACAAATTCCTCAAATCTATCCATTTCACAGCCCTTAGCTTTACAAAGGCAGTGGCTGAACCAGTGTCTTTCTTACCCTCCTCCAGCCACCCTTTGCCACGGGGTCTGCAGGTGTGGAGCTCCTCCAGCCCCTCTCCTCCCAGCAGCTCCCTGGTCACCCACAGGACTAGGGAAGTGATTGTCCTACTATACTCAGCTCTTGTGAGTCTACACATTGAATCCTGCATTCAGTTCTGAGTCCCTCACTGCAAGAAGGATGTTAAGGTGCTGGAGTGTGGCCAGAAAAAGGCAACAGGGTTTGCCTGATGAAGTCCTATGAAGAGCAGCTGATGAAGCTGGGCTTGTTCAGACTGGAGAAAAGGAAGCTGAGAGGTGACCTTAGTTATCTCTACAGGCTGGTGAAAGGAGACTGTCTCTTCTTTCAGGTGGCAGGGTAAAGGAAAAGGCCTCCAGTTGCAGCAAGGGAGAAAAGAATTTCTTCATGGAAAGGGTTGTAGAGCACTGGAATGGACTGCCCACTGAAGTGGTGGAGTCACCACGCCTGGAATTGTTCAAAAAACTTGGGGATGCAGTGCTTGAGGACATGGTTTCAATGTGAACATGGCAGTGCTATGTTGATGATTGGACCTGATGATCTTAAAGGTCTCTTCTAACCTTAAGGATTATATGACTTTCAGGCAGACTTTGCTGGCCTCTTGGAGGTGGGAAATTTTAGCCAACAATGCAGGAAAGTATTTTAATGCTGAACAGAACTGCCTAAGTTTGAAGAGTTAGAGTTTTCATCAAAACCAGTCTTCTCCTAAAATCCCTGCTGTAACAACAAATGGAGATCTCTTTCGCAGCAGCCTCCTGGAAGGGCCTTAGCTCCAGAGGCAGGCACCATGCTCACTGATCTCTGTCTCTCAAGCACACACAACCAAAACGTGCTTTAGTTCCCAGAAATAAACTCTCATGTCACTCTTCATGTTTCACAGAGGAGTGATTTTGAAAGACTTCCAAAGCAATAGTGTAGTCAGGTTGGGTTTCTTTTGAACTCTTGATTGGATAGTCTAGACCAGGTTTCTATACTTTCCAACAATCATAAAATTATCTCAACAAAATACTATACAAACACGACTCTCTTTCATCTGGAAAGAGGAATCTGGACTGCTGAACTTCTGTCTGCAACTTCTGAATCTCCACTTGCAATAAATGCCATGATTTTTGCCATTGAGCATTGCACTTGGCAGAAATACATAAAGGAAGCTTGTATCCCTGAACTTATATTGATCCAAGTGTCTTCCAGCATTTTAAAATGATGTGATCTACATGTGGAAAAAATATCCTTACAGTTTGGACAGCAGAAAGTATTATTTTACAAGATTACCTTCTTGTATCTGTTATCCCCGTTTTGGAGTCAATGATATTACTGCAACTTTTCTTAATGAGTTGTTCAGCATCTCCTGGCACCTTAGAGAGAGCTTCTGAACACATGAAATATTTGGTGCACTGGTTCTCATGAAGAGCATGCTGCTGGTTTATTTTTCTGTTTTGAAGAGCTTTGAGATCTCACCCTGGTAAATTCTGAAATTCTTTTTTTAAGAAAAAGTATTTTGAAAATCAATAATTCAACAAACTGGAAAGCCGTGCTGCCAGGTTTATTCACCTATGGCTCTTGTGTTGGTCAGGCAGACTGACAAGAGCTGTGGCATAGCTGCTTGAACATGGTTTGCAGATTGTCTATGGTGGTACAGGACCCATTTTGGGATGAAAGGCCTCTCTGGGAGCCAAGGTGAAGAGATGGCTGAAGTTCAGTATTAAAACTGTCCCTGATGTGGGTTTGCTATATAGAGACATCAGTGCTGATGTGTAACCTGAGGTGGGCAGGAAGGACTGCTAAATGCAGTTTGACAATGTAATATGCTCTCGTGTAATTGAAAAGGAACATGTTCAACCCTAAAAAAATAACCATTCAGTCCATGAAAAGGCAATGTGAATTTACAAATATAAGTGAGAGAGCAGTTGAGCTGAGGTATTGGAGTTGTGGCATCTGCTCAGAGTTTTTCTTCTTCTTGGTTACTCGTGACCTTCCATTGAAATTTGCTAGGAGTGCACACAGTGGGGCTGTGAGAGGCGAGAAGAGCAAATTCCATCATTCTGATGGAGGTGTCAGCCCTCGTTGGGCTGTTTGGTGAATGGGTCTTCAGCTGAGGATTCCCACAGTTATTGCCCAACACCACTCTTATTCTGTATTTTCTCTGTAGCTTTCTAACCCCCTAGACAACAGATATGGCATTGTCTTGTCTAGCAAAGGCATGGCTTACCAGCACAAGGCAACTGTAAGCTAGGCAGCAGTGTACTCTGTAAACCATTGCTGGAGAAAAGCAAAGGGATTGCTCTTGTGCAGAAAAATTCCAAGCACCCCAAGGAAGCTTCTCCTGCAACATGCAAGGACTCGATCTCTGAGCTTATGTGCCCTTATTATGTGCACCAGCAGTAACCACCTGGCCATTATTTTTGTTGCATATATGCAAGGAAAAGCTCAATACCTTTTGGATATTGTGGTTTACACCAGCATTATTCATGTCTTTTCCCAGGCCTCTGTAAGCTGGGAAAGTCACCTTGCATTCAACCAATAGTGGGTGTATCCCGCTTTGGCTTTTGTCAGGGAGCCAGCATTTCATCTCTCGGCAGGCACGCTGGAGTCACATAATGGAGGCAGGAACTCAGCTGAAATAAAGCAATGCTGAGGGCTTGTCAGAAATGTAAATGATATTACACCTATTGTCAGCAATGTATCCTCCATTGTTCTCACAGTTGTTTCCCAGCTGAAAAAATGCTGGAGAGCCTGCATGATGAAACCAGAGACTGTTTACTGTAACATACTCTGTCAGGAACAGCTAACTGATCTCATACTGCAAAAAGCATATGTCTGTAAAAAGGAAAACAGAGTACTGAAACCCTGTGTTTGTAGTGCTGCAAAGCTGCAGCCTCAAAGATTCCTCTGGCTGTGTCAGTATTGCAGGTAAAACTGAAAATGCAATTTACTTCAGTCAGAGTGGAAAAGTGGCTCCTGCTGATCTGTGCTGGATGTGAAGGTAGAAGGTTTGTTCCAGAAGAGGAAGGATTGTTTGGCATGGGAAAGAGAAAGAATGGGAATGAAGACGAGAGCCAAGTAAAGAAAAACTCTAACCCCAGGAAGTTCACAAGGGATTTCTGCATAAAGTTTGTTTAGCTGTCTTTAAATAAGAGAAATCTGAAAAAATGTGGGTTTAGAAACTGAGAATAAATACCTGATATGTCGACAGATGAGTTACTGAGAGGTGAGATGCCATTTTCTGCAAGTACTTTCAGGCACCTAGCTGTGAATATTTTGCTCTATTTCAGTAGTGTGATACAAACATTTCCCACAGTGCTTATAACACAGGCCTGTGTCATAAGCACAGGTCTTGCTTCTCTGTATGAATTTGGCTGAGCCTAACCACAGAATAGAGCCTAACTCAGAATTTTCCAAATGTGAATTTGGAAATGTTGGACATGCTTCTTATGCTGAAAAAAACCTGGTCTTACAGAACATGTTTTTCAGTACTTCTTGCTGAAGTGACAAGTGTTTTGATCTTTGTGTTTTTAAACCATTTAAACCAACTCAAATTTCAGCTGCTTTGGAGTAGAAGATGAAGATTTAATCTTGGAAATGTCAGATCAGTTGGTTTAATAAATGTAAATCTCTTAAAGGTTTTCTTTAAAAAATAGAGAGAGCCTTCAATGCCTGTCCCTTCCCACAAGCAGTTTCTGCTTTGATGAATCCTTGCTTTCTGACAACTAAAATATTTTGTCAAAAAACATCCCATCTGTTGTAGCCACAAGCACTTGTGTTCACAATCACCTCAGATGCTCTGTCAGAGCATCTCAGAGCATCTTCTCTCGGAGAAGAGAATAAGTTATTAGATCACTGCCCCTTGACAATTTTTTTGGCCAGTGGCTATTAATGTAAAAACATTCAGGGCAGTTGTCAAAGAGAGACAAGGGAGCGTAATTTCCCAGTTCCTCTTCTTCCTCACATTTGTACAATATGAAAAATAATGCCAAGGAGTCTTTTTTTATTTCTTTCCCTTCCACTTTAAAGAAGTTTCTTACCCTAATATTTCCCCTTCATTCCTCCCCAAGTTTCTTTGTTGCCTTCTCTCTACTGGTTGGTGTTTCAGTATATCTCAGAAGATTTAGTTCTAGCTATTTCATTAGGACAACAGCAGTGGTGAAGTCAGATGCAAGTAATGACATCATGTATGAACATCACAAAAGTACTCCTCATTACTTTTTAGAGGAGTTTCCCATGAGGTAATGGCATGAGTCAGCATGGAGGCTGTACAGCAGACACAATGAAACAGGTAATTTGAACAGAGATAAACATGATTTGGTTTATGTCTACTGCCTTTGACCAGTGTTCTGATCATACCTTTTTTTTTTTTTTTTCCTCAGCAATGCTGACTGCAAGAATAGTAAAACTGTAGGGATACATTTCCCTATCTGCACATCCCTGACAAAACTGTAAGGACTAAGCTAAGAAAATCAGTTACTCTTAAGTATCTACCAGACAGTGAGTGCACAAAGTCAAATTTGGTCTGTAGGCAACTTTTAGCAACATTGCTGGAGGTGACTTGTTTGTTCCTGGTTTGGTAGGAGCTGGTCTGGATATATGAAAATTCTTTGTTGTAAGAAGAATTATTTTTTTCTAATCGGAAATACCTCCTTAATCTAATAATGCAATACATGCAAATATACTCTGTATATCAGTCAGGTCTTTTCCTCTTTCCATTTAACTGCCTTCAACTTTGCTGGGTGTAAATGGAACCACTATCCTCTGAGACAACCTCTACTTTGGGCTCCTTGAAGGCAGGGAAACAAAATGCAAGGTCTTGTATTCACATCAGGTTGGTTTTGATCTTCTTGATCCCTCACCTTTTGCCTTCCCATAACACCACAATAAAATATAACAGCTATTTCTTTCACAGTAGAACTTCCATTACATTAATTTTAAGCCTGAATACCAGAGTCACTATACAGACATGTACTTTACTTATTCACATAAATCTCAGTACGGATTACTTCATTGTATCACAACATTAACTTTTTTTTTTGGCCTAAACCACATTCTTCTACTTATTTCCAGAAACCCTACTGTGTTTCTTGGGTTCTAGAGTGAGTCACCTGTCTGTAATTTAAATTTTAAACCTGTCATCAGACAGCTGCTTAGCAATACCTTTTGCAGATATCTTTCTGCCTCCCTCTCATCTGCCTTTAATCCACTGAGTGGGTGTTTGCCTTTGATTGTAAGAAAGTTCCCAGATGTATCACCTTTCATTTCCAAATACCTGAAAGGTAACTTTCAGTCATTTGACCATTTTACACATCCTGACCAAACTTAAATCAAGGTCTAGAAAAGGAGATTTTGCAGTGTTCCAAATGATAATAAAATTTTTTGGCCATTTATTGACCTAGTAATATTGCATAACAAATTTTACAAGGAGTTTTCCTTTTAGTTTGTGTGGATGAAATTGTCAGGTTGGGAAACTATAAACTCAAGAAAATGGGAGAGTTTATTTGAATGTTTGAGCTAAGAAAGAAATCCACAGTTCCTTGAGGAATTGTTAGTAAGTCAAATTGCTTAAGACATTGCTTAACCTGACTTTTTCCACCTTAAGAATAAATCACAATTGTATTGATTAGTTGAATGTTATTTTGTGATCAGAACTTTTGGCATATAATGAATGGAAGAAAGGAGGGAAATGATCACACAGAAATGCAGTAACGTGGGAATATACAGTAGCACAGAATACTTTAGGCTAAATGTGTCTGGGTTTGAATTTAATTCTTTGGACAGCTCCAAACACATTCTGGTCAAAATGATCCTATTTACCTACACTGAATGGAAGTTAGTACTATTATTTGAATACATACGGAGTTTTGTTATATAAGCTAGTGAAAGAAAGGAAAGACAAAAAGGGCTTTGGAAATGATGTAAAATGATTGTAAGTATTTTTCTCATTCTTTACAAAAATAACAAATATAATTCTTGAGTTCTATCATCAAATTTAACTGAGCCCCTTCATGATCATGGGTACTGTGAAGCTGTACTTAAGGTGATGCAGAGACTCCCATTCAGCTCCCAGCCACCTTTTTGCAGCATTGTGGAGCTTGCTTTATGCCACAGTGAGATCAAATGTGACAGAAAAACTTCATTGTGCCAACTACATCTGCCAAGAGGTGGTTCATGATTTAAATACTTAACATCCTTGTATTTAAAACCAAAACAGCTTACAAAGAGAAGAACCGAAGAGTGAAAAAACTGTGAACATGCCATTCAGCCTCCTGCTAAAGTCTGCATGTTGAGATTTGTTCATTTCCATTTGCTGTCTGATATTTTCTTCAGACTGGTAGACAAAGTGTTTTTTAGAGGCAGCTGGGTCTGGGTCCCATGAAGGAATGTGATTATGTCAAAAATCTGATCAGTAAAACAAAACTCCTCTTGAACCTGAAAGAACAAAGCAATGGGTATCTGAGGGACAAGAGCCAGCAAACGGCTCTTTGAACCTAGGCACAACACAGCATGTGTAAGGAATTGCACACTCATTTTGGACTTCTGAACTTTGTCCTGATGCTGGAATAATTTACTAGCCAGAATGAAGGTTTATCCCCTAAATTTGGGGTGAGCAACCCTGTGCCATTCATGGTGCCCATATGGCTAGTGGAAATTTTCTCCTCTCCTCATGGAACCCATTTCTACTCCTTCCTGATCCCAGGGTCCGCGTTCCCTTGCTGTTTCTTTGCCCTTGCATCTGTTCTGAGGGGGTATAAGCTCTCCTTCCCTGCTCCACAAACAGCCCACCCCTTGTCCCCTCGCAGTAGGAGCGGAGTCTTTTCTGCCGTGGGCATTTAAAAGGAGACCTGGCTCAGCCAGCGTAGCAGAGCACGTTAAACTTGGTCGCTCACACTGTCTGTGTTTAGGAGCAAGGCCAGCACAAGGGACAGCAGGCAAAGGAGCAGTCCCCATGGTTGCACCAGGGGGAACAGGACACATGCAGGTAATCCCAGAGACAGCTCTGCTGAGCAGATGACAGCGCTTCATTCCCAGAGAGGCACTGACTGGTGAGAAGAGCCACATGGAAAAATAGGCAGAGAGGTAGAGCAGCACTTTTGCAAATAAAATTGTGGGCAAGATGTTGTGATTTGCATTGGCCCTGAGCTGCACTATAGGCTCTGCCTCACATTTTCCCATGAAAGTAATAAATCTAAGGAATTCTGCTGTGGCACTTACCTTACTATGAAAATGATAGAGCAAATCCCAAATAAATTCCATCCTCTCTGTTTCTGTATCTGCAGTGCAAGAAACCTCAAAATGTGGTATATAGACTACTTTCTAAAATATATAAATAAAATAGCACTCTTGGGCTTCAGTTTTTAATTTTTTGTTTTATTTGTTTTCTTTTTATTTGTTTGCTTGTATATAAAGAATAGTGAAAAAAACAAAATCTGTGAGTGTGATATTAGGATATGTCTATAAATATTTTCTCTTTTTCACATAAATCATGAAATAAATAAAATAAGGTCAAATAAAGTTAATAGAATTTAAATTTGACCCTAATTTCTATTAGCAGCTTAGAAAGCTTTTCATTTATGCCTGTGGATTTTTTTCCTTAGAAAAATTAAGTGGTCTTAATAATTAAGTAAATCAGACAAATGTTTTTTAAATAATTGCAAGGGGTGGATGAAGAGATTTTCTCTTGGATATTGGAAGAAGTTATTCAAAAGTTCAAGGGAAGAAGCTTCTACAGCTTTCCTGATGAGACAGTTCTGAAGCTCATTAGTGCTCATTGAGTCTTTCCTGCTCTTCAGGCCTATCCTTTATTTATTTTCTTATAGTGAGCTATTAATTTGTGATAGCAGAGTGTAACAGGAGCCAGTCATGTTTGCAACAAGTCAAAATCCTATGCAATACTGCAATAGCTACTAATATTTTCTGCTATAACAGCCAATAATTCTTACTGACTAAATTAAATTTTTATCTCACTCCATATGGCAGCACTTTCTTAGGGAAATGAAGTTGCTTTACTTGGCTTGAAATATGAGTAAAACCTAACAGAAACCTTTCCCATTTTTCTCTGTCTAAGCCTACTTGCATGTGTAGTAATTCTGTACAAAGGTCACTTCCAATTTTCTTCACCCTGAAGGCTTCCCAGTAAAACCTCAGAAGATGTCCTGACAAGCTCTGCCTGACAACTTTGTCTGCAGTTTCACAGTGATGATGACACCACTGTGCTTGCCTCCCTGGGAACCTGGCAAAAGCACAACTGTGCGCAAAGAAACTCTTTACTCATTAAAACATACAGAAATGTCATACAAAGAAGCCTTTTCCACTTATTTCCAGGTAAAATTTGAGAGAACAGAGACATGGGAAGAGAGGAGAAGACCTTTAATGCATTGTCTATTATAGTAATGGTTTCCATAGGACTTTAATCTGAACAAATACCAAGATTCTGAAGTTCTTATTGGCTCTTTAATCAGGTATGCATGTACACTATCACCTGTTAACAGCATGGAAATTGGAGACACAACTAGTGTAGGGACACAGAGTTTGTGAGCAGTGGTGCTGTGAAGGGAAGTAGTACTGTAACCTCAGTGACACAGGTCACAAAAATGCTGGCACTGCTGTTGGGAGTGAAAGTCATCTGACTCAAGTGGAAATGCACTGACCTGCTTTCCAAGCCAGTTTGGCCTGGAGCTGTGTTCGTCTGCACAGTGCACAAACCAGTTCTCACTGTGTGAACCAACCCTTGGGAGCAGACGGGTCCTCGCTATGCTGACCCTTGGATCCCTGCCCTGCTGTTCCAGATGCCGCACTTGCTCACCACCATCCAGCCTCTGGCTGTGGAATACATATACCAGAGTTGTTTTTTTTTGTATTCTATTTAACTCTTCTTTTCAACATTACCTCAGATTAATGAAAGGAAACAGTGTGCCAGTTGGCCACTTTTTAGCCCACACTAAATGCTGTCTTGAATAGTTCCCATAATATTAATGTATAATGTCTGTCTTCAGGGCATTTGCTATTACCAGATGTTTCTCCCTCCTCCTGCTGTGTGAAGCTCAAAATTGCAACATATGCTGCAAAACACATTCCTTGGTTTCTTAGCTCCTGCACCCACATTTTCACCTGAGCTTCATCATCATAGCTAAAATCAGTCTAGGGCAGATATTCAGGTCTTCTGCAGGTATTCTGCCATGCACCTGGGTCTCCCTGGTTGAGTGCTCCTAGCACTCTTGCAACAGGCTAGGTCTCCCTGCAACACTTCCTTCTCCTTCTCCACAAGTATGTGAAGAAGTTCTTATGTCTTTAGGATCAGGGATTTAGCAGCTGTGACAAAATCTGCTTAATGACAGTGTGAAGTGGAATATGTGCACTGAAGATACCTGAGCAGCAGGCAGCAGAACATCTGCGGTGGTGTGCACGCATGGGCCATGTGACCACAGATGGTTTTTGGGTGCCCTGCTAACAGAAGTGGTCATCACTGCTGGTGGCTTATCTGCTTTTCTGCCTCATGTTCCTGCACAGCACAGTAGCCTGCTGCACAGTTCATATGTTGCTCCCATAGTGACCAGGGAAAACAGGTGCAGCATTCTGAGAAGACATTCTTGCCTGCTCCGTCTACCCACATATAAACCTCTCCACCAGCAGAAGACTAGACGTAGCAACCTGGGCAGGGTTCTTGTGAGCCTCAGGAGGCAGTCATGTCTCCCACTGGGATGCCAGGAGTTAGCAGCATGAGTGATGGCCCTAAAAATCTTCTTAATTGGTTTTTCTTCAAGAGCAGTGCTCTGCAAAAATTGCAGCACTGAGAAGGGAAAATTAATGGGGGCCTGTAGTTGAGTTAGGGTCAATGGGTTTCCTCATGTGTCCTCTGACTGAGGGCAACCACGTTTCAGGGCTTTTGCTTTTTTGGGCCTCTGATGAATACCTAATTTTCAGGTTTTCTGATGTTTTGTCTTTGAAATCTCAAGACTATTAAAGATGTGGTTTCTTCTGCTCTGTGAGTGCTCACTAGCTATTTCAGTCCAGAAGAAAATAAAATTCCTTTAGTAAAAGCAATGTTAACTCATTCTCAATGCCTTTTTTTAGTGAGTATCTAAAGACAAGTCCTGACTCTGGTCCCCTCAATATCTGGAAAAGTAATTACTTCTTAACCTGGGTACTTAGAAATAACAAACAATATTTTTCCTATCTATTTTTCAGCCTTTCAAAGGGTATTGACACTTTTCTGTTACTAAATAAGAGGTATTTTGGTTCAGCAGGCTGAAAGTCGGGAATTGTACCCATCTGTACTCGTAATAAAAATGAACAGTGCAAAAGAGATTTTAGCAGTTCTTGTAATAGCTTTAAGTACTGCATTTTGCTAAACAGTGATTTTGTTAGTTCAGCAACACTTCATCATATATTGAATAAAGTCTGTAGGGTAATACAAGGACAGATAACACTTTATCTTTGCAAAGAGGGTATTCAGGGCCCATAGAGCTACTATATAACTGAAGTTCCTTAGGACTCAAGGAAATTAAAGCCAGGTCTCTTTCCTGAAGGGAATTCTGAAGTAAAATATCAGTCTGAGAGTAGTACTGTAAATACATAGATAACTAAACATGTTAATTTATTTTATGGAGTCGATGTTTTTGAAATAATTTTTTATTTCAAGTGGTGGGAATATTGGAAAATCAGTGCTACAAAGTCTAGACAGAATTATAATGATTTTGTCTGAGCTGTGCTCACACCTCCTTCGCATTCGTTTTCAGGGAATGTGAAGACCTCTGACTGTATTGCATAAGCCTTCACTGAAGCACAAGGAAGGCATCTCCTTCCAAGTCCAGGAGGGCTAGAATCTAAGCCATGACTGGTTGTAGGCAGTTCCTGCTGAGGCTGATGCTGCTGAGCATCCTTCTCCCCAGGAGGATGCGGATGGCTAAGGCAATGGGAGGCAGTGCACCCTCAGCACATTCAGGTGTGACAACCAGCTGGGAAGGACTGTGAGACACTGGGGAGCTGGGCTATGCAGGCTGCCTGGGCAGACAGAGGAAGAGTTTGTAGTATTATCATGTTGATTGTATTTATTAAACAAATAAACACAACTCTTCCCTGTGAACGTTTTGCTTACCCCTCTGACTGGAAAACAAAACCCAGACTATGATTTAAGAGACCACTGATAATGTAGCAACAATATACAACTGTTGAGTTCCAGATACTGCTTAAAAGCTGACATAATGCAATTAGAAATATTTTAACCCTGTGTTGGAATAAAAATGAAGAAAGTACATCTTAGAAGATATTTAGGGAGAGAGAAATTGTTCATTGGGAATTATTTGCTTGATTCTATTTAAGAATTTATACTCATCTGAAATTTGGGATTGCAGGGAGCAAGGAAACTGTACTGTTATCCAAGACCAGTTTCTGTTACTGGAAAAAGCCTGACTGAAAGGAACTTGGCATGAGGAAAGCACTTGAAGAAAAATTATTGACAGTACAATGATGAACTCTCTCTTGTTCACCCTTGTTTCATTATGCAATCCCATTAATTCCTGGGACATATCATGAGTAAAATACCCAGTACTGTATTGTTTTGACTTGCATATGAGAATGAAGAGGTTAAGAAGAAAAGTATTCCACTCCTCAGCCTCCATTCTTCAGTGCATAATTGACTGTAGGTGTAATATGGGAATATTTCTTACCTTCCTTGGACTATTCTAATTAAACACTTCCATTGTGTAACTATGTGCATGTGTACTCTTTTTTATTATAAAACGGATTTATGTGAATTTCAGTCGTGCTGGGTCCTTTTATTTCATCCAAAATTAAATGAGCATTAACTTCCATTCTAAAATAGTAATACTGTCCCAGAGTGAATATTTAGTGAACTAAAAGATGATTTGATTTTCAGTGTCAAGATGTGTGAAATTTGATGCTGGATCAGGCAGGAGACGAAACCTGCTCTGGTCCCTGAGGTAAGTGCTACACACTTCTATGCATCCCCAGGGGTAGTGGGTTGTGCTGATTCTAGTTGAGGAATTGTCTTGATTTACTGAATACTCTGAACCCCACTCTTTGTACAACATAAATTTTTGTCCATGTTGAGATGAAGCATGTTATACTAATTGAATTATCTTCAATGAGCAGTTATTTCTCAGGTGAATGTGTAGGGCTGATAGTTGTAAATTGCAGTATAATTATTTCTTATTAATCGACAAGTTTTGATAAATAACATGACTTTCCAAAAAGAAAATCAAAATGAGAGATGTGTATGGTTTGTGGTTTGCTTCTTTTCCTCCTGAAGACCTGTTCAGCATGTGGCAGCACAGGATTGACTTTCTGTTTTGCTGTGATGTCTACTTGGACCTGAAGGTAGGACATTCACCTGCAGCTGCTGGCAGAGAGGCTCCCAAAGGGGACTGCTATGCTTAGCCGCAGTCAGTTATGCTTATGTTTGTATGGTGCTTCTAAGCAGTTTAGCCATTAAGAAAATTACTATTTTCATGGTAATTATACAGTTGCATACTATTTCTCATGTTGATAAGGTAATTAACTTTTTTTCATAAAAATAATTTAACCTTTTCCAGTGAAGGAAATTTTTTTATAGCAGCCTAGATCAGCAATGTAGAGCCACTGACCACAAGTTGCTGATTTAGAACAAACCCAGAAATTCTTGGCTTTTTTTCAGACATATTTCTTTGACTGTTTCTTGCTGAGAGTAAGATGACAATGAGCGTTTCTTCTTCCCAGCTGCACCTCAGCTCATTAAGCCTTCATTCACCCTGCCTAGGAAGATGGTTCTCCAACAGTTCTTTTTTATTTGCAGAGCAAATTGTTTAGCAAGAAGTTTCTGCTGTCTGCCCTCTTTCAACAGGTGAGGAGGAAGTGCTTTTTTTCCTCTCTTTTTTTTACCTGTTAAACTGATCTTATCTTGAACTTTGGAGATGAACCTGTGTTTCTGCTGATTTTTCGCTAGAGAATTCCATCAGTCTAAATAACCAGTTGTTTGGTAGTTATGATTACTGGGCGTTACTTGAGCAGTAGAGCAGGATATGGCCTTGCCAGTTGGCCTCAGGGAAAAGGCGGAGTCCCAGGTCAAAGGAAAATGTTTCTCTGAACATTTTTTTTTCTCTGAGAAACTGAGGTTTATCCAAGCAGGTGTGTTGTGAGAACCTGAGAGGAAGGAATTTTTATGCCTTGAAGCAATTGCACAGAGATGACAAGAATGATATAATCTAAAGTATGTTTAATGTTTTCATAATGCACCCATGGAAAACTTGAAAGAAGGCTTCCTCCTTCTGAAAAGACCAGCCTGTGTACATCCAGCCATCTGGTAGTTTATCCTTTGAGTTTAAACTCATGGTTTCTTGGGTACACACTCAAACAGTTAGAATAGCTTTGTGCCTTTATTTTGGCATGAATGTCATCCGCTGTATTATCAACACCGACACTTCCTGTGATTGAAATTGCATTTGAGACATTCTCAACAACACTAGCACTACCTTTAAATGTGTGATAATGAAACAAAATAGCAGTTATCTTTTACAATCCTTAATTCTCTTGGAAGCCAAAAGTATCTAAAATGTACAAAAATAATTCTATGAAGTTGTTAATGCTTCACTGTTATGATAGTTAGAGTCCCAGCCCCTGTCCTTGCAACTGTGGTTGCTGCTTACCACTACTTATCTATTCTTTTAGGAGGCTAAAATGCAGTTAAATCAGAAAACTATAATGACATTAGTTGACTTTGTTCAGTATGTTTCTGGAAAATATACACTCTGGTAGCTGCAGGTAGATCTTACTGCAAAATGCGTAATTGGAGTATTTTATATGGATTTCAGTTTAACAGAGCTTTTTCTGATAATGTGCAGCACTATTCTGGAAAAAAAAAGAGGCTATATTTCCTTATTTTCAACTGAACAGCATTAACTACCTGCTTTAGGTTGAATAGGATGTAATGGTGAAGACAGTCTTTGTATTTGCTTTTTATGAATGACTGTTGAACTGTGCTTTCTGAGACTGTCTCCATGCTGACTGTAAAATGCTTGTTTCAGTGCAGAAAAGTCATGGTGCACTGAGAACTTAGAACACAAACTTCTTTAGCCTCCTAAGCTTATAATACTATCTGCTATTTAGGCAGCTGTTCATATCTTCTCTATTCTTTGAAAATCTTTCATGGTTTATCAATTGATGATTATTTTCTTATTGTGTTAGTGAACTTACTAGGTAAGGATCACTGTTAGAAAGTGATGGATTGGGAAAATATTTTTATGTCTATGGCAACAAATAAAATCGTGACAATGTATTTAAAAGCACAGCACTGATTTTAGGGGAAGGCTCTTTCAAGCAAATTTAAACATTTAGAGGAAGATGATGTACTTCAGCCAGATGTGCTAGGCTTATACCAAAGCGAAAAAGGAACTGGTAAAATCCCTATAAAAATATGTTTATTGTTTCATGGAGTACTAGACTACTATATGATTTATTCTCAGCTGTATTCATGATCTCAGGTTGCAAATGATCAGCAAATGTGAGAAACCAGGCTGTTTTGGTTAAAAATCAAGGTTTTTGCCATGTTTTGCTTAAAGTGGAGGGTGGGCTCTTGACCTCTACAATGTTTTTTTCTGAGGGAATGTGTATGCATGTTTACATATAATTTGCTAACTTTGGTCTCTCTCAAATGGGATTTCAAAACAAGTCTTGCTTGAAAAACACAGAGTAGCTTGAGGACCGGGAAATAATTTAGTGTGCTCCTTGTCAAGAATTTTTTGGTTTCTCTTAACAGTAATTAAAACTTCTCTTGAGGCTATTTTAAACAAGGGGTTTAACATGCATCATTTTTCCTTACACTGATTTTTGTGGGAGCTAGAGGTAATCTGTGTGTGCCAGGGAGAGCTTTATCAGAGGCTGTTGATTCCAAATAGTACAACATTCCTCTGCCTTGGGAACCATTAGCTTTGGAAGAGACTCAGACATCAGGAGAACAACAAATAAGGCAAGCAGTCGGTGTAAACTTTAAATTGCAAATGAAATTAATCTAACCATCTACATCTAGTACAGATGAATATTAAACCCCATGAATAATGGCAGGAGTCCTACTAACAATGAAATAGGAGTTATGCCAAGAGCATAGCTGACAAAAGCCCTCAAAGTTGTCAGCTCCTCCTAAAATGCTAACACTTTGAGGACCTACCAAAACAAGTATGCAAGCATATGATGCATGTAGACTTGGCTGAGATATATCTCTTCTGAAGCACCAACAGCAAGAAGGCAAGGGAGACACACACCTGAAGTTCCTTCTTATTTTTATCCTATTTATAGTGGTAGTCTAAGAAATTTCATAACTACTGTGGCATATTGTGTAAAGCAAGTGCCAGTATCACGGCCATGTTGGGTTTGGTTGGTTAAGCTGTACACTTCATATTGCTTGCAAATTTGCTCTCTTATGTGCTCATAGCAGTGGCAGAAAGCAGTTACTTCAAGTAATTTTGAAATCGGCAGCTGAGCTTGTACTTAGTGATACAGCCCATGATAATAATAGGAAAAGGGATGTTTACTGTAGACTATCAACCCCATTCATCTTGGCCCAGAAATAGTGCAGGGTGCCAGCACTGCCACCAGTTCACACAGCAGGGCGGGAAGCCCTGCCCACCCAGTCAGGTGGGCAGACAGCCAGGGAGGCGGCCTTTGTCCTGGGGAAAGAGGTTGAGCTGGAAAAATTGCTTAAGCAGACTGCACACAAAATAGATGGTGTTTTCCTTAGAACTGGCACATGCACTGAAATAACCAAGTAATTTCAAAAACATATGTCAAGCTCCATGGAGCTGCAGAAATGCTAGCAGAGAGTGTACTTTATGACATATAATCCTGACAAATGAAACCACATTTTCTGGTAGACCTTGTCTTGATGGACTTGCAAGTAAAATACAACTTTGGGCAGCACTGTGATTTTTGTAGTATCCCTGACGTTTGGCACAGCAGCACTGTCATTTTAACATCTGAGATGGACAGCCAGGCACTGTCAGTCCCTGAGTGTGCTTGTCAAACTTTTACCTTGGGTCTGGTGTTTACCACAGCTGGGGCTCAGGGCTACTTTTGCAGCTCCTGACAGAGTAGATATATCTGTGAATGACGAGCTCTAAGAGGGCTCTGCGTACAAGACCATCTCTAGCACGATACCTGGTCTGGCTCGAAGTGTGAGAACAGTGTTAGGAATAAAGGTTAAAATAATTTCATTAAGAACTGGAGATTGCCAAGCATTACTAAGCATCCTCCTTTCTCCTGGCTGCCAGTATAAGCTAAGCATTATGGTTTCTCAGATGAGTTACTAAGCAGGTGAGGAGAGCACCTACCCCTTGGGTGTTCAGCGGGGGTGCTGGTGCCTAAAGGCTGTAGGCAGTGAGCAGCAAGAGCAAGACTCTGCTGGAAGGGAAGCTTGGGGAAAATGAATTAAGCACCTCACCTGAAGGAGATGCTTGTTGGGGGCCAATTAATTGAACTTCTTAGGAAATTACCTTTCTAACCTATGCTATTAGCATATTAGCAGGTGTTTTGACCACCTCCTGTTTCCCAGTCTTTTCAGAGAAAACCAAGAAAACAGAAAAATTGTTGATTTGATCTGTCCAAATATCCCATGTGGGCTGGACTCTTTTTGTTGTACTGAATTTATGCATTCCTGCCTCTTTTCTGCTGAGTGACACTGAGTCAAGAAATCCACCCATTTTCTTTAGTTTCCTTTCAGCTTTCCATTTAGTACTCTGTTCTGTTAAAAAAAATTTAAAAGGCCTTGAATTTTTAAAATAAGGGTTCTCTAGCCCTTCCTCTGGATGATTCTCAAGCTTTAATCTTTCCGTATAGATTTCTTTTTCAGATTCGCTTGAATACAACTTTGTTTTCAGTCACTGCATGTTTATGATAGTGTTATAATTTTATCACTCATAAAATACGTTGCATACTACTCTTTGTAACCACAGAAACATTTTCTGAAAATCACATTCTCAGGTTGCCAAAAGCTATCACAATATCCCATTCCTTCTAATAAATCTTACCTTTGTTCCAAACAAATTAGCTCACCTAGGCACAAATCTTTATAGAAGGCAATACAACATTTCAAATGAAAATGTTAATGATCAGAAGGAGAAATATGGATTATTTTTTCACAGCTTAAGGGTATGTTATGAAAAAATATTAAATTACATCAATTCTTCTATATTTTTCAACATGCTATTAAATAATTGGTTTTAATACTAAGGAAATTTTGTTAAACATAGAAGAAAGATATTTTATATTATATAAAAGAGTAGACATACATTACTTTCAAAAAATGATGTGCTTGTTGATTGAACCTGTCAAATTTATTCTTGCTCATGTATTTGACTTCAGATTTTGAGTAATTTTTTAAAATGTGAATCCAAAAGTATATGTTTCTATCCACAAACAAAATATACCATTTACATATACCATCAGTGTATCAGCAGCACAAGCAAGAAAAACTTTAAATGATAGAGTAGTCATGTCTAAGTATTTTTTCTTCAAGAAAAAAAGTCCATCTCTATTTTCAGCAGATCTCTAAAGTGCTGTAAAAAATGTCATATTTCAAGTGCTTTCTGTCACAATCTATCATTGTGATAAAATCTGGTTTCTGATACTACCTTTTTACTGTACTGTGGTATTTTTCCTCCCAGGCTAAAACTTTGAGAAATAATTTTGTAGAAATTTCATTACCAAAAAATCCCAGTTGCATATACAGGAACTTCTGAAAGAAACTGTCTCTTTATTTTGTGTACAGCAGGTCCTCATTTGCTGCTGGGAGGTATCCCAAAATTGTCACTCTTTTTTGGAGAACTGGAAGTCTGAAAGGTCTTAAACACACTTTGGCTTAATTGTCATCCATTTGAATGCTTATTTTTACCAGAATAAATGAGTAGGTAGAATGAAATGAGGAATGTTTCTATATCTAATGAATGAAGGGATTTTGGTATATTTGGATGCTGTAACATATGTTCCTGTGGGCATAGGTACAGCAAAAAATGTAGTATAGGAGAAACAGCCCAGTCTACAGATTCCATTAGTCTACAGGTATGGTATGACCAATAATGGTTCTGTAGCATTCATATGAGCAGACAGCACACCCAGAGTCCGGTAGGGTATCTGACTGGTGTCTGAGGGCCCCAGAATACAAACAAGGGAACTCACAGAGCTCACAGGAATGAGTTACTAGTTTTGTCACCAAATTGCTCAGCACTGGTCTGTAATGTGGTTTTGACCCTGGAAGACTAGCTGTCAAGGTAATGATGGAGGGGTCATATAATAAAACCTGCCATCATCAGTAACTTGAGTATCACACTGTGCTGTGCATAAGAGCTGGCTTTCAGGCTTTGCTGTTCCGTCTAGGAAACCAAAGACACTGATGGTGCAGATGTGCTTGCAGATCTCTTAAAAAAACCTGCCAAAATGTTTTAACGGGTGATCAGTCACAAAGTCAGACTGATGGATGTGGGGCAGCACCCTACAAGGTCCTGATTGAATAAGACACTGATCTGCCCAACAAGACAGAATTTTATTCTCACTTGATAATTTGGCTGCCAAAGGTTATACATGCCTTTTGCCATCTAGAGTCTCTGTGCTCCCTTTCTGCTGCTTCTGAAGATAAAGCCAGTCAGGCAGATTCACTCACAGCAATTGCAGCATGGTTAATGAGAGGGTACATCCTGCAGATTAAAGTCTAGAGAGATGCAGCTGCAGTCCTGTGCAGAAGAATGTGGACTTTACCTGACTCTCACAAATGGATATCCCCCTCAAAGCAATCTGGATGATACTTAAGAGAGAGCAGGGAAATTACTGATCTGTGTGTGTTCCCATTTATTACACCTGTGGCAAGTTCCATGATGTTCGTCTGCCAGTTCCCATGATGCACTGTGGACTGGGAAAACCCTTATAACGTGGTACCTTAGCTTGCTATGGGTGTTGGAATTGCCTGTTACTAATGCTGCCTGGCATATTTTGTCCCTCATGAATTGTATAGATTATGCTGCATGAAGTTTTGATGTTTATTCTGAATTAAGCATTGATTTATACATAACTTTCTCTACTCTCTAGCTTGAGATGGTAGATGGTGATGATTTCTGTTATAAATATTTGTTTTCTATGTGTCGGCATTTCCCCTTTATTCCAGCCGGATTGGCAATCATAAGGTTTTTATCCGGCACAGAACATAGTGATATATTTGAAGTAAGAGACAACTTTTCTTACCTCAAAGAAAAATTTGAATCTTGGAATAGAACATGCAAGTTTTAAGTTTCTCCAAATAATTCTCCCCCCCCATCACTTTAATTATTTGTGCAAAAAAATTTTATACAGCTCATCACATCACACTGGCCTTTTTTAGCATGCTTTCTGCTCCAGTGCCTAAATGGGCATACTTCATGTCTTCTTTTGTTAAAGGAGTGCTGAAAGTCTCCTCCCTCTCTGTTTCTGATTGAGTGTGGAAAGCACTGCTCTGACAGAAAATTACAGCAAGATATTTTGGCACTGGAAGGAGACCATGAAGATGAACTATTCCCCTCTATCTCCTCCACCCTTGCAACCCCCATGTCCATCCATTATCAGAAGGACTCTGTTGAATGCAAATACACATGGTGGTTCATAAATGCCTGTTTATAAAGACATTGTGGTGGGAATTCATATAAAAAAATTAAACTCTTGATTTCATAAAACCACGTGTGCCCAAAGATGTTTTTTGCTGTCCCTAGAAACCCTGCAGGACTCAGAATTCTAGTGCAGTGCTGAAAATACATACATGCCATTGATTTCAGTAAGTGTGGATGGGTACTGTAATATAAAATTCCTCAGGTCAATATTTAACCATCAGTAGCTTTGAGAGGCTGATTCAGTGAGGCTATATTTAGATGTTTCTTTACAGTCACAAAGGAGATTAGAAATAGCTATTCATATGTTGATGTGGGGAGGTATAAGTAGTATAAAGTGGATTTAAGCTGGTATGAAGACAGAAATTAGAACAAAAAGTCCATTGCAGGCAGCAGAAGGAACAGGTCTGAAGGAAAATCCAAGAGGATGTCATAAGCTCCTTTAAAGGACAAATAAAAATAGGCTTTTAGGAAAAATGGTACATGGAATGCCTGACAGTGCTGCAGTGAAGGTAATCTCTGTGTTCCTTGGTTTTACAGTAATAGTGTAGGAGAGGACAGAAAAACTGGACACTGTTCTTATGGTCTGGTCTTGTGGGGCAGCAGAGATGGATGGTGCCAACAGATGTGTCTATAGGAGACCCTGCCTATACAGTAGCACCAGGCACCCTCCTCTGTTTTGGTACCTCTCCACAGTGCCTGGTTTATGCACATGTGTCCAGGTCTGTGCATGAAGAACTGGGGAGCTTTGCCCCAGAAGAGGGGATTTGGGAGTGGGCTGTTGCCTGAGGAGTTGCTGAAGTCCTCTCACAGCTTCTCCAGTAGCTCTTGGCCTGTCACATGATTAGATGTGATTTGGTGACAGAAGAGTCTATGGGATATTTTGGGAAGAAAAGGAGCTTTCAAATGCCAGTAAGTTCATCTGTCTGATACTCATAGCAGGTCTTACAGCAAAGAGAGTTCACATGTGATGTATTTCTTCTGTTACAGCTTGTAACAGGTTATAAAAATAAAATATCATTATTTTTTACCATCTGGAAAAGGTCCTCAAAATAGTGTAATTTTTAACAGTTTTCTTACTGTTTCATAGTACAATCTCCCTAGTGTTGTGATCTAGCCATGCATGCTCAGTGTGATTTTTTATTGTGCTCTAACAGTTCAGCACTTTTAAAAATCCATCTAGGAAAGTATGAAATTCTGAAACCCTCTAATTTTTAACTTGCTGAGTGCAGTTGCACTCTTGGTGGAGAACCTTATCTGAATACACTCTAGACAAGTTGCTCTGCATGTTGAGTCTTTGCTGGTAGCATAGCACTGATAGTTTAGAAAGAAATTTTTAAGTAGGTATGTATTTCACCTTTGCCACTTTGTGTACAGAAAAAGCTTCTCCTACTGACATCAGCAGTTCCTTGTGGAGCTCCTTGATGAACCCAATAAACTTTATTAGGAGTATTTCTAAAGGAAAAAGACTTTCATAATCACATTCAGCCCTTATTTTTACTTCTCAAGTCCTCTGAGGTTTTTACATAGTATAAGAGTATGAAACATAAATTGGACGTCAGTTTGATAAAGTAATGAGAAAACTTCAAAGGTTGTTTTAGATCTTCTCTGAACAGGCCTGGAATTGAATGGGAAATGTCCAAGAGCCTACTTTCTTTTCCTCCTGAGATTTCAGACATGCTATCTTCTCAGCTGCTCGGGGAATAGAAAGTGCTGAAATACTCAGAAAAAAAATAAACTCCAAAGTACTAAATCTGACTCTTAAACCTCAGAAAAGGCTTTCAAGTGGTCATTTGAACCTGTGTATCTGACCCTAATAATTATGCTGTGCAGCTGCCTTATTTGTGTAAGACCTTCTCTTTTCAAGACAAAGACATCCAAGAGCAGAAATGATAACTTACAGATGCTAAGCAGGAATTTCTTTCTTTTTTTTTTCTTTTTCTTCCTTCCTTCCTTTCTTTCTTTTTCTTTCCTTTCTTTCTTTCTTTCTTTCTTTCTTTCTTTCTTTCTTTCTTTCTTTCTTTCTTTCTTTCTTTCTTTCTTTCTTGCTTTCTTTCTTTCTTTCCTTTCTTTCTTTCCTTTCTCTCTCTCTTTCTCTCTCTCTTTCTCTCTCTCTTTCTCTCTCTCTTTCTCTCTCTCTTTCTCTCTTTCTTTCTTTCTCTCTTTCTCTCTTTCTCTCTTTCTCTCTTTCTCTCTTTCTCTCTTTCTCTCTTTCTCTCTTTCTTTCTTTCTTTCTTTCTTTCTTTCTTTCTTTCTTTCTTTCTTTCTTTCTTTCTTTCTTTCTTTCTTTCTTTCTTTCTTTCTTTCTTTCTTTCTTTCTTTCTTTCTTTCTTTCTTTCTTTCTTTCTTTCTTTCTTTCTTTCTTTCTTTCCTGTTTTTCAGATGTAGTGGTGCAGTGTAGCTTTAACAGTATAAATGTGAAATTATTACCTCTTTGGAATCATCAATCAGCATAATATTTTTAAGACAGCTTTTTCTCATAGTTGGTCTGTTTTAAGTCTCATCACCTTATTTTCTTGCACAGATGTATGAAATCCTTTTGCCTGACTGCTTAGTAAGGCCCAGCTCTTGTGTCAATGCCACTTCCTCAAACACATTTACATTTGTGCTTGAAGAATTCAAATATTCATAAACAGAGTAATTATAAACATATAATGCATATATATGTTTTTATATACACTTTGTAATTAAATTAACCTTACTTTCTAGAGAGTTCATTACTGCAAGATGAGGAAGTAAAGACATATGGAAGACACTGATTTTTTAAAACATCATTTACTCTTTCAATGATTCCCAGAATGTGAAAAAATATGGCAAATTCAAACACAAGAAACAGATATGAAGAACTATAGGCTATGAATACTTATGTTACACTGGCATCTTTTTGCCAAGGTCATATGAAAAAGAAGTCAATTTAATTAACTTTTTTAGCATCATGTTATGACTTTGTAGTTGCTGTGCTAAAAGCAAACTGGATTTACTTCGGCTCATTCCTAATTAAATGCTCCATCCTTTTTCATTCAGTGTTTTGTAGAATGCTAGAAAATCGAAGCAGAAGCAGCACAAGAGTCCATCCTCCGCCTCTGGCTTGATCCATTACATCCCTGAGGAGCATCTTCCCAACTCAGTCTTACAGATATTGTTTAATTTCTTTAATCACTGTAAGCCCCTTTGTGTTGCCTCTACGCTCAGGTGCTTGACACTCCTGTTGCCAAGTTTCTTATTTGAAAGCTGCTATTAGCTTTAGGCTCAATTCTTTTCATCCACTAATGAGCATGTTGTAGTTGGGAATAACAACAGTCCCTGCAGTATTGGACAGACGCAGTGGTAAGGTTCAAGTGGAAAGACTAAAATCTGAAAGATTTCTTACAGAATAATTTCTGAATTACAATTATTTTATTTGTGTGTGTGTGTGTTTCTGTGGTTAATCTGTCAATGTAAAAATTATGTCTTTGGAAGAGAGCATAATCGAATACTGCACATTCAGCAATATTTACTCTCTTGAATTTTATGTCTGTAGAAGTTATTTGCATGACTTTGTTTCTTCCTTATTTTCTTAAATAATCTGATTTTTCTTCCGTATTTTTTGTTTACAGTTGATATTTTGTTAGAATTATTTCAAAACTATCATACGGAGTTGTAGTGATGAACCTTTTCTTCCCTTTAAGTAACTTTGTATGTGTCCATGAGACAAGTGTTACAGTAACAAGAGTCTTCCCACTGTCTTCCTATGATGTACAAAGGACCACAAACACTGTCACTGAGCATTTCTTTTCACTTCTGTGAAGGGGTGGCAGAGTTTGTACTAAATTCTGCAGTCTGAATTCAGGGAAGTTTCAAGCAGGTGAATCCAGCCATTTGCAATGCAAACATAACAAGCAAATATTAAAAAATTTACTAAGATTGTGGCATCATGTTTTTTATAAAGAAAATCAGTGTCAACATACAGACAAATGCAACAGATTAGCCTAAAACAGAAAACATTGTATCTGCTTTAACAGTGGGCATGTATACCAATTTTCCAATTCATGCTTTAAGAAAATCAGGAACTCAACCTACTCAGATTCCAGTGTTCCCCTGTAACACTCTTAGCTGAGTTTTAACAGTGAGAGAGAATGCATGTAAAAAGTCTGTAGAGGTAGGAGACTTGAATAACAGTATGACCTAGCTGAATCATCAGCTTCTTATATATTTCTGTATTTTCCCTTTGCTTTAAAGTTATTTCTTTTCAACTTTATTCAACTGTGTTGTTTTCAAGAATTCTCATTCTAAAAAACACTGCCTCATCAGGTGAAGAAAGAAAGGTGGCTGTAGTCTTAAAAAGTCAAATAAGGTCCAAGTAATTTGAAATTTGAGGTTATTAGAGCTAAGACTGTGTGTAGAATCACTCAGGTGACTCAAAGCTTTTTAGCTGTTGGGATCCTTAATCCAAAATTTTGAGGAAGGCATTTGTGTGAGCATATGTGTGCAGAAGAGGTTGAAGGTGAGAACTGCAATACAAAGCAGGGTCATTATTGATAATAATCATAATTATTTATCATCCATATTAATTAGTTATCACCAAGAAAATGTTTACAACATGAGAATACCCAGTTGTGATATTTTGTGAAAGATGGAGAAAATGACTACTCCTTTGCAAAATACCTTTCCATGCCTATCTCCATGAGCTTAGCAATTGTCACAGACGTCCCTGATGTGGGGTTCTGCTTGAGCACACAACTACAGAAGTAAACTGCAACACTTTTAACAATCAGAGGGAACATGTCCCATTTTGGAGTTTTCATGATCCTCCACAAGTTTGCAGTGGTGGATGTATAGCAACATATCTGAGAGTGAGAATAGCAAAGATGGGAAAAAGTTACAAAGTCCTTTACTAGGGTATGGCTACTTTTTTCCAAAGATGTAACCAATACCCTTATTTTATTTTATTATTTCTATAATTGATTACCTATACTATCCTTGTTTTGGTCTCTTAAACTTCTGTTTTGCTGACAATTCATGTCACTTAGGATGGAAACACAAGGAAGTTGTAAAATTCTGGTGGAGACAGAGTCCCACCATACCTAAGGTAAAAGCTTCTCACTTGACCTCACATCTGGTACTGTCTTCTGAAAAACCCATTCCTAAAAGTCTGAACTCGGATGTACTCTGCTGATATCAATAGACACTCTTCAGTTGAAAATTACTATAAATGCTCTTATTTAATATCTGATAAGTTTCATATTCCACTCATTTCACATGTTCCCTTTGAGGAAAAATTAATCCCTTTCCATTTCTTCCTGTTAATGAATTTATTTTAATATTAAGAATAAGAAAAGTAATGAAGCTCTTCTATTTCCTGCAGAATAATTAAAGATTCATTGGGGAGAGGGAAGCATTGTGGGGCCTGTGGACCAGGAGATACACAAAGAAAATTAAAAAACAGAGTTGAAATCCCTAGTCCAATTAATATTTATGTATTTTTTATGGCATAAGGAACAATTCCCACCAGAGAAAGCCCTATTTTAGACTATTCATTAGTTTTGCAGAGCTGTTAATTCCCTGCAGGTATCTAAGTCCTTTGGACCTGAAGTCTCCTCTCCTTGGATGAGTAAACTCACTTCAAATCAAACAGTTTAGGTAAGTGGACTGCAGGAGATATGCCCTTTTGAGCTGTCTACCAGGCCAAGCTGCAAGTGGTTTCATAACATGAGGGCTGCACAACTGTACTGCTGTAGCAGTGCTTTGAGCATCCTTCTACAGGGACTTGTGCAGGCGTCCTCTATCCTTTACACTCCCTGGTTTTGCTCGCTGCTCAGCAGTGTCAAGAGGCATCCCAGGAAAAGCTTCTGGACCTCTCCTTAGGGTGCTTTGATGTTGGGACTAACAACAGTGAAGTCTGGAGCAACTTTGGTGAACTGGGCCCCAGACAAAGACCTCCTTCCCTCAGTTTTAGGACTAGTCTCTCTTCCCTGGTCTCTGTAGATATTCTTTAGCCAAACACCACTCACAGCTAAACACAGAAAGCAGGAATGCTAGTTCTTCTTTATTCTTTCTCTCACTCAGAGTCTTGCAGAACTACATAGGGAAGCAAAGGGGTAGTTTGAATATTATTTAAATACACTTCATTTTCTCTCCTTCTGCTTTCACTCAGCTGTACTGAACCACAAGAAGAATCTTTGAATTGATGTATAAAAACCTCTTCAATGTCCCTTCATTCATCTGGGTACCCAGATACCAACAACACCCTCAGATATGAGCTCTGAGCTTTGAAATCTATAATAGGTGTTTTTAAATGCATGTTTATAATGTTACATGAACCTGAAAGGCTGTATTGCAGATAATTTTATTAACTTTGCAGTAAATTTGCCTAACTTGTAAGTAGAAGGATTTTCATTCCCTATCTGCTGGCACTGAAAATCAAGGATCTGAAATCCAGGTGGATGTCTTTCCTATTTCATTAATAAAGGACAGTACTTTGCAGTTAGTACTTGCATAGACAATTCTCTCTCCTTGGTATAGCATAATACTTGAAACAGAAGATGATAGTCCATGCTCCTGGAAGTTTTTTAGCTTTTCTTGAGAAAATGCTTCTTATATTTGTAAGGCAGAGAGAGGAAATACAGGTAAGAAGTGTTGGCAGAGCTACAGTGTTGCTATTTTTACATAACCACTTTAACTGAATAAGATTTTTAGATTCCTGAGAGTGCACAGGTCTGAAAGAGAAATAAACACATTTAAAACAGGCATTTAAGTCTTACAAATGTAAGTCTTACAAAATCTGTCTAAGATATTAAGGACTTAGTAAACCCAGGAATACAGCTTGAATCATGTTTTCAGCTCATGCTCTCACATCTGTGTAGAACTTTATAGCTCTGAGTCAACTTAAAAGTTCCTGTTGTCCAAACAGTGAATAGATGCACATGGGACTAACATCTGTTGCACCATCTGGGTGCAACATATGATATATAATGTTGTTACTCTAGATCAAAATCTAGCCCCTGGCATTAAAAAAAAAAAAAAAGATATATTTCTGCAGGCTCAAAAAATGTCTTTATAGCACGACTCCCAATCTGCAGACTTGATACTGACAAAATATCTCATAATTTAGCCACCCTGAAACATTTGCCACCTTTATTGCATGTTTTTTCATGGATTAAAGAGCTTCTGTGGTTAATATCTGAGCTTTGCCCCATATTATTTGAGAACTATGTGTGAAATAGTCAAAATCTGCAATCTAATTTGCAGATTAAAAGTAATCTTGGACTTTCACTGCTGCAAATGAACTTTTTATTATGTTGACAGTGTCACTCCAGCGTACGGAGTGCTGGTATAAAGTCAACACTGCCCAGCTGTTGCCATGCAACAAGATCTTAAGTAATGGAGATATTTCCTGTTCGCCAGGGGATGCCATTGTGTGGGAACTGCCCATGAGGGCTGGCTTGTGATGCCAGTCATTCCAACCGCTTTTCGGTCTGGTATTTGAGATGCCATTCATAGGCTGGATCCTGCTCAAGGTTACCTCATTCTATTTCTGACTTTTTCATTGACTCAAAGACAAGGAAGTTGGTTAGTTTTTTCTGTTCTTCATTATCATAGAATCACAGAATGTCTTGGGCTGATTATCACTAACTTTTAAGTAGATTTAGTAGTTAAAACCAGTCAGAAAAAGAATTCAGAGCTGTGAACTAATTTTTTTGTTTGCCACATCTTTTACCAGAAAAAAAGAGACCCTTTTGCCCCAACTTTTTTTTTTTTTTTTTTTTCCCCCAGATAAAAAGCATTATTCTTCCAAAACAGAATTTTTAATAAAAGAAATAATTCTTGCAGGTAGGGTACTTCTTTGGGCTTCAATATCCAGTTACTTATGAGAACTGTAAATGTTGCAGAAAAAGTAACAGAGGGTATAAACTTCCATAAAGGTTTAATACCATTCTGCACAAGATCACTGGTCATATGTTTATATCTCTTTATGTCTATACGAGTGTAATAGGATTAGAAAGCCCTCACTAACATCAAAACAAAAAAGGAGAAATACCAAAAATGTCGAGCTTCAGAGCGTAAAAGAACCATCTGTTTACACCTGTCTAAAAGATTTATTTTGATAGGTAATTTGTGAATGATTTTCTGTTGAGATGCATTCAAAGGGCCAAGGCCCTAATTACTGCATGCACTATTACAGTACTGCAACTACAGTAAACTATATATAGTTATATATATATAGTGTTTTATATATATATATATATATATACAGTAAATTATATATATATGTAACAGCATCTTTTTTCATCTTTAGCCTGAAGCAGGAACTCTTTCCCCCTCAATTATGTAATTGAGAAATAGGACCATAAAAGCTGATGCCTAGCGGGAAGCCAATTGCCAATGAGAATTAGATGCCTGGTTGTCCAAAATCTTCTTTTATTCTTGTGTCACTTTTGTCATCTATAATACTTTACTGAATTTCTAAGTCAATGAAGCAATCTATTGGAAATCTATCCCAAGAACTTCATATCCACAAGCTAACCTACAAAAGGACTGACAAAATTAATTTAAAACTTATTAAGCACTTGCATGATCCTAAATCAGTTAGCAGGTTCGGTGGTTCTGGATATGATGTGATAATGAACTTAAGACAAATCTTTGTACTATTCTCAGAGAAAAATTGACAGATGCCTAGGATTGAAGAGTTGGGCTGGATGGGCTGCCAGGGTCTGAAGCGTGTATGGGAGATCCCCAGCCCTCCCAGCCCATGGAATCTGGCTGGTTGGGCATTCACATCCCCCCCAGTCCCATTGTCACTGCAGGGCGAGGTGCTAGCACAGGGACATTTTCCATCTGGGCAGGAACAGATATAACTCATGCTGAAAATAGAACTGAGAAGCGATTTTTATTGCAGTGTTTAATGGAAACAAAACGTCTTTCTTCTAAAATTGAAGATTTCTCCAGGGAAATACTACTCAAGGAAACTATTCAATATTCCTGAAAAGGAATTCCTTTTCACTTCAGTCTATTCACTTCAAAAACCTGTTTGCATTGATTTTTATCCTCATACATGGTTTAATGGTCTTTCCCATTCTCTCTTCCACAGTCCAAACCTGTCTAAACTGTGTAGTGATACACTGAATGGAGAAAGCCAGAGGAAAATTGGAGCTAGCAGTACAAGTAAGTGATGTAGAATGATGTGGAATTAACTTAAACAGTTCAGTAAACTGAAAATTATGAATGACTAATTACATAATTGGTTTAAAAATGGTGTGATGTTCCCATACTTTGAAAACCCAATTTTGCAGAATTTCTATTTTATCACTTTTTTTTTTGGTGTTTTTTAAAAGCCTTTTGGGTGGTACAAAGACAAATATTAAAAATGCTCATATGGATTCCTTTTAAGAAAGAATTTATTCGTTTAGAAGTCATTACATAATTAATAAACTTGCTTTGTACTACACTGACGTAAGAGCTATTTCTTTGGGTGCTTTACAGCCAAATATTCAAGTGTCTTTAATTATAGTTAATAGCCCTGGGCTCTCTGGCTCCTTCTGCCAGCCCTGGAGCTTGAGTGCAGAGATGAAGCAGTAGGTTAAATAAGTCTTATTTGCGAACAATGTCATTCTGAATAACACTGGGAAAAGAACTGGTTTTGTGGCATTTTGTCACAATTCACCTTTCAGCAGTAATACTGAGTGTTGGTGCTGGAAACTGGCCCAAGATGGCATGCCTGGGTGAAGAGACAGTCCCTTTTTTAGTGTCCTTTCTGTGCTTGGAACATGGCAGCATGCCTATGCCCACCCTGTGCTGCTTTGGGGGTGCTGCTGCCCAGCTGCCTTCAACCTAACAGCAGTGTGGCAGTTCTTGACAGTACTCATTTCTCCCAGCCTTGTGTTCATGGTGAAGACTTTCCTTCTTAGTGTTCAGTGTCCTCTGTGTTTTCTGTTACTCTGCACAAAGCATGGTTGCTGGCAGCCTGTGGTGAGAGCGTTGCACTGTGACTATTTAAACAAATGTTTATTTACACACCATGAGCACAGCATCCTATGAAACCCTTTGGAGGAGGAGCAGAACTCTTCTGTGTCATTTTAGATAATTGCAGCAATTCAGCAGTTCAAAATGGCTCAAAAAATATTCTTGTCCTCTCCTGTAAAAATCTTAAAAGTCCATTTTCACATTCACACATCTGAGTGGGAAGAAAATTATTTACTTCTGATTTAGTATAATTTACCTATCACTATGCCTATCTGACTCTTGGAAAATAAAAACGGGGTTCAGGATGGAATGCAAGTAGAGGGTTGTTGCAAATGAAGCCATTAATTCTTAAACAAAAAGTGGAATAGGAGATTATTTTGCTAGAATCTTGAAGCACATAAAACTAGATATTGAGAAGAAATAGTTCTTCCCTGTGTGCCTTTCTCAATGGTGGGTTTTTATATATATCATTACTTTTTCCCCCCCCTTACAAGTAAAATCCATCAGTGAAGAAAACAAGATTAAGTGAAAAAGAATTAATTTTCATCTGACAAATGTTTTGTGAGTTACAGACTGTTCAGATAATCATGAGAACATACAATACAATAACAAAAGGAAAATTAGCTTGCCTTTCTACCAAGAAAATAAATTTTACTGGAAATAATGAGTTTGTGTTTCAGCAAACACTCCGAAGTTGACAGTAACTGACAACTTCTCAAAAGTAAGCAAAGAAGACTACAGCTAATTGGAGATGTAGGAGAAAGGCTAGGAGAAGTCCTGTTTCTGCTTTCCAAGTGCAAGAGATTTGTGTTGGGTTAGACTATCATAAGATTGTCTCAACATACAGGAGTTCAGTCACATTTCCCAGGAGGCGTTGTGTTGGTGTCACAACATTGTAGCAACGACATTTTGGAAATGTTTGACACTGGTCTAATTCACTCTCCCCTTGTGCATGATGATGCATAGACAGGAATTTTGTACATTAATTTCTGCTTGCTCTGAATCTGACATGAAGCTTACAGAGGTTCAATTTCTATCATTATTAATATTTTATGTGCTTTTTTTCTTGTTCATGGTACTGAAGTAATGAGAATCCTGTGTCACAGCTCACCAAAACAGGACTCAGTGGCCCACGGCACCCAGGAAAGTTATGGAAAGTGGTGTGCAGAAAGGCACTCCTAGCACTAACTTATTCAAAGCATCTCTCTGGAAAAAACTATTTCCAGCAGTATGTTTTGGATTCACCCAGGAGCACACTGGTGTGAAAGGCTGGAAATGAGAAACAGAAAGGAAACAGAAAGAAAACAGTTATTCTGTCTGTCTTACTAGAAGTCCCCTCTGTTGGTTCACACACAGAAAACTCTTTTGCTTTCCAGCATTGCCTTTTCATTTTTTTTCACCTTGTATGGCATTTGAGCAAAGTCTTCTGTTTCCTGTGGTGATTCTCTGTCACAGACACCAGATCTCAGCTCTAATTTAAAAGCTGCAGTCAGCTCTGTGAATAGCTGCCACCTCAGTGCTGGTCACTGCAACAGCAGTGTATGCTGGGGAACTAACACTACCAGCAGTTGTTCACAGTATAGTTTGTGAATAATCACTTTAAACTCACTCTATTTTGAAGAGCATAAGGAAATACACTTAACTTGAACCAGGCTTTTGCAATGTGGCAGTTCAACAGACTTGAGCAGGAGCAGACAGTGGATTCAATAGGATCTCCACAGAGAATCACAGCAAAGTTTTTCAGGAAATTGCTAAAAACTTTCCTGCTTAAACCAAATGAGAACCTCTTGACCGTGAGGTGGTGTAGCATGTGCAGAGACAGCAAGATTTGAACTTCAGTTAGAAAGTGGATAAGTGTGAACTCTGTATGCCCCCTGATGCCAGAGCCGCACGGTCTACACGCGCAGTTAGGCTATGTAATAGCAATATTTTTAAAAAAAAGGCAATTTGGTGACAGCTTGGGACAGGGTTTTTAAAGTCATCCCAAACTTTTATTACTGGAAGGCAAACAAAACAAAGATTTAATTTGCTTTGTCTTAAAATGACTAAAAAATGGTGGGTATTTAACCAAAAAATAATGCCAATATTTTCTTTGATGTATTCTTGTAACAAAAGGCAACATTGGGTTCTCTGAATGGGAGCTGCCAGCTTCAGCTTCAGGTACCACTGCAGAAATGAAACCTGTAAGTAATTAACTTATGTGAACAAAGCAGTTGGTCTGCTAATGATATTTAACCAAGCTTGCTGGAAAAATAGCCAGTATATTACCTCTATGCCCTCTTGCAGTGCTACTGTTATATCTGTATTTGCTTCAACCACCACTTCAGCTAGTTTTCTTGCAAACATTAAGAAAAAGGCTCTTATTTTTCTTGGTACACTGGAGCTGAACTTCTCCTTAGCAGTTCCCGCTGTGTTTTATATTAGTATTGTGCAATGTCATCTTTATTCATTTATACATGTGGATAATACAATGGCTTTCAGTGAGACTGTAAGAGGGAGTCTAGCAAACACATCATTTGCTTCTCTCTTCAGAAATGTAATGGCAGAAGAAGTAGAAAAGGACACTTGAATGCTGATAGCTCAATATAACTTATAAAATTGCTTTTATTTTCCCCAAAGGGTATTAATTTCCAACACTTTATGTGGATCATGTGAACTCTACATGACCCTTCAGCACTCTGCAAATGAAATACACAGTGGAAGAACACTAACTCCAGCTCATTAGCATAGGTAATTAGGTGTCTGTTCAGTTCAGTGTCCAGTGTTACATTTTATTAATGATACCAGAAGTGTTTTATATTTTAAATTGTATATTTTCCCTAGTACATTTTAAAAGGTATGCTTTATTTTCTTACAAGGTACAGCAACTGAAACTGGAAATAATGGTTAGCAGTTCTGGAAAATAAGTTGTCAAAATGTCCTTGATATAATTCTAAGGAGTCTTAAACTTGTGATTACAAAGATATGTTTAAGAATATAGAACTCATGCATATAAATGTGAAGTACAATTGGTTTTCTTTTAAATATTCATTGGCTATTTTTTCAGATCTTCATTACTGACTTTCTTGAAAAAGTTGCCTGTCCCTCAGTTTTCTAGCCCCTAGGGTTAGACTGGTTTTTGAGAGACAAACAGTTGTAACTGCAAGTACAAGACAAGGACACATTAATACCTTAATGTTGTCAGCAAATGCTTAGTAATTTCAGCTTGGACCAATTACATAATCAGACAGAAATAATTACTATTGGAAATGCACATCCTACTTGCTAACAGAAAAACAAATCTGAAAACTTGGCTGTGAAAGTGTAATAAAAATATAAAATCCCTATAAAAATGTATGATCTACTAGCTTGCTGAATAGTTTTACTCTTAGTGCATTGGCAGCTTCTGCTATTTCAGAAGTATGCCAGTACACTGGTGAGAGTCTTTGTTAGTGTCTCCTATGAATTACTTACCAAATCTGCAGTCTTTTGAAACATCAGTTTGCTAAAATGATGGTGATTTCTGGGCTGATATTTTTACCCTGAAAAAAATACTGAGAGCTCAGATGCTGGCACAGGCCCTAAGTGTTGCATTGACTTTGAGGGATAAAACCCACACACAAATGATTAACTATTTTACAGAATGTTCAGAGAAGTAGTTTTGGCACAGTAACACAAAGCTGTGTGGATAAAGAAGTATCATGTACAATGACCTATGTATTTAAATGGAAATGTGGATATGTCTGATAATACACAAAACGCTCAAATGCCTCTCTGTCTCCAAGTTTATGGTGGGGTGGTTATGACACATTTTTTAAAAGAGTTTCTGTAAATTAAAAATAAAAAATCAACTCTTTGTAATAGAGATCTTGTCAGAACATTTCCAGAGAAATGCAGTGTTGTTGAAAGCACTAATCAGTGCAAGCTGAAATACTTTTCTGAAGTGAGTACATTCTGGTGTGGTTTTGAGTAGAGAGGAAAGAAGAGCTGTGCTTTATTATCCCCATAGCTTTTACAAAGTTGCAACAATGAACTCTGAGAGATCCTCTGGCTTGTTTTCATACAGGGTCATGATCAGAATCAGAAGGTCTTGTGTTTGCAACACCATTTAAAAATACATCATTATGTGAAAATGCAGAGAGATAGTGAATCTGAAATGAACAGATCTCAGCTGCTGACCAGGAACAGACTTCTCCAATTGACTCATAAGATTAAGGAAAAGGCAATACTGCTACAAAAGAGCTCTTGCTGGTCACAGAGCCCAAATCACCAGTTAGACTCACAACCTGAAATTTGGTGACAAAAAGTGTCACCATGAAGGAATCAGTTATTGGGGAAGGTAGCAGTGTTTGTTCATGAAAGAAGTGATCACCCTGTTTTGAATGTTAGGTATATTTATTGTTGAGCTACTCTGTTTTTTTTTTTTGTTTGGTTTGGTTTGGTTTTTTTTTTTTATTATTTTGTTTGGCTTTGGTTTGGTTTGGTTTTTTTCATGGATACACTTTTAAAACAGATCCTACACAAGATTTTGTCCTACACAAGATTTTTTTGCCAAAAGCTTTTGTCAAAAGCTTGCTCATTTGTGTTTCATAAAGCAAATTATTTATTTAAAGAAATATCATGAACCATTACCTATCACAGTCATTAATAAGAGCTGGTATAGTTCAAATATATAAACCCAGATGCTGCAAAGACTCCTTCCCCATTTCTTTGATGTTTTATTGTAGATTTGTTCTAAAATCACTCTGAATTTATTGCATAACCATACATTGTGGCAATGAAGTTCTGGTTCACTCTGTCTCATTTTAAATTTTAATTGTGTTAACTTCTAAAATGTTGAGGAAGTACTTAAATAGAGTGGGACCCAGATGAAGTACTGAGACCTACTGAGCTGAAACTTTAAGATATTAACAGCATCATGGCATCTTGGCACTTGGTGAGGAAATTAAAAAAACCCAACCTCTCACTAGCTGATACGAAATGAAAATGTTGTATCTCCTCTCATGCATCCAAGTGCACCAACATGTGGAAAGTATTGAGCAGCGTGACTTTTCTAGCTGAGAAAAACAGGATATATTTATGCATCATTTCCAAATGGAGTTCTAGAGAAAGAGTAGGTAGCAAAAGGACCATATGTTCAAAAAAACCCAACCATGAGCTGGGAGATTTTGCATGGCATAATGACAACTGTGGGAAGGCATATTTATTAGAAGAAAAAAGTGAATAAATATTCATAGAGAAGAGTGGATTAGAACTGTTCTAAAGGTTATAACAACACTCTCTAGACTATTTGTTTGGTTTCTCTCTTTAGCCATTTTCTTTCGAAACACAAGGTGTCATTTTTTTCATTGGAACTTCAGACTGTATTGAACCCAAGTTCATGTGAGACTCCCTACGAGATCACTCACAACATAGGTAAACTTGATGGAAAAGAGGTGGTTTTGGTTGATAGTACTTCTGAGTAAGTAATTACAGTGATTTTCTGCTAAGCGTTATCATTTTTATTCTTGTTGTTGGAGGGGAGGATTGGCATGATAGCATGCTGTGAATGCAGAGTGATGAATGCTACTTCAGGCTGTGTCATGATGTGCATTCCCATCAGAAAGAGAATAGAAACAACTTTCTTGCTTGAATTGTGGAAGCAATAGCCTCAGGTATTTTACTGACACAAATGGATAAGAGCTTAAATATTGAACAGCTCTATTAACCTGTGTGAAATGACTTTGCTATTATATTCCCATCCTTTGTGAAGACTTAGAATCATAGAATCGTATGGGTTGCAAAGGACCTCTGAGATCATCAGGACCAATCCTTGATCCACTACCACCACAGTTACTAGGCTATGGCACTAAGTGCCACATCCAGTTTCATCTTAAAAACCTCCAGGGATGGAGAATCCACCACTTCCCTGGGCAGCCCATTCCAATGCCTGATTATCCTCTCTGTAAAGAATTTCTTCCTAATATCTAACCTAAACCTCCCCTGACAGAGCTTAAGCCCGTGCCCTCTTGCCTTACAGTTGCCTGGGAAAAAAACCCAACCCCTACCTGGCTACAACCTCCTCTCAGAGAGTCGTAGAGAGTGATGAGGTCTCCCCTGAGCCTCTTCTTTTCCAGGCTGAACAACCCCAACTCCCTCAGCATCTCCTCATAGGATTTGTGTTCGAGTCACTTCACCAGCCTCTTTGCTCTTCTCTGGACCTGCTCCAGCACCTCAATGTCCTTCCTGAACTGAGAGGGCCAGAACTTGACACAGCACTCCAGGAGTGGCCTCACCAGAGCTGAGTACAGGGGAAGGATCACTTCCCTGGTCCAGCTGGCCACACTGTTCCTGATCCAGGCCAGGATGCCATTGGCCTTTTTGGCCACCTGGGCACACTGCTGGCTCATGTTCAGCTTCCAGTCAATCCAAACTCCCAGGTCCCTTTCTGCCTGGCTGCTCTCCAGCCACTCTGTGCCCAGCCTGTAGCGCTGCAGGGGGTTGTTGTGGCCAAAGTGCAGGACCCAGCACTTGGCCTTGTTGAACTTCATCCCACTGGAATCAGCCCAACTCTCCAGTCTGTCCAGGTCCCTCTGCAGAGCCCTCCTGCCTTCCAGCAGGTTGACACTTCCCCACAGCTTGGTGTCATCTGCAAATTTGCTAATGATGGACTCAATCCCCTCATCTAAATCATCAATAAATATATTAAACAGGACTGGGCCCAGCACTGATCCCTGGGGGACACCACTGGTGACCGGCTGCCAGATGGATGCAGCCCCATTCACCAGCACTCTCTGGGCCCGGCCCTCCAGCCAGTTCCTAACCCAGCACAGAGTGTCCCTGTCCAAGCCATGGGCTGCCAGCTTTTCCAGGAATATATTATGGGAGATGGTGTCACAGGCTTTGCTGAACTCCAGATAGACACATCCACAGCCTTCCCCTCCTCCACCAGGCAGGTCATCTGATCATAAAAGGAGATCAGGTTGGTCAGACAGGACCTGCCCTTCCTAAACCTGTGCTGGCTGGGTCTGATCCCTTGTCCATCCTGTAGCTGTTGTGTGACTGCAGTCAGGATGATCTGCTCCATAACCCTGCCAGGCACTGAGGTCAGGTTGATAAGCCTGAGTTTCCTGGGTCCTCCTTCCTGCCCTTTTTGGGGATCAGCATGACATTGGCCAACTTCCAATCATTGGCTCTTCCAATCAGAGCCAGTACTGTTGGTAAATGATGGAGAGCAGCTTGACAAGTTCTTCTGCCAGCTCCCTCATCACCCTAGGATGGATTCCATCTGGCCCATAGACTTGTGAGGATCCAAGTGCCTCAGCAGGTCGCTAACTGTTTCCTCCTTGATTATAGGAGGGCTATTCAGCTTCCTATCCCTGTCCACAAGCTCGAGAAGCCAGCTGTCCTCAGGACAACCTGTCTTACTGTTGAAGACTGAGGTAAAGAAGGTGTTAAATACCTCAGCCTTGTCCTCATCTTTGATAACTATGTTCCCACCATTGTCCAATAAAGAATAGAGGGTTTCCTTGTCCTTCCTTTTGCTGTTGATGTATCTATAGAAAGACTTTTTGTTATCCCTAACAGAAGGGGCAAGATCAAGTTCGAGTTTTGCCTTCGTCTCTCTGATTTTCTTTCAGCAACACCTAACTATACTCCTAAACTCCTCCCGAGTAGCCAGCCCTTTTTTCCATAATCGGTAGTTTCTCTTTTTTACCCTTATTTCCTTTAAAATCTCCCAGACCAGTTGACTTCCCTGTTGGCTTGCCTTTAGGCAGACTGGGACAGCCTTCTCTTGTGCATTCAAGACTTCCTTCCTGAAGCATGTCCATCCCTCCTGGACTCCTTTGTTTTCAAGGGTAGTTTCCCAGGGTACCCTCTGAATCTTCTGAGAAGGATGAAATCTGCCCTCTGGAAGTCCAGGGTAGAGGTTTTATTGAGGGCCTTCTTTGCATCCCTGAGTGTTGAAAACTCTGTTATTTCATGGTCACTGTGCCCCAGACGGCCTCCGACCACCACATCTCCCATCAGCCCCTCTCTGTTTGTGAACAGCAGGTCTAGCAGGACTCCGCCCCTGGTAGGCTCATTTACCAGATGGAGCAGGAAATTATCCTCTGTACAGTCTAGGAATCTCCTAGACTGCCTCTTCTCCACTGTGTGGAGCTCCCATCAGATATTTGGCAGGTTTAAGTCACTCACAAGAACAAGGGCTGGAGATTTTGACACATCCTTCAGCTGCTTGCAGAATAATTCATCACCCTCATCATCCTGGTTGGGTAGTCTGTAACAGACTCCCACCAGAATATCAGCCTTGTTGGCCTTCCCCCTGATTCTGATCCACAGGCACTCAACCTTATTGTTACTGACTTCAAGTTCTGCAGAGTCAAGAGAGTCTCTAACATACAGAGCCATTCCTCCACCTCTCCTACCCTGCCTGTCCCTTCTGAAGAGCTTGTAGCCATCCATGGCAGCTCTCCAGTCATGTGAGCCATCCCACCACATTTCTGTGATGGCGACTACATCACAGCTTTCCTGCTGCACGACGGCTTCCAGCTCCTCCTGTTTGTTACTCATACTGTGGGCATTAGTATACATGTACTTCTGCTGGGCTGCTGATTTTATTTCTAAATCTGGCTTTCCACCCTTAGGCTCATCTCTGGAGAGCCTGGTTTCAACCCCTTCCCCCTTCAAACCTAGTTTAGAGCCCTCCTGATCAGCCCCAACAATTTACGGGCTGTAGTCCTTTTGCCCTTGCTAGACGGATGAAGCCCATCTGACTCTAGCAGACCATGGAATTTGCCCCATGGTTGAAAAACCCAAAATTCTGCTGGTGGCACCAGTCTTTTAACCATGTATTGATAAGATGGGTTTTCCTACTCCTCTCCTCATTCATCCCTCCTACTGCAGGAACTGAGGAGAACACCACCTGTGCTCCTGTCCTGTTACATCATCGACCCAGTGCATTGAAGTCCTTTTTAATTAGCCTAGTACCTCTTTTGTTAATGTCATCATTGACAGCCTGGACCACCACCAATCAGAGGGCAGGATTAGTTCAGGGTGTTTCCTACTAATATCCCAGCACCTTGAAGTCCTTTTTAGTCACCCTGGTACTTCTTCCATTAATGACCTTGCTGCCAGCCTGAACTACCAACAGTGGATAATGATCTGAGGGCCGAATTAGTTCGGGGAGTCTCCCATTACACTTTCAATATTTCAGATTCATCTGGATTTCTTTAATTTTCCCATCATCACCACAACTTGCCCAAATATCTTTGGTCTGATGTGTTTTTTTTTCTCCATGATTTCCTACTCTTTATTCTTCTCAAACAGTCTGAGCTATGATATTTTAAAAAATGTTGCTTCTGAAATTTAGTCAGTACCTGATATTTGGAAATTATGTGCAGTAGATCAGGAATGTGACTGACTTGGAAACCTGAATGCAGGTCCCAATGTATGTATGTATTCACAGTCAGGATTGGTAACAGTTTGCTAACACTATCTACTTTTTTTTTCCTGAGAATGTGTTTTCTGTTGAAACTGAAATTAATGTGATAATTAGCAAATCAGCTCAGCTGACCATAGCAGGATGGAAGACAGATCCACCTGGTAAGGCACATCACCTTTACTCTTTGTGATTGATATAAATTCAGTCTAGTTACATTTGCTTCCTTGCTTCACCTTACATAATTCCATTTGAAGTAGAACAAAGCAGGCTATTTCCTGTTAGACTGCCTTTTTTAGCGAAGTATGTCAGATGCAAATGAAGCTATACAAGGTATAGTCATATACATACATCACACAGCCTCTGTAGTGTGAATTTATCTCCAGAGAAAGCTAAAGAGCAGCATGGAGAATTCACACGGTATGACAATGTACAAGGCTTCCATACAGCAGCGGGATTAACTGACTCCTGCAATGATTATTTTTCCAAGACTTCATCCTTTTGGTACCTATTTCTCAGAGTTCTTATTGAAAATTGAAATTAACATTATTCATGAAAATAATGTCATTTATTAGCTTTTTTGCTTGCTATAGTGCATGCACATGCTCAACGATTACATCTTCTACATTTAATTACTTTTTTACAAAGTCAAAAGAGACAGCATTTGATTTCAAGCAAGAAAGAAAAAAATCATGAAAGAGCTTTAGCTCTACAACTTATTCTGAGTTCCTTATAACTGTTTCTTCCCAAACTAAACCTAATCATGGTTCTTTTTATCAATATTGAGCAATAGAGAAACATTTTTGGCATAGTTTTTTATTTTACCAAGAACTAATTTATTCTTTTTCTTGTGTTTGTTTTAACCAATTATGCTTTTGTTACATTTTACCTAAGAAGAACCCCCCTGTTTTGTTTCTTAATATGTTACCATGCAAAGAGCTGCAGTCTTCATTAGAAACATTTTGAGCAGACTAGAAATAAATAAGTTATGGAAATGAAGTGGAAGAAGGATGTAACTACAGGCCATGAACTTCCATGAGTGAGTGCACGAATGAAGGGATTTGGTTTTTCTAATCTGTGACGTGAATTTCCGGCTACTCCTGCTTTAGACCATTTATTTTTCTCAGGGATTTGGAGGAGCTGTAGACTTTGGCTTCACAGATCTGTGTACCCCAACTACCTATAATCAAAGCAGTTGAAGTAGAGAGAAGTAAAATCCTTGTGATGAGCATGAAAATCAAGTAAGTGAGAAATAAAAAGACCGAAGAAGACACAGATCAACACAAAACAGAGCAAGTGCTTGATACTTTCCTCTTCACTCTGTTCTCTGTACACAAGGCAATCACACAAGTTGGGAGGGAGTGTCGACCTGCCGGAAGGCAGGAGGGCTCTGCAGAGGGATCTGGATAGACTGGAGAGATGGGCTGACTCCAATGGGATGAAGTTCAACAAGGCCAAGTGCCGGGTCCTGCACTTTGGCCACAACAACCCCCTGCAGCGCTACAGGCTGGGCACAGAGTGGCTGGAGAGCAGCCAGGCAGAAAGGGACCTGGGGGTGCTGATTGACAGGAGGCTGAACATGAACCAGC